>NC_090053.1:17751031-18073531 GCF_038355195.1 Osmerus mordax
TGATGATGATGATGGTGATGATGATGGTCATACTGAGGATGATGATGATTGGAGTCATACTAAGGATGATGATGATGATAGTCGCACTAAGGATGCTGATGATGATGATGATGATGATGATGATAGTGGGGATTGTCCTGCATGACGAAGGCTTCTCCCCCACACAGGAAGTGGGGGAGAAAGGGTGGGGTTCAGTCCTCGTTCTCATTGTCTCATGTTTAACGAAGACGACATCCATCGCCTCAGTCCACAACCCTGCTATTATCTCCTCTTATAGACCCACCCCAGTCTGGCTTATATCTGCATGTATATAGATACTCTATAGCCTGGCTTGTATGTGAATGTCTTCATCTGTGACTACTGAATTGAACTGTGCTTTCTTTGTGCACGGTACTGCGGGATAATCAAATCCCTTTCAAAAAGAAGTGTCCAGTCTACCGCTAATGTAAAACAGATGATATATAGAGTGTGTTGGAAGTGACTTTCGATGGCTGTGTAAGCTAAATAAGGGAGTGTTTCTGTGTGCCTGACCAAGCCCTGGGCGGGGGGGGGGGGGGGGGGGGGGGGGGGGGTGGGGGTGGGGGGGGGGGGGGGGGGTGGATGTGTGTCGCGGCTGCAGACGCGTGTAACACGCACGTGGACGAGCGGCCACACGCTGGCTCTCGGACGCACGTCGTAGCGAACTGCCGTCGCCGTAGATCGCCGTGACGCCTGCGATTCGATCCGTTTTCGAGGAACAAGGAGAAACCCGTTCAGAACGTTCTAGATGCTGAGGTGGCTCTTGTGGTCCCCAGGCCCCCTCCCCCCCCCCCCCCCCCCCCCCCCCCCCCCCCCCCCCCCCCCCCCCCCCCCCCAGCCCTGGAGGAAGCAGCTCTCTGAGGAGACGGAGAGGGCGGTCCGGACAGGATCACCCAGGCAACAGGGCTGTGGTGGGGATCCGCGTAGTCGTGTGTGAGGAGCCCAGAGAGGTAGCTGTCGATAGCGGCATCCGGCTAGTAGCGTAGCGCGCCCGCTTGTTCACCACACTGACGGCTATATGCTCGTGTAGGGAATTAGTCTGAAAAGAGGCGATGTGTGTGGGTACCTGAGCAGTACATTAAAAAGCTATACTGCGTGTGTCTGTCTTCAGAGCCCTGACCTGAGCAGCCAGAGTTATAAATAGCCCCATTGTGAGCCCTCTCCTGGGGTGAGAGGAAAACTGGGTAGAACCTGTTCCTGATGTGCTGTTGCAGGGTGGCCAGGAGGGGGCGCTGCCACCCCTCCTCCCCCTCCCCCACCATGCCAGGCAGAGACGGCAGCACAATGACTGAGCAAGAATTGTCTGAGGGCACGGTGGAGGGGAGGATGGCAGGAAGAGGAGGAGGGGTAGAAAGAGCAAGGGTGGATGAGGTGACCGGAGGAGGAGGAGGCGGGGTGGAGGGAGGGGTGGGTTGGAAGAGGAGGAGGAGAAGGAGGAGGGATGTGTCGGTGGGTGGGTGGGTGGGTGGAGGTCTTTCTTGGTCTGTCCCAGTTCTTCAGCCGTCTCTCTGCGAGGTGTAGGATAACGGCTACAGGACGTCGCTGGCCTCACCATCCCTTTTCCGCTTTCCCATGATGGTCTAGAATCTTCCACATTAGGGATTGGATGGACTGGTGGATAGAATAAAGGATGGATGGATGGATATATATATATATAGATGGATGGATATATAGATGGATGGACGCGCGTGTTTCTGGCATATTGACGTGATGGAGGGGACGGACAGGGGCGAGGGCCTAGGCCTATAGGGGAGGGGAGTAGAGAGGGAGGGGAGGGAGGATGCAGCGTGGAAGAGAGGGGGAGGGGAGTACAGATGAGCCTCTGGAAACCGCCTGTTCTCGCAGAGGGGAGAGAGACGTGTGGCGATAATTAACTGGGGAAACGAATCGGGCCATTTCTCCTAGTCTGTCACTGTCACGCCAGGCCTGGCGCTCCTCATCGACTCCCAATGAGCCGTCTGAGCGGCCCCAGATGTTGACCCCAGCCCCCACCACGCCCGCCCCCCCCCCCGCGCGCGCGCACGCGCCGCCCTGCGTACGTGCTGCTCCTGGGCGTGTCAGCGCGGAGCAGCAGCTCTCAGCCTGGCCGCAGCGCCGACGCGGGCCCTCGCTGACGGCAGCCTGCGGAAGGAGGCAGAACGTTCTCTACAGGCCGCCGCTATCTTGAAACGTGTGTCTGTGCCGAAAGAAAGAGGCAGCCGCTGGAACGACGGCGTTCTTGAGATTTCATTAAGTTCACGTAATTTTGATCAATTGTGCTTAACTTGCTTGTTTTAGGTGATAATGGGGGGGGGGGGGGGTTGCGCAACCTTCAAACTCCCTCAAAATCAGCATCTGTGCCACTCCTACACAGGTCTAACCTGTGTGTGTGTGTGTGTGTGTCTTCCAGGGTTTCCTGAAGAATGAGAGGGACAATGCGCTGCTGTCGGCCATTGAGGAGTCCCGTCGCAGGGTGAGTACCATCTTCTGCTCCTCCCCACCCTATCAAGGCCCCATGCAGGCCCTATGCAAGCCCTATGCAGGCCCTATGAAGGCCCTATGCAAGCCCTATGCAGGCCCTATGAAGGCCCTATGCAAGCCCTATGCAAGCCCTATGCAGGCCCTATGAAGGCCCTATGCAAGCCCTATGCAGGCCCCATGAAGGCCCTATGCAGGCCCTATGCAGGCCCTATGCAAGCCCTATGCAGGCCCCATGAAGGCCCTATGTAGGCCCTATGTAGGCCCCATGAAGGCCCTATGCAGGCCCTATGCAGGCCCTATGCAAGCCCTATGCAGGCCCTATGCAGGCCCCATGAAGGCCCTATGAAGGCCCTATGCACGCACGATGCGTACGGCAGCCATCTTATGTATGCATACACATACTTGTCGGGAAGTTCATTTACTGCTCGACCACACCCACACTGGGATGTGTCACTCACGTTTCATGTTTTATATCAGACACGTATCGTGTGTGCGTGCGTGCAAGCTCCTGGGTGTGGATGAGAAGGTTCAGAGCAGGTCTAATTAGCGTATGTTCCCATTAGTATGTCCTGTCCCTGCAGAGCAGGAGAGAGAAATAGACTTGGTCCTGTTGTAATGGGGTGCTGGTGCTAAATTTGGGCCTGCCAGGAACACAGACCCACTTAGTACTGTCCCTGTTCCAGCTTCACAAACAGTGAAGTAACACGATCTGTCAAGAGTCTCAGCCGGCCCACTGTGAGCCTCCAGGCCAGCCCCCGGTGTCTAACTCCCCCTGTGGAGCCTCAGGAAGCCTGGAGGGAGGGGAAGGGGGGAGGGAGAGACAGAGAGGTGTTGGAGAGAAGAGTTCTCCCTGTGGGAGAGGTTAGCGGGGCTAGCTTAACTAGCTATTTATAAATAGTCACATCTCCCCTGGTCTGTAACCCAATTATGACACACACACACGCACGCACACACCCTTCTGTCAAAGTGGTCTGTATCTGTGTCTCATCTTTCTCCTTTTGATTCTCTGTCTCTCTCATTCTCACTCTGTCTCTCTCTCTCGCTCTCTCTCTTTCTCTGTGTCTGTGTCTCTGTCTGTCATTCCCCCCTCCAGACGTTCTTGCTGGCGGAGGAGTACCACAGGGAGTCCATGCTGGTGCAGTGGGAGCAGGTGAAGCAGAGGGTGTTGCACACTCTGCTGGGGGCCGGGGAGGACGCGCTGGACTTCAGCCACGACGCCGAGGTCAGGGGCGCCACCTGCTGGACACCCGCCCGCTCAGCACACCGCAGCCGAGCACTACATACCAAACAACTGCTGCACATACTTATCAACTACGTACTAAGCAACTGCTGTACATACAAACGTATAAACTTCCCAACTGCATACTTATCAAATTCCGTGCTATGTACTAAGCAACTGCCGTACTATAAACGTATCAACTGCGTACATGCAGTACATACTTCTCCCCTTCCACTCCCCCTGGCCTCTCCCCCTTCCTCTCCCCCTTGGCCTCTCCCCCTTCCTCTCCCCCTTGGCCTCTCCCCCTTCCTTTCCTCTTCCTCTCCTCTTCCCCTTCCTCTCCTCTCCCTCTCCCCCTGGCCTCTCCCCCTTCCTGTCCTCTTTCCTCTCCCCCTTCCTCTCCCCCTTCCTCTCCTCTTCCTCTCCCACTTCCTCTCTTCTTCCTCTCCTCTTCCCCTTCCTCTCCTCCTTCCTCCGCCCTTAAACACCATCAAATATGGATCGTTTTTCCAAAATGAGATGGCTGCTGTTTTAAATAATGGATCAAGACCCAGAACATGGAGGTCGATCTCGTCGCAAAGCTACCAGCCTTCAGCTACGCGCCGCAACACCCTCACACACGCACAGCTCCATTCTATAAACATTCAGGGGACATCTTATCTGACGGGGTTAAGTAGAGGAAGCGCTTTCACTGCCGTTGTGCGGAGGGGCACCGATCGTGAACACCGTCTGCTAAGTCAGAGCGCTCTGATTGGACCGTTTGTCCGCGCAGTCCCATTACCACCTACTGAATAAGTAACCCGCTTTTTACAGATTATCTTTTTTCCATGTATCGCCTGCCAATCGCTACATATTCCAAGAACATGGCTCGCGCAGAATGCCTGCTTTGATCGTGTTTATAAGGCACACATGATTGTCCTGCCGTAGTTCTTTTACCAGGAACAGCCGAGTCTCTGTTTACGGTACACTGTCACTGGGTGTGGCCTGCTGTTCTTTGTCTCATGTCTGTGAGAATGTGTTCGTCCAAGCGAGAGCTCTGCTCTGTCTGGCTTTCACGCTACATTGGTCTTTGCTGTGGAGTAATGGCCCAACGAACATGAGACCGTACACACACACAGACACACGCGCCCGTTCAGCCAATGTTTCTCAGTTTTAAATAACTCTTTAGCCCCGTAGCCGCGTTCTCTGTAAGGCTTACTGAGGTCGCTTGTCCGCCTAATTAGCCCACTGGTGTGTGTGTGTGTGTGTGTGTGTGTGTTGGAGTGTGCATATGTGTTGGAGTACGTTTGTGTATTGAAGAGTGTATGTGTGTTGGAGTGTGTGTGTGTGTATTGGAGTGTGCACCTCCCCCTCAGTCCTTGTCTGTGTCTCTGTGTTGCAGCCCAGCTTTGTGAGTGAGGTAGCTGTTCCTGGCAGGAGTGCTCTGGACAGCGTGGAGGTGGCTTATGGACGACAGGTCAGTCACCCTGCTGTTTCCCCTACACACACACGTAGGTGTTATAACAAAAGTAGACAACACTGCATTTACAGACAACCTCTATGAACTTGACCTCAATCTTATAAAGTATCAACATTTTCCCTTATGTTTGATTTTTTCAACACCATGTCAGACATGATCCCACATAGCTTGTTGGGCAGGTACAAGATAACACGCAGTCTGAAGACTGCCGTGGGGTGCGGTTATGAGCACGGCTGTGGCCTTACCACAGGGAACCCGGGTTCGATTCCCGCCCAGGCCCCTCCCTCCGCGTCCTCCTCTCTCTCTGCCCCACATTCCCGCCCTCTGGACACGGCCCCTCTCTCCCAGTGAAGCACTAAAGCCCTGTGAAGAGCCCCACGTCTGGGCGCTGCAGCGTCAGGCTGGGTGCAGCTGCAGCCGGGCCATTAGAGCCAGACCAGCGTCCAGCCTGAATGGGGTCATTCTCAGCGAGGCTGCAGTCGATCAGACTCATTGATCTGCTGGCCGAGCGCAGGGAATGCTGGGTAATGACCTGGCTTCTGGAGGGGGGGGGGGGAGGGGGGGGGGGAGGGGGGGGGGGACGATCCATCCTGCTACGCCCCACACTCTCACACACTCCCTCACTCTCACACACTCCCTCACTCTCACACGCGCGCGCACACAAACAGTGCGAGGAGGACAAAGCAGAGGGCATGCTGTTTTGGAGCGGACATGTGTCGTCACATTGCCTGTGGAGTCATTTTCTTGGTGTTTGCCATCTTCTTCGACGAGCTGCTGAACGTGTTCATCCTCCTCGTGCTGTTTTTCATCGTCCACCACTTCACCCTGCGCTCCTAGGGGTGTTGCCCGGGTGCCTGGAGCCAGAACTGGGTGGCACTTGACCATCCCTCCTCCCTCTGTGTCCCTCTCTCTCTCACCGTATTCTTCCTCTCCTGTCTTCCCCCTCTCCTCCCCTCCTCCCCCCCTCTTCTGCCCCCTCCCCCAGATCTACATCTTTAATGAGAAGATCGTGGGCGGTCACGTCCAGCCCAACCTGGGAGACCTGTGTGCTTCTGTAGCCGACAGCCTGGACGACAAGGTAGGGACACAGCCGTCCTCACCTGGGCATCGCCGTGGACTGCGTGTGGGGCAGCTTCGTGGTATTCATGCTCGCTGGATTGACTAAAGAGGTGTGTGTGTGTGTGTGTGCAGAACGTGTCAGACATGTGGCTGATGGTGAGGCAGATGACAGATGTGTTGCTGGTTCCGGCCAAGGACACTCTGAAGAGCCGCACAGCTGTGGACACACAGATGGCCTTTGTGACGCAGGCCCTGCAGTTCCTGGAGAACAGGTGTGTGTGTGTGTCATTTACAGCTGCCTGGCCATCCACTCTCAGTATGTTTGTGTCTAAACTCCCTGCCTGTCTCCACCCCCCCAGCTATAAGAACTACACCATGGTGACGGTGTTTGGGAACCTGCAGCAGGCTCAGCTGGGGGGGGTACCAGGGACCTACCAGCTGGTCCGCAGCTTCCTCAACATCAAGCTGCCCGGACCCATGCCTGGCATGCAGGTACTGTCTACACACACGTGCGCACGCACACACACATGCAATCACACGTACATACACACACGTGCGCAAATACATGTTCACATACAGGCCCGTGTAGGCATGTGTAGATGTTCACCCCGGGCGTCTGCCCGTGTGTGTGTCCAGGACGGGGAGGTGGAGGGTCACCCCGTCTGGGCTCTGATCTACTTCTGTCTGCGCTGCGGAGACATGGCCGCCGCCATGCAGGTGGTCAACAGGGCGCAGCACCAGCTGGGGGACTTCAAGACCTGGTTCCAGGAGTACATGAACAGTCCGGACAGACGGTAGGATGCTAGGACACGCCCCACAGACTTCTGGGAAACTTCCATTTTTCTGTACTACCGGATCTGAGTTGTGTTTATGTAATGTCCTTTACATTTACCTATGTAATCCCGTGTTTGGGAGGTTGTTTACTGACTTGGGCAACAAGTATCCTGAGAAAGACCTGAAAAGAATAGAATCTATGGAAGCAAGTCATAGTCAAAGCGCTTGCTTCAGTATTTTCAGTGACAAAAAGGGATCTAGAATTACAGAAACGGTTGCGTGTGGAAACCTCCTCTGCAGTCAAATAGTGAAGTAATGAAGGTGGCTGCTCTCCCCTCCAGACTGGCCCCAGCCACAGAGTCCAAGCTGCGGCTCCACTACCGCCGCGTGCTGAGGAACAGCGCCGACCCCTACAAGAGGGCCGTCTTCTGCATGATAGGGAAGTGTGACATCAGCGACAACCACGGCGAGGTGGCCGACAAGACCGAGGACTACCTCTGGCTCAAGGTGATTGGCCGAGGCGGCGATGAGCGAACGCTACGCTAACCGCCACGCTTACAGCCACGACGATGCTCGTTTTTTCACGTTTTCGTTTTGATGCCTTAATGTATCAGTGGGACGTGTCGGATCTAAACTATGGATTGCTGAATTGTCCGTCTGCATGGCAAATTTGCCCTCTGGTAGACTGCTAGTAAAGAAAGTGTATTCCTTTTAGCTAAAGGGAGAGAATGTTCTGGAGTTGAAGGTAGTTTGACTCTTAGTGTGTCTTCTTCTTCCCTCCCCAGCTGAACCAGGTGTGTTTTGATGACGATGGCAGCAGTGCCCCGCAGGACAGACTGACCCTGCCCCAGCTCCAAAAGCAGCTGCTTGAGGACTACGGTGTGTGTGTGTGTGTGTGTGTGAGTGCAGCCCTCAAACACCTGCGTGTGCATGGCCTTCCCACCTGTGCTGTTGCTGTGACCCTGCGCCTGAAATAGCCTCCGAACGACCACTGGGTTCACCTCTCCTCCGCAGCTCACCCAGGGCTGAGCCAGGGAGGAAGTAGAGCAGGCAGGCAGCAGACGCCGTCTCTGCAGGAGACTGACAGCTAGCGCCAGCCTCCTGCGCCTGGGTCCCTCAGGATCTGGCCAGTACGCTTCTGATAATAGACTTCCACTCTTCTAACTCTCCCCTCTTATCAGAGGGAGGGAGAGGCTGCCACGCCTGCAGGATGATTCACAACTTTTATCTCGACTCGGATGGAGGGGATTAGTTCAGTTTTAATTAAAAAGTACATTAGTTGAAGAAAGTTTAAAGGTTTCTTGCAGGATATGCAACCCCTATCTCTTAGATTATTTCCCAACAGTTAACAAGTAAATGTCTTGCTTCAAATATTGTGTTTTCTGCCTTAATCTGTAACCTCAGTCTTCATCGGCCACACCCAAACTCGCTTAACCCCGACCGAAAAAAACGACCTCACACCACCCTAACCCTCTGTCTCCTGCTCCGTCTCATCCAACAGGAGAGTCTCATTTCTCGGCGAGCCAGCAGCCCTACCTGTATTTCCAGGTGCTGTTCCTGACGGCCCAGTTCGAGGCGGCCGTGGCCTTCCTGTTCCGGGTGGAGCGGCTCCGGAGCCACGCCGTCCACGTGGCGCTGGTCCTGTACGAGCTGGGCCTGCTGCTCAAGGCCTCGGGACACAGCGCCCAGCTTCGTAAGTTACATTCCTGACCGCTCAGCCACCTGGCTCTACCGGAGGTGGGGGTAGGGCTACCTGTCTGTCTACTGGAGGTGGGGGCAGGGCTACCTGTCTGTCTACTGGAGGTTGGGGCAGGGCTATCTGTCTGTCTACTGGAGGTGGGGGCAGGGCTACCTGTCTGTCTACTGGAGGTGGGGGTAGGGCTACCTGTCTGTCTACTGGAGGTGGGGGCAGGGCTACCTGTCTGTCTACTGGAGGTGGGGGCAGGGCTACCTGTCTGTCTACTGGAGGTGGGGGCAGGGCTATCTGTCTGTCTACTGGAGGTGGGGGCAGGGCTACCTGTCTGTCTACTGGAGGTGGGGGTAGGGCTATCTGTCTGTCTACTGGAGGTGGGGGCAGGGCTACCTGTCTGTCTACTGGAGGTGGGGGCAGGGCTACCTGTCTGTCTACTGGAGGTGGGGGCAGGGCTACCTGTCTGTCTACTGGAGGTGGGGGCAGGGCTATCTGTCTGTCTACTGGAGGTGGGGGCAGGGCTACCTGTCTGTCTACTGGAGGTGGGGGTAGGGCTACCTGTCTGTCTACTGGAGGTGGGGGCAGGGCTACCTGTCTGTCTACTGGAGGTGGGGGTAGGGCTACCTGTCTGTCTACTGGAGGTGGGGGTAGGGCTACCTGTCTGTCTACTGGAGGTGGGGGCAGGGCTACCTGTCTGTCTACTGGAGGTGGGGGTAGGGCTATCTGTCTGTCTACTGGAGGTGGGGGCAGGGCTACCTGTCTGTCTACTGGAGGTGGGGGTAGGGCTACCTGTCTGTCTACTGGAGGTGGGGGCAGGGCTACCTGTCTGTCTACTGGAGGTGGGGGTAGGGCTACCTGTCTGTCTACTGGAGGTGGGGGTAGGGCTACCTGTCTGTCTACTGGAGGTGGGGGTAGGGCTACCTGTCTGTCTACTGGAGGTGGGGGCAGGGCTATCTGTCTGTCTACTGGAGGTGGGGGCAGGGCTACCTGTCTGTCTACTGGAGGTGGGGGTAGGGCTACCTGTCTGTCTACTGGAGGTGGGGGCAGGGCTACCTGTCTGTCTACTGGAGGTGGGGGTAGGGCTACCTGTCTGTCTACTGGAGGTGGGGGTAGGGCTACCTGTCTGTCTACTGGAGGTGGGGGCAGGGCTACCTGTCTGTCTACTGGAGGTGGGGGCAGGGCTATCTGTCTGTCTACTGGAGGTGGGGGCAGGGCTACCTGTCTGTCTACTGGAGGTGGGGGCAGGGCTACCTGTCTGTCTACTGGAGGTGGGGGTAGGGCTACCTGTCTGTCTACTGGAGGTGGGGGCAGGGCTACCTGTCTGTCTACTGGAGGTGGGGGTAGGGCTATCTGTCTGTCTACTGGAGGTGGGGGTAGGGCTACCTGTCTGTCTACTGGAGGTGGGGGCAGGGCTATCTGTCTGTCTACTGGAGGTGGGGGCAGGGCTACCTGTCTGTCTACTGGAGGTGGGGGTAGGGCTACCTGTCTGTCTACTGGAGGTGGGGGCAGGGCTACCTGTCTGTCTACTGGAGGTGGGGGCAGGGCTACCTGTCTGTCTACTGGAGGTGGGGGTAGGGCTACCTGTCTGTCTACTGGAGGTGGGGGTAGGGCTACCTGTCTGTCTACTGGAGGTGGGGGTAGGGCTACCTGTCTGTCTACTGGAGGTGGGGGTAGGGCTACCTGTCTGTCTACTGGAGGTGGGGGTAGGGCTACCTGTCTGTCTACTGGAGGTGGGGGTAGGGCTACCTGTCTGTCTACTGGAGGTGGGGGCAGGGCTATCTGTCTGTCTACTGGAGGTGGGGGCAGGGCTACCTGTCTGTCTACTGGAGGTGGGGGCAGGGCTACCTGTCTGTCTACTGGAGGTGGGGGCAGGGCTACCTGTCTGTCTACTGGAGGTGGGGGCAGGGCTACCTGTCTGTCTACTGGAGGTGGGGGTAGGGCTACCTGTCTGTCTACTGGAGGTGGGGGTAGGGCTACCTGTCTGTACTGGCTGACAGAAGGGGAGGTTATAGCTCAGTGGTTAGTTTAATTAACCTCAGATCAAAGGATTCCAGATTAAAATCCGCCCCTGGGTGTGGTGTACATGGTTTTGGATAAAAGCGTCTGCTAAATGAATATCTTATTGTTATTATTCCTTGAGCTAATGAACTATTATTATGATAGCTTATTATAGCAGATATTGTGTTTCTGTCTCAGTGAGTCAGGAGGCTGGCGATCCCCCGATGGTGCGTCGACTCAACTTCATCCGTCTCCTCATGCTCTACACGCGCAAGTTCGAGTCCACCGACCCCCGCGAGGCCCTGCAGTACTTCTACTTCCTGAGGTACGCTCCAGCGCCAAGCTCACTTCCTGTGGGGAGTCTGGCCACACCTGCTCCACTGAGGTGTGTGATACGCAGCCCTAGTTTCCTAACGGCACGCTCGTGTGTTTCCAGGAACGAGAAGGACAGCCAGGGAGAGAACATGTTCATGCGCTGTGTCAGTGAGCTGGTCATCGAGAGCAGGGAGGTGAGTTTGTCACACACAGATGATAAACTGACGTGATGTAGATGTATAACTGACTTTTTCTACCTTTTCCTGGTACGGATGTGGTTTTCTGATTGGTTGTTTCTCCCCTACAGTTTGACATGTTGCTAGGCAGACTGGAGAAGGATGGGAGCAGGAAGGTAGGTCACATGGTGGCACTTCTAGAACACCAGAGCTTTACTGTTCTTAGATCTAGAAGTTCTAGATGTTCTGTCAGCATATGGCAGGCTTCATTTACGTTTTTTCATTTGTTTGGATCCCCATTAGTTGTCACTAAGAGCTACCCTTCATGGGGGTCCACACAACAAAACATAACCTCTAAAACATATATAATAAATAATAAAAATACACATCAAAAGCCATCAAAAGAACAAGTTGAAAACAAGCGCAAGTCAAGTAAAAAACAAAACATAACATCATCAAAATGCATTCCAGCATTCAGGTTGGTTGATGAACGTTGTTCTTTGTTTGTGTGGCCACAGCCAGGAGTCATAGACAAGTTTGCTGGGGACACGCGGGCCATCATCACCAAGGTGGCCCTGGAGGCGGAGAACAAGGGCCTGTTTGAAGAGGCAGTCAAACTTTATGAGTTGGCCAAGGTGAGGCAGCAAAAAAAAACAAATCCACAGAATCTCCTTGAAAGGCCTTGTCCAGCTGGTACTTGAACCAGAGAAGAATTTGAGTGGAGAACATCAGGTCCCTTTGTAACCCTGTGGTGTTCTGCACCTGTCGTTGTTCCCCCTCCTCTCCACGTTTCTTGTTCCTGTCTGGCGGTAGAACCCAGACAAGGTTCTGGAGCTGATGAACAGGCTGCTCAGTCCGGTCATCGCTCAGATCAGCGCAGCACAGTCCAACAAGGAGAGATTAAAGAACACAGCCCTGGCTATTGCTGAGAGGTAAGATTCCACACACACACACATAAATATACACTCATACACACACACACATAGCCCTCACTTTATACTGAGATTTACATGCACAAACAGCCCTGGCCAGAGGTAGGATAGACACACACACTCATCGGTGTGTCCCTCTGTTGAAGGTACCGTTCCCAGGGAGTGGCAGGAGATAAGTCAGTAGACAGCACGTTCTACCTGCTGCTGGATCTCATGACGTTCTTCGATGAGTACCACGCCGGCCACATCGACAGAGCCTACGACGTGAGCGACCGCCTGGCTTACTGCCTAGTGGCAGACTGGCAGGTTCATCTGGACCTGGCCGTCTCCTCTCTCTCTTTCTCATTCTCACCTTTCCTCTAACCCCCCTGTCTGTATCTCTCTCTCTTTCTCCCTCACTCTCATCCCTCTCTCTGTCTGTCTCTCTCTCCTCTCTCTCTTTCTCAGGTGATGGAGAGGCTAAAGCTGGTTCCCCTCAGTCAGGACAGTGTTGAGGAGAGAGTCGCTGCCTTCAGGAACTTCAGTGATGAGGTGAGAGGGCGATGTTGGCCAGTCTGACATGAAACGTGTTTTCACGCGAGCTCTGGGGCTGCAGTGATATGCCACCACTTCACCAACCGTCATAGATCAATCGGAAGTGCTGTCATCAAAAACACAAGTATGTCCTTAGTTCCAGTCTTAATTGACAGTCTTGAGTTTGTAACAGTTCCTCTTCTCCCTCCTCCTCCCCACCCCCTCCTCCTCCCCGCCCCCTCCTCCTCCTCCTCCCCGCCCCCTCCTCCTCCTCCTCCCCGCCCCCTCCTCCCTCTCCAGGTGAGACACAACCTGTCGGAGGTGCTGCTGGCCTCCATGAACATCCTGTTCACCCAGTACAAGCGTCTGAAGGGGGCGCCCACTGGCACGCCTGGACGGCCACAGCGCTCCCTGGAGGACAGAGACTCAGTAAGGACACACTGAACTGAGGGTGCAATAAGATGGTCCATTACAAATCAAATGTATTGCTATTAATAAAACACTGATGGGTTGAGAATGTAAACTCTAGAAATCGATGTCCATCTGATCACTGTCTGATTATCCCTGGACAGATAGGGTAGTTCAGGCTGCGTAGATCCATCGGTAACACTTTAGATGCTTGTGAGAAGCCTCTCTTCCTGTAACTCCCATGTCTAACATGTTCTCTGTTGTCTGTTTTGTGTCCTTAGCAACTGCGTAGTCAAGCGCGAGCCCTCATCACCTTCGCTGGCATGATTCCATACCGCATGGCCGGAGACACCAACGCACGATTGGTTCAGATGGAGGTCCTAATGAACTGACCCATGACCTTTGACCCCCCTGAAGCCCAAACCAGTTGACCTTTACCCATCCCCAATCTGAATATGATTTGTCTTTTTGACTCCTGTTCATTTTGTCTTTGTGTTGTCGCTCAATATTTGTATTATCTTTTTCATATTTTGGGAAATAAAATTTCTGTTTCATTTTGTTTCATTTGCCTCTCATTATAAACCTTATCCTTGGTTCATTTTGTTAATCTCCGTTTTTATGTTGTTGCTTTTCTTAACATCATCCATCGTAATCCTCTATGAAGCTTCACAATTAATAATTGTGCATTATGGGATTGTTAATCATCCACTGCAAGCTTTGGTGGATATACCACCATGTGTGGGTATTAGAATGGGGTGCCAAACATGTTTGACACATTTATAAAACGCAGTTATTTGACCCTAAGACGGGACCGTCTTCTAAGCGAGAGTTTGGTTTTACTGGTCTGAGGAGCAGGAGAGTGTATGTGAGCAGGCAGATGGCTGGTGAGCAGGGCAGAAGCCCTCAGAGAAACCAGATGGAGTTGTTAGTCTCTCTTGGCCAACCAGCACAGTAGGCCAGGCTGACAACAATACGGTACTGCAGGGCACTGCTTTACATTGTGTTGGAGAGTCTGGTGTCAAAACGCATCTTCTGCGCCTGTCACAGCACTGTCACCATAGTGGAGCTATCTACACATACTTCCTGAGGAGAAGCAGGTCAGGGTGTGTACCGCTCTGCTGTTGAAAGAGGGGGTTGTGTTTCCAGTTATTGATGTGGTTTAGATTTGACTGTCTTCTGGTATCTCCTTCGAGACCCATCAAAAACCAGCATTGTGTGTGTTTGTTCACAACACAACTTTCAGCCATATACTGGACCGCTTCTGCATGTTCTTGACTCTGGTTTAGAATTGACAATGTATCCACTGTATATCCTTTAAGACCATCAACGACCAATGTTGTGTGTGTGCGTTCACAAAACAACCTTTAACCTCCCATCTGAAGTATGTGTTCTAACTGTTCTAGCTGCCCTCAAGGACGCTGTCTGAGGTGTGTGTGCCGCAGCTGGTGTTGTGAATCAGGCCGATGCCACACACCCGCTAGAACCCGGCTATTTCACAACACCAGGGTGGCACCGCACCACTGCCGACGAGATGACGCCGTGACGTACCGAAAACTCTGGACAGCGATCAGAAGACCAACGTCAGTTTTGTAGAAGGAATTACTGCAAATTCAGTGCGAAATGTGTAATTTAAAACTGTATTGTGAGACTTCATGATTTTCTATCAATCTTTTTTTGACAATATAATTAAACTTTTTTCACCAAGACGGTCTCCCTTATATTGTCTGATTTGGGAAAGCAACTTTTGAAGCTGTTTTTTAAACCACTCATGCTGTGTTATGCAAGCCAACAACTAGCTGTGAAAATGCTAAAACACCACATAATGCTGCTGGCAGAACATGTCTGCTGATCTGTAACGATGTAACACACGAACATTAGACACGCTGTTCTACACGCCATTAGTCACGGTGCTGAGCCACACTGACAGGCCAAGGTCAGCCAATGTTACAGGTAAAGAACAAGTTGAGGAATGCGTTGAAACAACAGGTCACTTACTGAGTTCAGTTGGAAGAAATTAGTTGTATAATGAATATGTATTGGTGTGGTAACCACAATATTATATTATTTTGTCAATGTGTTCGTTTGAGAGGTCAACTGGGAACCAAGTAGGCTACTCCTTTTCCGATCCGCTTTGTGCTGTGACCAATTATCAGCACCGTAGATCAACACAGCAGGTTCTTGAATTCATATGTTGTATGATAGGCTATCATATGTACGAGACTGACTTTAAGTTGCTCGCGTACACGCCCTTAATATTCTTTGATTTTAGGATCCACCAATGTCTTAAGTTATTGTAACTTCGCAATGGCCATCCATACTACCGGATATCAGCACTTCAGGGTAAGGGTAAGAGTAAGATAATATCGTGTTAAGAAAGTCTGGAAGGTTACAACATCTACCTACATCTTCAGAGTTATTCAACACCTTGTAGTACAACAACCGAACAGGTTTACGGGAAGCGCTGGGGCGATGCTATCTTATAGTTTACTCTGAGGTTAATTAGCGGAAATGACCTTGGTCACTCAGGTACAGCAAGCCCTGATATTTTACAAAAACTTAACTTACTCACCCTGGTACACAGCACGTAAGCTGTTGTTAAATCCATGACTGATACCTTATCAACTTTAATAGGGATCCCAACGTTTACACAAATTGACTTTGTCAAATAATTGATATATTTTGATTCCTATTGTATCACACAAGTATTTTAGGGGGAAAAGTCATGGGACCTGGTAATTGACAAGGTGGCATTTCTAGAATTGTCCCCTCATTCTGTGCCTACAAGAAACAACACACTTTTGTGATCATGGATACTTTATTAATCCCAGAGGGTCATTGTTATCGTCAGACAGTGGAACAATACATAAACTCAAAGTCCAACCAATAAAAAGTAGCATTTTCCAAGAAACTTGTTTCATCAAGTACATCATCATCCAAAAGAAACGACATCCAAGAAAATCCCATACAGGTCATCATTCATTGGATGGAAGTCTTTTTATGAGTCGGTAAGACTGACTAGGAGACTAAGATTGTTTCCTGCTCAGAGCGCGTGTTCCTCCCACTGGAACTGTACAGTTTGTACAGCTCAATGATAGTTTAAGAAATTCATCCATTGTTGTTTGTAACTCAAATCTATCATCCCCCAGGTTCACAAAAATGACCCCAAATCCTTCCATCTGAACCTTTTAGACCCCTGGGTCAGTTTCCAGCTCTCAATGCCCTTCCATCGTCCTGTCAAGGTTATCTTAGTTCTGGTTTCAGCCAGTCGGTGTAACAACCCTACAGGCAGCCTGTAAACAGCTTGCACTCTAACTGGTAAAGCCCTGAAGGCAGTTATCCAACACAATATTAATCACCCCGCTCTCCGAGAACTGTTAAAGGAGAGAGTCTGGTGAACATTGACTGGTCCTAACATGGCCCAAGGCTTCCCTTCCTGTTGCACGTCTATATAAACCTCTCTCCTCACCAGCCCTGTCCCATTACCTGAATGGTCTACCGTCCGGTTTATTGAGGACTGGTTTCTTCCGGAGTAATGTCTTGCTGACCGTTCTTCTCACTGGTGGTTTTAGTGGCCGTCATTGGATGTCTGAAAACTGACTGTACTACACTGCAATACTGCATGTTATCCTGCTAACAGCTGGCTTGCCGACTGGTTAACTGCTAGCTTACTGACGGTTGTCCTGAGATGGAGGACGGAATCCGCCTGTCAGTCTACAAAACCCAGCTATCAAACGGAGGCAGGGATGGGCCAGGATACAGCCTGGACAGCTATCACCACAACGGGGATGGATCCTCCCTGGCCTCTGTGCCCATGACGGGTTATGAGACGCTCGATGAGCCGCCTAACTACGACTTCTACGCCAACACCGAGGCCTGGGGGCGACAGAAGCGCTCCAGACCCTCCCTCTTCCAGCTGCACGCCAGCCCCGAGGTAGGGAACACAGCTGGTACACAGTGCACCTGCATGTCCCACCCATGTATAGTGAAAGCTACGCTCCTGCGTCTGGAACACAGTCTACCTGAGCTTCCTCTATGATCCAGATCAAGCTTTGGTCTCTAAGGCCACGCAGTTGGGTTTGATTCCTAAACTTCACCACAGACGTTTAGTGAAGCCTAGTCTGGGTTTGGGAAATTGGGATCTGGGAGGACACTGATGGGAGGGTTCTTCCTGTCTTCATCCACCTCATCACCCTATCTCCCGATCTCCCTCCCCAGGAGGACCCCAGCCCCCCTCCGCTGTACGAAGAGACCAGTGGGGAGGGGAATGCGTCCGGGGGGTCTGCAGGTAAAGACTTGGAGGATGAGGATGCGGAGGGCGCCCCGCCGGAGCCCACCAGGTTCGGCTGGGTCCAGGGCGTCATGGTAAGACGGGGTTCAAAGGAAACCGATGGTACCGGTCACGGTTGTCTAGAACCTGAGGCTCCTCTTTCCCCCCCACCTGTTCGTCTGTAGATCCGCTGCATGCTGAACATCTGGGGGGTGATCCTGTACTTGAGACTGCCGTGGATCACAGGACAGGCCGGCATTGGTGGGTCACACACACAGCACGCTCGCTGTCCCTGGATTGGGCTGTATTTGTCGTGGTGACACACTAACGACGTGTCAGACAGTGACTCTTTGTCTCTGTTTCTCTCTCTCGATGCATCTATATTTCTCTCTGCCTCTCTTTCTCTCTCTTTCTGTCTCTCGCTCTCTCTCTCTATATCCTCCCTCAGGACTGACCTGGGTGATCATCCTCCTCTCCTCTTGTATCACCGGCATCACAGGTCTCTCCACCTCAGCTATTGCAACCAACGGCAAGGTCAAAGGAGGTACATGTACGCGCACACTACAAATACACAACACACACACTTACACACACCCCACCCGTTCTCACACCCTCTGTGTGTGTGTGTAGGAGGGACATATTTCCTGATCTCCCGGAGTCTGGGGCCAGAGCTGGGAGGTTCCATCGGGCTCATCTTCGCCTTCGCCAACGCTGTGGCTGTGGCCATGCACACGGTGGGCTTCGCAGAGACTGTACAGGTTCTCATGCAAGTGAGTGTGTCTCTACCCCAACACACACACACTCCCTCACATACACACATACACAGTCAACTTCTCTCTGATGCACACACACACACTCCCTCACATACACACATACATACACACACACATGCACATCACAGTGTACTTCTCTCTGACACACACACACTGTTTCCCTCCAGGAGAACCAAGCCAGCATGGTGGATCCCCTCAACGACATACGCATCATTGGAGTGATCACGGTCACATGTTTGCTGGCCCTCTCCTTGGCCGGCATGGAGTGGGAGTCAAAGGTTCGTTTGTTTTTGTTGTAGAGGTCTGTTACAAACAGGACTGTTTTGATGTGATGTGAGGCTTCACACACTGTTTGAACTGTGTGTGTTCTGCCAACTTCAGGCCCAGGTCCTGTTCTTCATTGTCATCATGGTGTCGTTTGTTAACTACTTTGTGGGGACCATTATACCTGCTACCACAGAAAAACAGGCCAAGGGATTCTTCAGCTACCGAGGTCAGGAGTGAATCACCTCCCCTGTTTCACCTCATCACTATCAGACAGGAACCATGTGGCTGAAACATTCTCATAAACAGGACTCAATTTGTACCTGTTGTTCAATTATGATGTCCATTTGCAGGTTATGTACGCTGCATACAATCACAATCCCAACAGACTCCACCCTCCTCCTCCCCCTGTCTCTCTTCCCATAGCGGACATCTTTGCAGAAAACTTTGTTCCCGGCTGGCGTGGGCCAGATGGCAGCTTCTTCGGAATGTTCTCCATCTTCTTCCCCTCAGCCACAGGAATCCTGGCAGGAGCCAATATCTCTGGAGACTTAAAGGCATGTGGCTCGCCTCAGGCTGGAGTCTGCTCTGTCCAGTCCTGTCATCTCCTCTCCCGTCGTCTTCTTTCCTGTCCCGTAATCTCCTGTACATTTTACATTTAGTCATTTAGCAGACGCTCTTATCCAGAGCGACTTACAGTAAGTACAGGGACATTCTCCCCGAGGCAAGTAGGGTGAAGTGCCTTGCCCAAGGACACAACGTCATTTTGCAAGGCCGGGAATCGAACCGGCAACTTTCTGATTAATAGCCCGATTCCCTAACAGCTCAGCCATCTGACCCCCTGTCCTCTCCTCCCCTCTCTCCTCCCCTCTCCTTTCCTGTCTGGTCCAGTTCTGCTGTACTGTCAAGACTAGTCTGATTCTAATCAACAGCCTTACTGTTGGAGGGGGGTTCTTCATATGAGACTGGGTTCTGTACTTGTGTGTGTGGAGTGGTGTGTCTAGTAACGCCCCCCTCTCTGCCCCTCAGGATCCTGCTGTGGCCATTCCCAGAGGAACTCTGATGGCCATATTCTGGACCACCATATCTTACCTCGCCATATCTGCTACCATCGGTACCACTGGCACACACACACACTTACCCTGGGTTGGCATTTTTGGGTCTGGAATGTGTGTAGCCTATATTCTAAAATGGATAAATAATTGCATGTATGGGTGTATGTGTGTTTGTGTCTCTGTGTTTATGTGCTGTTGTGTGTGTGTGTGTGTGTATCCCAGGGTCATGTATGGTGCGTGATGCCTCTGGATCGATGAATGACAGTATATCCTTGGGTAGCTCTGAACACTGTGAGGGTCTGGCCTGTACTTATGGCTGGGATTTTTCTGATTGTGCTAACAACCACACCTGTCCCCATGGCCTCATCAACTACTACCAGGTAAACACTGGTAGTCAAGTATTAATGAGTACTAATCAACAGTAATCTACTAGTACCAGGTAAACACTAAAAACGAATGACCACTAACAAATACTTCTGATCCAAAACATATACCCCTGAATCATTTACAAGTTAGATCAACTATGAATTGTTTGTTTGTCTTTGCCAAGTAGGTTTTTAGTTTTAGTCAAGTATACATTTTTTACATGTATACATCTATTTTATAATCGTTTCTCTCACTTGTCAACCCTGTAGACCATGAGCTTGGTGTCAGGATTTGCCCCTCTGATCACAGCTGGGATATTTGGGGCGACACTCTCCTCTGCCCTGGCTTGCCTGGTGTCTGCTCCTAAGGTCTTTCAGGTGAACACAACTCCTCTGACACCAGCTAGAAATTCAGGAAACACAGTTACTTGTTGAACTACCATTTAGCTTCTCTTGAACATACATGTAGCCCCTCAGTGACCTGCTTTATTCCAGTGTTACAACACCACGAAGGTTTCCTGCAGTACTCTCCTCATGTCTGCTCCTCTCACATCAGCTCATCTCTCCCTCAGTGTCTGTGCAAGGACAAACTATACCCTCTCATCGGCTTCTTTGGGAAAGGTTACGGGAAGAACGATGAGCCAATCAGAGGCTACGTCCTGACTTACCTCATCGCTATCTGCTTCATTCTCATTGGTGAGAGCGATAACGAGTGAGATGAAGGTTATGGCACGGTGTGATCCCACACAAACAGAGCCTGACTGTTCTTCTGTCATCCTCTCTCCCCTCTTCCTCTTCCTCTCTTGCCCCTCCCCCAGCGGAGCTGAACACCATCGCCCCCATCATCTCCAACTTCTTCCTGTGTTCCTACGCCCTCATCAACTTCAGCTGCTTTCATGCCTCCATCACCAACTCACCCGGTCAGCACGCTGTCAATGTAGCAACGTGTTTTGAGTGTAACGTCCCTTTAGAAACATCGTCAGTAACAGACTTGGTGCGTGTTCATCAGCACATTCGGCGCCCTAGGCGAGATGTATCAACCCCCCCCCCCCCCCCCCCCCCCCCGGGCCGCACCCCCCAAACGCAAGACGGAGATATGACGTGGCGCGGTTGGCGCCCTCTGCTGGTTGTGCGGGAGGGTTAATTAATGGATGCACTTGGGAAAATGCCGCCCCCCTCTTCATGCGGCTGCCTATGTTGCCTGTAGGAAGGATCAGCTCTGATCAGCATCGAGTGTAAATGTCAAGGTTTTGTGTTTTTTGATGTGTTTACAGGTTGGCGGCCCTCCTTTAAGTACTACAGTAAGTGGTTGTCGCTGCTGGGCGCAGTGGTTTCCGTGGTGATCATGTTCCTGCTGACGTGGTGGGCGGCACTCATCGCCATTGGCATTGTCATCTTCCTGCTGGGATACACCCTATACAAAAGACCTTGTAAGGCACACACACACATAGGCACAAACTCCCATTGTCTCCATGTGATGCAAATAGATATTGGCTGCATGTGTTTGTCTGATGTGACCTGTGGGATTGTGTCACAGCGGTGAACTGGGGCTCGTCAGTGCAGGCCGGCTCCTACAACCTGGCCCTGTCTCACTGTGTCGGTCTGAACATGGTGGACGACCACATCAAGAACTACAGGTGAGAGGTCAAACGTCTCTCCCTCTACTGAGGCTGCTTTGAGTCGTATGAATATTCGGTTCTGTTCTATTTCTTTAAAACTGAGAATGATGTATTTATCCTTATGTTTATCCTTGTATGTATTCCTCTGTCTTCTTTCTTTTTTGTCTCTCCTGCCTCTGCTTGTTCATGTCGCTCCTGCCTCTTCTCTGATCTCTTCTCTGATCTCGTCTCTCCTCTGATCTCGTCTTTCCTCTGATCTAATCTCTCCTCTGATCTCGTCCCTCCTCTGATCTCGTCCCTCCTCTTGTTTGTCCTGCCTCCTCTGCCTCTGCTTGTTCATGTCTCTCCTGCCTCTCCTCTGCTCAGGCCCCAATGTCTGGTTCTCAGCGGGCCCCCCAGCTCTCGCCCCGCCCTGGTGGACTTTGTAGGAACCTTCACCAAAAACCTCAGCCTCATGATGTGTGTCAACGTCACGGTAAGTTCTCCTTTCCATTCTCCGTTCCCTGCAAGAACCCACAAACTGATACACTTCTCACTAGTCACTTTACACGCTGTCACCTTCAGCTACTGGTTGCACTATCAGCAATATTGCACGACTGTACTTCACTTGTCTTAGGTTAGTATAGGTTTATAAGGTTAGTATAGGTTATTATGTGTATTAGAGGTTTAGTATACTGTATTTAATATTGTATATTATTTGTATATTAGGAGGTTTACTATATTTTAGCTTATTATTGATGTAATCTATGTTCTGTGTACTTATGTGACCCCAGTCCTGAACCTGTCCCTCTCCTTCCTGTGACCTTTGACCCTCTCCACAGGGAGACCCCTCCATGATGAAAGCAGTCAACAGCAGCAGTCATGTAAGCTGGCTGAACCAGCGAAAGATCAAGTCGTTCTACCGTGGAGTGGTGGCCAGCAACCTCCGCAGTGGTGTTCAGATGGTTCTACAGGTGGGTGTGGGTTCAGACAGTTCTACAGGTGGGTGTGGGTTCAGACGGTTCTACAGGTGGGTCTAGGTTCTGACCTGGCTACATGTGTGTCTGGTTTCTAACACTGTTACAAACCCTAAAACACCCCTTTAACACTTACAATCTGACCCCTGAACCACTTCACTGTGATCTCGTGGAGAGGATATGGGTGATTTTGCTCGCTGGAGTCCACTGCAGTGTATCTGCTGTGTGTTTTCTGATAGTCTGTCTGTACCATCTGTGGCCTGCAGGGGGCAGGGCTGGGCAGGATCAAGCCTAACGTTCTTCTGATGGGCTTCAAGAGAGACTGGCGCAAAGACACACCTGGAGCCATGGATAACTACATAGGCATCCTGCAGTAGGTTAACGCCACACGTTTAAAATCCACAGGCATCCTAAATTAAATAATAGTTATGAAATGCTGAAATGTCACTTTAGCTGCATCAAGTAGGGAGGCTAATATTGATAGCTAGCTATATACTGTGCATAGTCTGTAGACAGCAGATATACCCAAGAATAACTTTCAGGCCAATGGAAATGCAGTTCTCTCTGTCAGCCCCCCTAAGCAACTGTGACGTGCGTGTTCAACAATCCAAACAAACATTTAGAAGAGTTTGTGTGTCTGTGTGTTTTTCAGTGATGCCTTCGACTTGCAGTATGGAGTGTGTGTATTGAGGATGAGGGAAGGGTTGGACCCTTCTCGACCCAATCAGTTCCATGGTGAGAATCCACATCTCACCACACCACAGTCAGGACTTGTGATGGTCACCACTCTTCCTCCCCCAGGTCACGTTTAACCCCCATCTCCCCCCCTGTTGTAACAGTGAACCCAGGCTTTGATCTGGGGCCAGAGAGGGTTAGCTCCACAATGCCTTCTGCAGCTTCAGCCACCACTACAAGTACGTATGACTGGACTAGGTCACGTTTCTCTCTATGATATTTACATAAAAAGGATGTCGAGTGATTATCCTCCAAAAGCAGGTTCGACCGTGGGGTGTGGGAATAGCACAGTGGCAGAGCAGTTTGACGGTATAGCGAGAGTCAAAAGGCTCCTTTATTTTTATGTGTAAATCAAATAATATCTCTTTCGAAATGAAAGCGTCTGCTAAATGAATGCGTCATGGTGATGTCTTGTGTTCCAGCAGGCTGTTCTTCCCCCCTTGACGAGCCACAGCCTCACACGGTTTTCCAGGACAGACAGGGAAAGAGGACCATTGATGTCTACTGGCTGTCTGACGACGGAGGTCATTATGGGATAGATAATACCATACATTATTATTGTGGGGTGGACGTGAACCTGATTGGTTTCTTTTGGGCTGGAGATGGATGTTAGACAATGATGAGCATGTGTGTGTGAATGCGTGAATGTTTCTGTGTGAACGCGTGCATGATTATGTTTCTTCTGTGTGTGCACGTGTATGTGATTATGTGTGTGTGCGTGTGTATTTGTGTGTGTGTGTTCCGCCCTCAGGTCTGACGCTACTCCTGCCCTACCTGCTGAAGCGTAAGAAGCGCTGGGCCAGTTGTAAGGTGCGAGTGTTTGTGGGTGGAGACTTGCACAAGAAGGAGGAGCAGAGAGAGGAGTGAGTACCCTCCTCCAAGTCCCGTCTGAAGAACACGCTGTTGTCTCACATTCATGTACCTGCTGGTGGATCAAACTGAACAACATTCACCTCTCATATCCTCTCCTTACCTGGAATTAACAAGTGTTTGAACTTCTCTCTGCGCATCTGTGAATGATACCAAAGGACAAAATAGATGTCTGTATTTAGAGACAAGTAGATACTGATAGGTACCAGCCTGGCTGTGATTGGTTGATCGGTTGCCATGGTTTCTTTCAGAGTGCTGGGTCTCATCAAGAAGTTCCGTCTTGGTTTCCATGAAGTCGAGGTGTTGCCGGATATCAACGGCAGACCTCAGCCTGAACAGTAGGATATTTTCTTCGTGCTGAAAACCTTGTTCCCCTCACATGCCCTTAGTCACATGCCCTTATTCAACAGATTCTGGAAGAATTCTAGGAGAAAGCAAGAATAATTCTTGAACCACACCAAAGAACTTATATAGAATAGAAAAGCCTTTATTGTCTTTGTATTTGCATACAACGAAATTTTGAGTGCTTCTCCTGTTGGTGCAACAAGGGACAACATAAAACACAACAACATATAACACAACAATATTGTATATATATATATATTGAGTTCAACAAGTGCGGTGGTATAGATTGAAGTACTTCCCTGAGGAACAATAAATACATCAACAGTACTTCCCTGAGGTGCTTCACAATAAATACAGAAACAGTTATGTTCATATACATGTGTAAGGTGACAGAGATGGTATGTGTGACTTCTAGTCAATAAAGTGATTAGTGTTGAGTGCATGTCTATATTTAGTGTTCTGATGGCCGTCGGGAAAAAACTGTTCTTAAGACGAGTGGTCCTTGCTCTAAAGGATCTGTACCATCTGCCTGAGGGCAGGAGAGTAAACAGGTGGTGGCCTGGGTGAGAGGAGTCTTTCAAGATGTTATTGGCCCTGCTAAGGTAGCGGGAGCGGGCAATGGATTCCAGGGAGGGCAGTGAGCAGCCAGTGATTTTTTGGGCTGTGTTGATGACCCTTTGGAGGGCTCTCTTGTCTGCTGCAGTGCAACCGGAGTACCACGCTGAGATGCAGTAGGTTAGTATACTATCTATAGTGGTGCGGTAGAAGGCCACCATCAGACTACACTCCAGGTTGTTTCTCCAGAGTGCTCTCAGTAAGTGTAGTCGCTGCTCTGCCTTTTTGACTGTCTCTGAGGTGTTGGCAGACCATGAGAGGTCATCTGATAAGTGGGCTCCTAGGAACTTGAAGGTGTGGACCTTCTCCACTATTGACTAGAGTATAGTGCTTCTATACTCTTTGACCACACTCGGATAATTCTGAAAGAATTCTAGAATAATTGTAGAAAAATGCTTTCAGAATTCTAGATGTCTGCTAAATTATTCGAGAAGAATTCCTAGAAGAATTCTAGCAGATTGTCTTTGAATGACACCTTCTATAAAAAGTTGTATTAGTCCAGTGATGGTTCATGATATGGCTTTAGGAAACTGGCACACTGTGTGTTTCCCTTTAGTTCAGTTCTTACATTACATTTACATTTAGTCATTTAGCAGACGCTCTTATCCAGAGCGACTTACAGTAAGTACAGGGACATTCCCCCAAGGCAAGTAGGGTGAAGTGCCTTGCCCAAGGACACAACGTCATGTGGCATGGCCGGGAAGCGACCTTCTGGTTACTAGCCCGATTCTCTAAGCGCTCAGCCACCTGACTCCCTGTTCTCAGTTCATTACTTCATAGAGTGTCTGAAACAGGAGATGCGGTTGGTTTTCTGAGCTGAATGGAATCCCACTGTCTCTGCACTAATGAGGAGACGCACCTGTCTAATCCCCTTTCACCCTCCAGCGTGCGCAAGTTTGAGGACCTACTGGCGCCTTACAGGCTGGACACCAATCAG
The DNA here is from genome assembly GCF_038355195.1 of Osmerus mordax. Classification (NCBI taxonomy): domain Eukaryota; kingdom Metazoa; phylum Chordata; class Actinopteri; order Osmeriformes; family Osmeridae; genus Osmerus; species Osmerus mordax. The sequence goes on from NC_090053.1 coordinate 17,776,854, forward strand.
AAGGAGGGCCAGGCAGAGGAGAGGAGCCAGGAGCAACCGTGGATGGTGTCAGAGGAGGAGATCTCCAGGAACAAGGCCAAGGTGACGTCTTGACACAGTCCCTGTAAAACATGTTCTGAACATCTAAATGTGGGTTGGTGATGTTACATGTGATATTACAGCGCAGGTTAAGTCCTAACTTTATTCTGTATGTATGTGTGTGTCTGTCTGTGTGTGTATATATGTCTGTGTGTGTTTGACTGTTTATATATGTGTGTGATTTCTGGTGTCTAGTCTCTTCGACAGATCCGTCTCAACGAGATTCTACAGGACTATTCCAGAGATGCAGCCGTCATCATAGTGTGAGCTCTCTGTTTACCAACTGAACGTTTCTACAAGTTACCCAGGAACTGTATAACTGATCTCACTGTGTGTGTGTGTGTGTGTGTGTGTGTGTGTGTGTGTGTGTGTGTGTGTATATAGGACCATGCCCGTGGGGAGGAGGGGACAGTGTCCCAGCGCCCTCTATATGGCCTGGCTGGAGACCCTGTCCCGTGACCTTAGACCTCCGGTGCTGATGGTCCGGGGGAACCAGGAGAATGTGCTCACCTTCTACTGCCAGTGACCCCTGAACCTTCACCCCCATTCCAACCATCTTATTCTGCCTGCAACCCCTTTTAATCTGATGTTATGTGAAATTCTGTTATTATTGAACTTTTTCTGTGTGCCACAAACAATCCCGAATGTCAAAACAATCACTGTCTGCCATTCCGGTGTATATTTCAGTATGCTTGAGAAGCACAATAAAAAGACCACTTATTTTAGACCTGATAAAGAGTTAGTGTTTCTTTCTCTCTGTCTCTCTCTCGTTAGTTCTCTCGTTCTCTTTATAATCGTTTTCTCACAGAAATGTATTTGGAATAGATTTACATTTTGACACTTTAGTTAGGAGTTGGCTATTAAAAGAAACTGGAAAGGGTATAATTTCTGGGGAAATTGAGATGTGCTTGCGTCCGTTGCGGATGGGTTAGTTTTATTATTTAAATTTTACAACTAATATTTCTGTATATTCTAAGGATTTCGGCTTGATATCGCAACCAAACGGAGGGGAGACTGTCTCACATTATAGTTTTTGGGGGAAGAGAATGAAAGATAATACGTTTTATACATAGAGGTGTTAGTACTTAGGTAGCCTACATTTGCAATCAAGGGGTGTCATTTATTGGGTGTGCTCAAGCCTTCGGCGAGAGCACAACCTTTGTTCTCTCACATATATATTTATTTATTTATTTATTATTATTTATTTTCGCCCCCCTAAGGATCAGTCAATATTTGGACTACATACACAACGGCGGTGTCAAAAGGTTCGTCTTGGTAGCGATTGCGTTGGTTGTATTTTTATTTACGTTCCGTTGCATGGTTTAAGTAGAAATTGCGTTTTTGTGGTGAAAAGTGAAGCTAACGGTGGCTAATTTGCTAGCCACAGTCACTGACGTTACTAACGTCACTACGTCACTAACGTCACGAAAACACGCGTGACTACCTGTAGCAGAACATTCGTTTCACATCTGTTAACTTGGGGGATAGCTAGGCTAACTATAGCTTTACTGCAAGGCAGCTGCAGAAACGCCACAAGCAAAGAGGCCAGGGTGATAACTATTTTACTTTGTGATGTGAAACACAATTATGAAATGTAATGTACAATATTAGCTGATATTATTAAGGAAGTAGGCCCACATCTACTTTTGGAAACGGTAGTCTACTATTTCACTGAAGCATTAGCATCATGACATTAGCCTCTGTTGCCCGGGCAACACATACTACTGTGGTCTATGATGCATCTGTTTTCAATCTTTAAAATAAACATTCCTCACAAATACATTTTCGTTGTAGGATTTATTATGACATTACATTACAAGTAAACGATTTGTGGGTGAAATTATCATTACCTGTGGTTTCAAACCAGTGTTGCTCACTGCAATGCTGTAGCCTAAACATCTACACAGCTGTAGGAAGTCAAACGGCGACAGAACATGTTCGGCACTCCCCTTACTTAATCAAAAGTCTATCTAACTACTAACCTGAACTTCATTGCCACAGCCTAAACGTTGCCAATCTGTTCATGAAAATAATTAATTTCAGCCTAAACCGTACAACGGAACCTTAAATCCAATTCAACCAACGCAATCGCTACCAAGACGAACACAGCAGTAGTCTACTAGTAGGGAGGACAAACGTTCTGCTCTCAATGTAATCACAACGGAGTTCCAAGCGTCAACAAATGCTAAACTGAACTTATTGCTCATTTAAAATTGTCATAAAAAACACACTTGTGAGATTTAATGTACAATACGATGTACGATGATATTATTAGTACATTTACTTTCGAAAACAGTAGTCAATTTTTGCTTGTTGACTGAGACGTTAGCATAATTAGCCTCTGTTGGACGACATATACGATAGCGGTCTGTGATACATCCGTTTTCCATCGTTAAAATAATAAACATGGCTCACATATCAATGAACGTTTTATGATTTATTATGAGATAATATTACTAGTAAACAGTTAATGGGTACAATTATCATTATATACCTGTAGTTTTAAGCCAGTGTAGCTCACTGTTATGCTGTACGCGACGCGGTTTAGAGAAACTTGTAATTCTATTGCTGTTTAGGAAGCCAAACGGCGACAGTAAAATCTCGGCCCTCCCCTTACAAAAATCAAAATTCCCAGATGAGTTTTTCAATTGGTGAATCAACCTGTCACTCAAATTAGAGCCAATCCCTGTGCCAATACCATCCCGTATGTGGCACAGAGGTTTTCCCATTTTAAGACGTCTGTAATGGGCTGAGAGTACTTTGAGCCATTGGCTACTAACCTGAACTTCAATGCCACAGCCTCAATTTGATGTCATTCTGTTCATGAAGGTCTCCTCTACAGGACTGTGAAAACCTCTAACATTTCCCAGCTGGGGTTTTTTTTATAATCGAGCTTAAGTCCGAGGAGTGCCTGTGATTTACTGAATTCTGACAGTAGCTAGCTACCTAGCTTGGAATGCCCACAACAGACTGATGGTATACTGGCTTTGTTTTAGTTTTACAGTGCCTAAGTGGCATGACATGGTTGCGTTTTAAACTAAATTGTACTACTACGGTACAGTACTGCTTCTCCACACAGGGCTATATCGCATTTTGCGTTGTTACTGACAATGATCGCTACCAGTGAGCTTTTTATGAATGAGCGATTTTCCACTAAATAAATGTCAAGCTTATTTACGTTTTGGGGGGCATATTTTCAGTTAGCAGATGGGACTGTCTGAATCGCGATTCCATCTTCTACTGCCGGGTAACGTCTTACAATAATCTTCAAAGGGGGTTCTTTATTAATGAATGAATGAATGCAATGAGTAGGCTACATGCCTGAAAATATCACGAGAAGGGAAAAACTTAAAATGACGTTTAAGTCATAGAGATTAGGTCAATTTTTACACCGGTCTGCCAAATTTATTCGTTTTGATTCAACGATGAGGCTGCCTCTTGCAGGGGAAATGAGAAGACATCTATTTCATTCTACACTTCACTCGTATTTTCGGTTGTAAATGAGCAGCAAAAAAAATGCCTTTAAATCTATTTAATCTTTATAAATAATAAGTATGCATTTTCATATAAAATATACATAAATCAGTTGTAAAAATGTCATTCAAAAACGGACCCCTGTGCAACCGACGCAAGCAAGCACACCCTACAATTTCCCCAGAAATTGTACCCTCTCTAGTTTACATTGTTCTTCATATGAAAATAATGAACTATTATTAACAACTATATTTACTCAGAGTATCGAAATGCAAATGTAGGTTGGAGCCAAATAAAAAGAGAGTTGCGACACGCTTTGGTCTCGCCGACACGTGATCACGTAGTTCAAGTAGCTCGCTGTAGTTCCAAAAAACCCACTACTGTCAACCTGTTTGAATGGTTTTAGAATAGCCTGGCTAACGGAGGTCGCTTTATCAGGCAAATGACGAATGAAACAGGCTCGGTTAAAGAAATCCGAAATTCTGGCCATCTAAGCAACGCAATCGTGAGCAAGACGAACCTTTTGAGACTGATATTGTCTTTGTAGTGCAAAAATTGAGGGAGGAGTTAGGGTGGGAAAATAAATAAATAATAAAATATGAGAGAAGGTTGTGTTTTGCCAGAGGCAAACATTGAAGCAAGCGCTTTATCCGTAGCAAAATAACGTCCCTAGGACGTCCCCTGAAAGTCCCCGAAAGTTATCAGGACGTGGCAAGGGAATGTCCCCACGACGTCCATTGTTATCTGGGTGGGTGTCCGAAAAAGTAGGCCTACAAGAAAAAAAGGTAAAGTCTAACATTGTGTTGTTCTCTCTCAATAATTGAACTTTAACAGGGAGGATCTCGAAACTGTACGGGCGAAAGCCTGGCTGTCAAATAACTGTATCTCTTGCGCAGGCGCTTTAGGTACGGAACGCACCCTGAGCTTCCACGTCTGATCGCAAGTCTCGACTGGCCAATCACGTCGAGCCACAGTGTGTTTGGAAACAACACTCCCTGGTATTTCACATGCCACGGACTGTGACTGTCGCTTCCCTGTCCCAACCACAAAGTATCGCTGTAATCAAATGGCCTGCTACTAGCTACTAAGTAAATCGAATTATTTTTTTGTACTTTGTTGTTCGCTTAAAGGTTACATTTCGTCGGACCTGCGCACAGATCGAGAGAGAGAGAGAGAGAGAAAGAGAGAGAGGGGCGCCACACAAAACGGCAAAGAAAATGGATCTCCAAGGTTTTCAACAAAAGACGATCACGCTTGTGATTAAAGCCCCGAACCAAGTACACGGTGACAAAACGATCGAGGGAGTCGAGCTGAACTGGACGGTGCAGAATCTAAAGACACACATATCGAACGTGTATCCCGGTAATCCGGTGAGTGTGTTGTTCTTGTGTGTGTTGTAATAACAGAGGGACGACGACAGATCTTCTCGTACTATCCAACGGCTTATCGGTGGGCCTAGCTAGCTGTAATGTTGTGGTTTTGGAGCAGTAGTTTACATTCTTCGAATATCACCAGTTAGAACCTTTACTATATAGTTAGTATGAATGTCTGTCACGCTCTTAACGTGCTGAATTATATTCTCAGGCTGCGGCTGATCAGAGACTAATCTACGCTGGAAAACTGCTCCCAGACCACCTCCACATCCGTGACGTTTTCAGACAGGTGCGTCTCTATTTCTCATAAACTTCATCGGTTGAAGGATTTTCTTGTCCCACAAACGCTATGTCAAAATGGGATATTTCATGGTTTTGTCTATAAACCCCAAGGAGATCTCAAATTACTGTACAGGGAACAACAGAACACAACCGGTCTGTAAATGTACCCGTGTTCCAGTGTGTGTTATCCCTAAGGAGTCAGATCATTGTTTTGAGCACAAACAGCGATCCTATTTATCCAAGGCAGTGATGCTAATCTACTGTAAAATGATTTCCTCACACTTTTTGTACACTGTATGGTTACAGCCTGAATTAGGCCTTATAATCTGAGTTCTGGACTGGTGGAGTCAATATTGATGCAAGGGGTTAGAAATTTTAACATAAGTCACCAACCTGTCTCTTCCCAGACGGATACAACTCCCACTCTGCACCTGGTGTGCTCCTTTAGGACTACCGGGGCTCTGGGAGCCAGGCCCAAGGTAAGACTGGATACAACCGGTATTTTTATTTATTTAAAGGGTACACCCGGCCCTATCTGTATACAAAGTATTTCTGTCCTCTTCTTTCTCTTAGATTCTCTCCTCTTTTCTTCTCGCTAGTTGCTAGCCACGCTCGGCCTGTTAGCTTTCCTTAGACACTGCTTTGCATCTCTCTCTACTGCCTTCAGATCGAAAGATAGCCCTGAAGTTTCACTTCATTTTTTTGTTGTCCCTGATCAGCTTGTGTGTGTAGCAGCATTGTCATATAGTTTGACGGTTATGTAAATATCTTATCAGGCCCTTCTCATAACTGACCTATGCTTTTTGACAGTTTTTGGTCTTTCCTTAAACTTATCCTAAAGCTTGTACAATCATAGTGTGAAATACAATCATGTCTGCTTTGTCTGACTGTTTTCTATAATAAGTAATAGCCTAATAATGAACATACAGTAGGGGTGGAACGGTACACAGAAGTCACGGTTCGGTTCATACCTCGGTTCAGATATCACGGTTGGGTACAATGGAGGGAAAAGCAAAACACAAATCTAAAGGCTGGTTAAGCACTGTGGGGAAGAGAAATTGGACAGTTTTTTTAGGTGTCCCTAAAGAACACCAGTATCTAACAGTAGTTCCGCAATACATTAATAAATTTGCACGCAAGTTTTTTATTTATTTATACCGTGTATTCTCCGTGTTAAATTTATGTACTGAACCGTGACGCCCGTACTGTTTCGATTCAATACGAATACATGTACCGTTCCACCCCTAACAGACAGTATACAATTCCCCAGTGATATATTGACACACTGGGCTGTCTTGGTCGTTTCCAGGTAAGGGGACCGGAGCAGCCAGAGACCCAGCCCTCCTCCTCCCCTGCCCTCAGCCCACAGGTAGGCAGCATGCCACCCTCAGTGCCTGCTGGCCCAGAGCTGAGACAACGCAGACACCCGTCCCACGACCAGGCCTCCGCCCCCACAACTGGAGAGGCCACGACCCCCACTTCGAACCCTGGGGAGGCCATCTGGCCTGGCACTGCAACGTGAGTGTACACCCTGGCAACTGCAGTCTCGTCTGTGGGTACTGGGCTGTTGTTGTGGATGTTGATGTTTTTGTTGGTTTTGATGTTATTTTGGATTGAGGTTGTTGTTGGTGTTGTGATGAGTGTCTCTGCTGCCCCTACAGGCCAGGAGGAGCAGAGATGACGCCCCCAGCCTTCCCATCCTTCTCTCTCTACAGTCCCCAGCAGCTCCTCTGGTTACAGCACGTCTATGCGCGCCAGTACTACATGCAGTAGTGAGTACTACGTATAGGATCGCAGGAATACGCCTGTGTCAGAGCACACGTTCTATTGACATTCAGCAGTAAAAGAGCCGCCATCGTTGTGAAGGCACTGGGATCTTATTCAGGAATAGGAAATCGTGTCCTGTGTGCTATAGGTAGGAGTCACAAGGAAGCAGTGGATGTCTGTCTTAATGAGTTAACTAACTCATCCACCCGTCCAGAATATCATCCTCTCTCTACTTTTACTGCCATTAATAGGGCTAATGGTAAAATAAACGGAATTGGCAAGCTAGCTATCACCCTCAAACACATTTAACTGTATAGTTCATGCCTACTCCATAGCCTCCTACTTTGTGGTAAAGAGCTGTAAAAGGTGGAAGATCCTATAGGCTAAAACATGTCTGTCCTGTTTCGTCCAATAGCCATGCTGCATTAGCAGCAGCAGCCTCAACCCCATTGGCCCCTCCCACCGTTGGACCTGCTGTTGCCGCCCACCAAGCTCCCATCCCTGCCGCGCTGCCCAATCAGAACCCCATTGACAACTTGCCAGCAAATCAGAACGCCCAGGACCCTGGATTCATCAACCCAGGAGCAGCTAATCAGAACATGCGGATGAATGCACAGGGCGGGCCAGTGATGGAGGATGAGGAGGATGTGGACCGTGATTGGTTGGACTGGATATACACAGCCGCTCGATTGGGTGTCTTCCTCAGCATTGTCTACTTTTACTCCAGCTTGAGTCGCTTTGTCCTGGTGATGAGCAGCCTGATCCTCATGTACCTGTAAGTTTCTAACGCTAATCAGCTAGTTAACCCAGTATGTATCTGGCTAGTTAACCCAGTATGTATCTGGCTAGTTAACCCAGTATGTATCTGGCTAGTTATCTCAGTCTGTATCTGGCTAGTTAACCTAGTTTCTACTTGGCTAGTTAACCTAGTTTCTACCTGGCTAGTTAACCCAGTCTGTATCTGGCTAGTTAACCTAGTATGTATGGCTTCAAGTTTACCCTTGTGCTGCCTTCGGGTCACATGACCCAAAGGTTCATAACGAACCATCGTTGTGTTTACCTAATTTTACCCAATACGAAAACAAATAAAAATCATTTTCTTTTAACCTTCGCAATATGGGGGGTCTGAGACAGCCCAACGGTTAAAAGAAAATGCTTCACTTTGTTTTTGTATGCGGTAAAGTTGTCGCAATACGACGGTGGGTCACAATGACTGATGGGTCAGAATGACCCGAAGATAAAACAAGGGTTAAAGTCTTTTATTGTCAGATGCACAGAACAGGGTCAGACTGGGCACTGAAATTCTTAGGACAAGACAACGCAAAGCAACCAGGCATAACATAACATTTAAGTACACAGAACATAGATTACATCTATGATAAGCTAAAATAAAATAATATACAATATTCAATACAGTATACTAAACCTCTAAATACACATAATACACATAATAACCTATACTAACCTTATAAACCTATACTAACCTAAGACAAGTGAAGTACAATAGTGCAATATTGCTGATAGTGCAACCAGTAGCTGAATAACCTGATGTATAGGGGTGCATGCTCCTCCTCCTGCCGCCTCCTATAGTCCACAATCATCTCCTTAGTCTTGCTGACGTTGAGAGAGAGGTTATTGTCCCTGACACCATGATGTCAGGGTATCAACCTCCTCTCTGTAGGCTGACTCGTCACTGTCAGAGATGAGGCCCACAATGGTTGTGTCGTCAGCAAACTGGCTTGTTAACCCATGTATCTGGTTAGTTAACCCAGTTTCTACATGGCTAGTTAACCCTGTCTGTATCTGGCTAGTTAACCTAATCTATACCTGGCTAGTTAACCCAGTCTGTATCTGGCTACTTAACTTAGTCGCTACCTGGCTAGTTAACCCAGTCTGTATCTGGCTACTTAACTTAGTCGCTACCTGGCTAGTTAACCCAGTCTGCATCTGGCTAGTTAACCCAGTCTGTATCTGGCTAGTTAACCTAGTCTGTATCTGGCTACTTAACTTAGTCGCTACCTGGCTAGTTAACCCAGTCTGTATCTGGCTACTTAACTTAGTCGCTACCTGGCTAGTTAACCCAGTCTGCATCTGGCTAGTTAACCCAGTCTGTATCTGGCTAGTTAACCTAGTCTGTATCTGGCTACTTAACTTAGTCGCTACCTGGCTAGTTAACCTAGTCTGTATCTGGGTAGTTAACCTAGTCTGTATCTGGCTAGTTAACCCAGTCTGTAGGTATCTCTCTCTCTGGCTGGTTAACCAAGTCTGTTCTCTGTCTAGTTAACCTGGTGTGTTTGCTGGAGTGATTACCAGCCCTGTAGTTACCTCAGTGTTTCCTGTAGGATTTTTTTTGGCAGTGGGGGCAGGTCTGTCTGAACCCCCCACCCACCCCCCAGCAATCGCTATCGAATCAACAGACGTGCAATTTAGCTAGCAGGGGAAGAATATAAACAACGAAAATCACCAGTTAATTTACATTTGCAAGAACTATAGTCTTATACAATAACAAGCTTAAATGAACTGACAACATAAATTATACGATTTACAGTTCTCAAGGACGCACACACGCAATCTCAACTGCGGTGTGAAGCGCGTGTCCGTACTATTCTCCGACATGCACTCTAACAATCACTGCTGATAGACGGCCTATAATTTTGTACAGCCCTAATTCTGATACTGTGGCGGCAGAAATTTAGCCGTGGCGGGCCGCTAAATCAACATAAAGGAAACCCTGTACCTTGTTTGACTGGTTAGCTGTGTGTTAAACCTGTTTTCTTCAACACACATCTGGCCCTCAGGCCTGTTGATGTGGAACACCCCATGTCATTCCAAGCTGTAAACAAACCACCTGACAGTCTGCTGTCACTGGAGCTGAACCAGAACCAACTCACTGTAGAACGTATAGCCTGTTTGTTTAGGACTGTTTGGAACTGGGTGTGTTCCTGTAGGTCCCCGGCAGTCTGTCCTCTACTCTGGTTACAATGGTTACCAAACTGGTTTCATGCCATAATTGAGCCCCTGTGGAAATCTGTCTGTGGAGTTGGCACAGTGTGTGTTGCAGGTAAAGGAGGGGGTATAGAGGCAACAGAGGGGATGGAATGTAGGCTTTCCTACTGTGTGTGTGTGTGTGACTGTGTGTGTTTGTTGACTGTAGAGAAAATCTTTACCTCACATGCTGCAGTCACACACTATCACTCTTGACAGTATTGTGTAATGGTCTCACACATGTACTTACTCTCACAGCCACTCGGTTAATCAGCAGTATGGAGGTTGGGGCTGAGGTTAGGAATGAGGATGGGGCCGAGGCTGGGGCTAAAGTTGGGGATGAGGATGTGGTTAGGACTGGGGTTAGGGATGAGGCTATGGCTAAGGCTTTGTTGCTGGTCACGAGAACTGCAAGGGACAGACAGGAAGAAGTTGAATGTGGCCTGTCTGGATTTAACGTTAGCTGTTAGAAAACGAAAGTAGTCTTGGCAACCCTGTGAACAAAAGCCAAACTTTTTCAGTCCAGAAGGAGTGTGTGTGTGTGTATGTGCACACACACATGCCAATGTCAGCATGAGCACAAGGACATATCTCATGGTGATAACATTATGTACACGTGGCTATGTTAGGCTCATAGTTACACTGTTTTGAAGGAGGTGGAAGGATTCATGTTCAATGGAAACAGACTGCCTTCTCTTTTTTCCGCTCTCTCTCTCTCTCTCTCTCTCTCTCTCTCTCTCTCTCTTTCTCTCTCTCTCTCTCTCCTACTTAGATAGCCTTATGATTATTGGGTTTGTAACTCAACCACCTTCTTCTCTCCTCCTCTACTACCCACCCCTTTCTCCTCTACCTCTACACCCCCCTTCTTCTCCTGTTCTCTACCCACCCCCTTCTTCGCACTCCTCCTCCTCCAATATTCTCCCCCTCTGCTCCTCCTCTGCTCCTCCTCAGACACACTGCTGGGTGGTTCCCCTTCAGAAGGAGAGCTCTGGTCCGAGGACCCAACCCCCCTCCCCTCCAGCCCCTCCAGGCTCCGGAGGCCCTGCAGAACCAGCAGAACCCGGACAGGAACCCCAACCTACCTCAGGTAAAAATAGTTTACCCATGCGTGTTTCTGCTTCGTGTGTGTGTGCATGACCACCAACATGTAAACCCTTCTTCCTGTAGGGGGAGGAGCCTGCTGCAGGGGAAGGAGCAGAACCAGCACTAGCTATTGGTCCGGAGGGACAGCCTCCTCTGACAGCCATCCTGGTTCCTCCAACCAGAGTGTCTGTGATGTGGACGGCGTGGGTGTTCCTCAAGACGTTTTTCTCCTCTCTGATCCCTGAGGCCCCCCAGGCCGTGGTCAACTGACTGTGCAGTACCCCAACTGGACAGCAGGGGGAGACCAAGGCCAGGACACTCTCACAGGGTGTGTCAGCCTTGGTTTTCTCCTTTAACAGAGTTCAAACAGTGGGGTGGTACAGTGCTGCAGTTTGAGATCGACCGGCCCATTCAAGAGCCTAACTTCTATAAAAACAAAAACGACTAATAAAGACCCATGATCTGTGCATAAAGGCAAATTTACTCGCCCCTGTATCCACCTGGCTCTGCCTGGCTCTGGGGACTTGTTCACATGAGGCATCCTGCTGAACTGAAACTTGTCTACCATGAATATTAAGACCACAGTGAAGGCTTGAGACTAAGGTAAAGAGTGACTAATACAAATGTATTTAGAAGATCTTTAACAAAATACATTGTGTACATATACCGACAAAGAACTGAGGTGCCCTTGATTTGGTAAATCAATTACAGTGGCATGGAAATGACACCCGCCATACTGCAAAACCTGAGGTAGATTGAATTTACCTCTGAGGAATTTGACCTAGATCTGGTGTGTAAAGTTCTGATGTTGATTTGGTCCTTCCGGAAGATTCTGACCAAAACCATGGCTGTTCTCTGCGAAACATTATATGTACTGTATATGACTGTTGTATTCAGAGGCCGAGTGGTGTCAACACCTCTTTCACGGTATCACTTCCAGATCCACAAGAACATAGGATTATTCTATTTTTATTGTTTTACAGAGCACTTTATGTCCTGAATCTTATTATGCAAATGTACTGTCCTGACCAGGGGTTTGAATTTGGGTGCAAGAAGAGGAATGTTGCAGGAAGTAGGTTGACTTTTGATATCAGTGTAATAAAGATCCGAGTCAGGGGCTTTGATGGATGAAAATGATGACAAGTGACAGTTCAGTTCTTGTGTGTGGGGCGGGGCTTAGACAGGAAGTGCATGCTGTGTTGTGTAGAAGACAGAACCATGTAAACAATCTGGTAAAACTTGACATTAAGGTTACATTAACTGCCATGTAACTACATAGCATTACCTATCGTAAAAACCTTGCAGGTGCAAAATAATTGCTATGTTATGGTATTAGGTTTAGGTTATTACAAAAATGAACAAAGGCCCAGTGTGAGGGAGGGGTGTAAGGGGTAAGTGGATGTTATAAAAGGGCAGTTGAAGGTTGTGTAACCAAACAAGATGTTAACATCCACTTACCCCTGGAAAGCACAACCTCCCCCATATCAAGTTTCACTTGTGTGATAACGTCTAAACTAATGAGGTGTAACTACATAGCAGTGCTTGTGTAACCACAATGTTGTTACTAAAGGTTTTGCTATGTAGTTACATAGTAGTTAATGTAACCATAATGTAAAGTGTTGCCAAAAATCTTGTTACACAGAAAAGATTCAGATGTATTTGTGATTCCTTTGGAAATGCCTCTATATGTACATAAATACTGTACACTAAGTGTAATCTTTAAACCTGTTTAAGTTTGATTTTATTCTGAAAAAATAAGCATTTTGGTGAATGATATGAGTGTGTTGGAGAGACTTGCAATAAAACATGCAATAAATAAATTGTATTTGTCATGACTGAAACCTCATGTTAAGTGTACTTTGCCAGAGAGAAAGGCATGTACACCAATCCATCCCACATTTACATTTATGCATTTAGCAGATGCTTTTATCCAAAGCGACTTCCAAGAGAGCTTTACAAAAGAGCATGCTTGTTTTCATAACCTGCACAAAGGTCAAATTATTGCTCATGTTCTTTTTTTTGTTTTGTTTTTATTTCGACATAAACTTGACACGGAGAACGGTCTTGTGTCTCTCCCTCATCCTCTCTTTCATCAGAGTTCATTGACCTCTGGCTGGGCTTCCATGGTAAAGAGAGGCCGTGTTGTTAAGAGACACCTCACCTCAATTCACTTGCGGCTCCCCCTGGCGGGAACATCTGGTCCCCATGGTAATGTTGTGGCCTCTGGCCTTGATAGAACTCATATAACTGAGCAGATCCTATCATTCTTCTAGCAGTGAATCTACAGCTGGATGCATTAGCCACACAGGAAATCAGCATTCTGCCACTGCCCAAGACAACACACTGAAAACTCACAATGACATCTTCTAGCAAGAAGCAGACATTCGTGAGTTTTGAGAACCACTGAGACGAAAAGCATATTCCTTTGCGAAAGAATTGTTGATCAAATGTTTTTGCTGCAGGGTCGCAGAATGGTGGGTGGGAAGAAAGGGTTTGGTACCGTGACCCCAGGGTCAGGGTCACAAACTGTCCTATAGAAACCTGAGCCTCTCGGTATCTGTGTTCTTTACCGCCCGGTAGTAAACCTCTCTCAGCATGAGGTACCAGCTGACCCCCAGGCCTCTAAACAACCATGTGTATATCCTTCCCCCCCCCACCCAACACACACACACATAAATATCCAACATGGAAGTCCACTCTGCCCCCACCACCCCCAAACACATACACACACACACAGAACATTCTAACCCTTCCTATCCTTCAAAAGATCTCTGTGCGCCCTCCCTTCTCTGGCCTCCCTCCCTCCCTTTTTTATCCTCCCTCAAGTGCCTTGGTTGACCACAGTGCTGTTCATTGCAGATAAAAAGCCCTGAGGAGGCTGTAGTTCTGTTGTTTAGTCCTCGTTTGACCAATATTTCAACATTTCTCCTTTTGGCTTGGTACTTCAGTCTGTGTGTCCGGTGGGGGTAGTGTCAGAAGAAATTATCGAACAGTAGTCCAGTATAGTTTACTATGATGTTGATGGACAGGTATGGGAAGGTTCTCTGTGTGGCTCTGGTGTCCCTGGTCATGTTGGGATTTACTCAGGCCTGTTTGGATCCACAATCGGCCTATCGCTTCAGCGGAGCTGTCTGCCGACTCACCTATCCTGCTGCTGTAGTCTGTGAGGACTGTCTGTTTGTCTGTCTCTGTATATCGGTCTGCTAGTATGTCTATCTGTCTGGCTGACTGGCTGTCAGTCTGTGTGTCTGTCTATCTACCTGTCTGGCTGTCAGTTTGGAATATGTGAGATTAAAACTACCTGCCTGCCTGCATGTGTGTGTCTTTGTGTGTGTAGTAAATGAGAAGACTACCAAGGTGATTGAGACAGCATTCCAGCATGCCAAATACCCCAGTGTGGAGGGAGAGAAGTCTCTGCTCTTCACAGGAACAATCAAATATGGCCTGGAAAAGTGAGTAGTCAAACAGCGCCACACCTAGAAATGCTCACTTTTGATCCACACAAACACACTCGCTTTATTTTTCCCTCAATGTTTTCTTTTTGGTCAGCTCTTTCGTTCCTATCAGTGCTTCTGACCAATCAGATCTTTCCTTCTGTCCTCTGTCCCTCAAAGTCTGGAGATCCACAACCTGAGCATTGGTCAGAGTTTGTTTGAGCTGCAGCCAGGGGTGGGCATCGCCATGGAGATACGTAATGTCTCTGCAGTCTTCAGGGGAACCATCAAGTATGGTTACGGTAGCTGGCTGTGAGTACAGGTGTCTGGAGGCTGAACTAGGATCAGTTCATAACTCCCTGACCTTAAACATAAGTTGCTAAAATATAAGACCGTTTTTTTCTTTTCTTCTCACATTTAATTGACATTTTATTCAAATCGAGGTAACAATGGTGCACATAGAAAGTACAGAAAATGTATTCAGTTCAGGGTTTTGGTAGAAAGGACAGTGGCCTTGCTGTGTATCTGTGACTCGTTATTAAGCTGCATTCTTGATCGATCAAGTGTTTGTAAACATAGAAGCTCATAGCGAGAACTCTGTCTTGCAGCTTTAAATTGGCACATTCAATTGATTTTGAGATCGAGTCTCAGATAGATCTGGGAATCAACCCCAAGCTCTGTAAGTATGTTACATTAGCCATCATGTGTTTGTTTTCCTCTCTGTTTTGACATAGTGGTATATAGCTGGTGTCACTGACCAATATTAACCTTTTAAAACATCTACCATTGATTTTGGGCAGAAAGATTTTCCCTTGAAACGTGGAATTTGGCTCTATGTTTGTTTTGGAAACGTATTTCGAAATATCTTGTTGCTGAGCCTGTTTGTGTGTGTGTATGCTAGACTGTGGAAAGGGGAAGGTTGCTGCGGATACATCAGATTGCTTCTTGAACTTCCATAAGCTTCGTCTGCATCTGCAGGGAGACAGAGAGTAAGTCACAAGATTGAGTGTTTTGATACGACTGTGGTTTCTGTCTCACAAACATTCATTTACACAGACTATTTTATCCAAATCAACATACATTTACAAAGTACAGCAGAAAATGAAGGATCAGAAGTGCATCGTTCTAACCGAATGGTCAGAGTCAAGGAACGGTCTGTATTTGCTAAAGACTGCTGAATGACTAAATGTATTTACAAGCAACATCAGAGAGTAACCACATCTACAACAAGTAATACTAATACTACAGTGCAATAATGACATACATATATACCTATACTACAGCATGTGGGGGTGGAACCTTCTATCTTGTGTGCAGACCCGGCTGGATGAAAAGACTCTTCACAGAGTTCATCACCTTCACTGTAAAGCTGGTCGTCAAAAGCCAGGTGAGAGAATGGGCTGTAGGTGGATGAGTGTGTGGGTGAGAAAACAAATAGGTTTGGGCGGGGTGGTGGAGCTGGCGGGGAAACAATTATCCAACATATGGATAAACTATGCCCCCTACTGTAGAACAAGGGTATCGGCTGTAAAAACAAGCATTGAAGCATCCACATTACGACCTATGACAACCATCTGTGATGCTCTGTCCTCTTAACTGTAGATTTGTAAAGAGATCAACAATGTGGCTAACATCTTGGCTGACTTCATACAGGAAAGAGCAGGTAGGCTCTTAGTTTGGGGAGGAGAGGTTACTGGAGAGATAATACACTCTACTGTAGACCGTTACTGAAGTGACTGATATATAAGTTTGAACCTTTCTTTGTGTTTTATCTCCACAGAGAAGTTTCTTAGTTACGGTAACATAAGTGTGGACATAGGTGTAACCTCTGCTCCGGTCATCACCGCAGACTACATAGAGTCATACCACAAGGTACATTGGATACGCAACCTCACACGCACACATACTTGCACATTTTTCTCGTCTTTCACTATACTTGTGAGGACATTTGGTCCCCATAAGGGTAGATAAAGACCAAAGACCACGCACACTCAGGCGCACACACACACTCTTGAACCTGCAGCCCTTACTTTTGTAAACGTCCTCAGGGTCTGACCAATTACAACAACGTGACTGCAGTGATCAACGCGTCGGTGTTTGACCCCTCCCATCTGACGGAGGACCGCATGCTCTATTTCTGGCTCTCCGACGAGTTCCTCAACCCTGTGATGACGGCAGCACACCAAGACGGCCTCTTGCGACTCAACATCTCTGGCCCTGAGTTGAATGTAAAGATCTTCTTGGTATCTCTGAGTGTGAAGTGGGGGTGGGGGGGGGGAGTGTGTGTATGTGTGTGTGTTTCACTTTTATACATGGTCAAACGTGATAACATCTCCTTTTCAGGAGCTGTTCCGGACAGATCTTTCCTCCCCCATGCCAGAAGTTCTGAGCAAGGTAGACACACACCCGCCTCATATCTCACAGGAAAACAAGTAAGTTTGGGTGGGGTGGTGGAGCTGGAGGGGGAACAGTTATCCAACAAATGGATCAAATATACCCCCTACTGTAGTAGCTTCACCTACTAAAACACCTGCTCCTCTCTGCATCACCTTGAACACCTTGTTCATGTCACCATCAATGTCAGAGTCTCTTAATGTCTGTCTGTCTGATCCAGTATCTGGCATCTGAGTCCCTCATGCTCAGAGTCTGGAGTTTGTCTGAGCCCAAACTCTGTACCACTCCTCTGGGTACAACGGTCAGAGCCATGGCAGGGATACAACTGGCCCCTGGAGCCGAGGACACACCTGGACTGTACTTTGAGATGGTTCGACCAACCCGGCAAACCCACTGGATTGAGACGATTGTACTTTCCATAGCTGAACCACCAGCTGACAGGACTGTGTGTGTGTGTGTTTGTCCAGGAGGTCGAGGTGATTGTAACAGCAAGCTACTCTGAGAAGAAAGTGTACCTGAAAGCCATGTCATCACAGTGAGTAGTACTAGTGCTTCTGATAACCTCAAGATATAATAGTGTGGGCTGGGCTCACACCTTACTCTATTTCCTTGTGTGAGCAGACTCACTCTGATCTACTTCTGTCTTGTCGTCCGGTAGAACTTCAGTACTGAAGGCCTCACTGCTCCCAGATGTCCTACAGGTGAGACCACCTCTCGACCCCTCTTCCTGTCTTTCTCCTCTCTCTCACACATACTGTATCTACATCTGTGTATTCCTCTCTCATTTCTAGTAGAGTAACTCTGCCTTTTTATGTTGCCAGCTGGATAAGGCTCATTTTGAATACTTCAAAGAGGCTGTCCAAAAAATAGGCCTTCCCAAAGTCCTGTCTGGTGAGATCACTGTGTGTGTGTGTGTGTTTGTGAGTGGCTGCAACGGTTTAGGTTTGTTTACAAATGTGGGTGGGACAGCTTCTTTTTTTATAACTGAGGATGCAGCCCTTAAGCATAATTTTCTTCATGAGAACTGGGGGGGAACAGATTTGCAGTTTTAAAAAGTGTCATGTATAATGAAACCTACGACCATGTGTGAATGTATGTGTACTGTGTTGTATTTGGATCTCAGTACTGGTTGTAATGTCTGTGTTGTAGTTCTAGAGCCAGTGATCACAGGTCTTCTGGATGAGCAGGGAACATACCTGTTTGACATCATCGACCCTCAGGTCATCCCTCAAGATGTAAGCACTGAGCGCTCACTTTTTCTCAAAATTACAACAACAATCATGCAGAACTGCTGATGTCATTCCAGAAGTGTACCCTCTCTTTTTTCTTCTCCCTTCTTATAATACCTCCATCTTTCTATCCATAGGGCTATGTGGTGGTCCAGATGGACTTTGGCTTCCCTCACCACCTGTTGGTTGAGTTCCTCAGGAAGACCCTGGAATAGTCCACCCATGGAAAAATACATTTAAAATATTACTTCCTGTCTGATGTTGAGCACTGATCTTAACGGCAGTATCAGACATCACAAAAGCCATTAATAGCCACTTCCACTCTACTTATAGCCCCCTGGCCTCTCTGTGGTAGCCCCAAACCCAGCCTGTTGCATTCCCTGGTCCTGACTGTGGAGATTGAAAACAGCTGTAGCACACCTAAACAGCTAAAGCACCACCCAGTGGACATACTAGTTAACTGCTTTCAGGTTTTTAGGATGGTGTTTTAAGTGAAATTACAAGGTTAAATGGCAGATTGACAATAGATGACGGTTTACACCTGCTATGTACACAAATTTAACATTGGGTAATGGTTTTTGTGCTATGCGTGTACATTGTCTGAAGGTATTTGAGATAGTCTAGCTCTATGTAGCCTATATTCATTGTGAAATCGATTGACATTGCTGACACCTGTGATGTCAATCTTTTGTTATTATTTAGTTCTCTAGTTCTTTGTTTTAAAGTAAGATTTCTGTTGAAATAAAGAGTGTCCAACCACCGTCGTGTAGGCTATAGAGCTAGCTGCTAGGTGAGTAAGCTAGCACTACTGTACCTGTTGTTAATAGCGAACGAATCCTATGGTGATGATATGAGAACCATTAAGCATTGATTGTTGACAACACCTGTCTTGTGTCTTGAGGTAACTGTATCTACCTGTAGCTACCATCACTGCAGTTACACTGGTGTCAGTCGAGTTTGTGATTTTAAGTGTAAACAAGACAGTCGTTTCCGAAGCAAACTAATACGGCATATTTGCTCAGACACACTATTTAAGCAAATCCACCAAAAAACTAAAACGTAGAATTCCACTAGGAAGCTAGCCACGGACAAGCTAGCACTCCACAGTGCCAGTAGTATACTTAGCTTCAGTCAAAAGTCCCAGATTAGTTGTTCAACTGATGAAACAAACTATCAGTCAAATTAGAGCCAATGCCTGTGTGAATACCGCCCCGTATGTGACACTGGGGTTATAACATTTTAAGACGTCAGTAAATAGCCGAGTGGTCTTACAGGGGTGTCAAACATACTGCTCGCGGGCCGAATCCGGCCTGCTAGGGCGTCCATCTCGGCCCGTCGGATGTCTTTGCTAAGTTTGTAAATTACAGAAAGACTTAAATCGCAAGTAACTGCTATTCCGAATGCAAATGTCTATTAAGAATATTCAGGTTTATGATTACAAACGTTTTGTAATTTTTTTAAATCGATCCATTATTTTCTTAAAAAACAGCGTAAATGCGATGTCTGCTCCGTAGGCACAAGCGCTCATTGCCATATATGTCTATGCTCATTGCCACAGGCAGCAGCGATCGCTGTTCGCTTTGTGACGCATTTGACGTCAAACGCGTCACAAAGCAAGGGAATCAGCAGAGGAGAGCCCAGGCAGATAAACAGTAGTGATGGGCATTCCGGCTCTTTTTTGTGAGCCGGCTCGTATGGCTCAGCTCACTAAAAAGAGCCGGCTCTTTTGGCTCCCTAACGGCTCTTTAAAAAATACATGTTTTAACTATGAATTTGACTATGATAGGTGTGAAAACAATTTGATTAAATTATTAAATGAAATCATACTCGACCGTAACCACATATCTTTAAAAATGCATTGATTTGTCATGGCTCTCCTCCGAGTTTTGACTACTGTGACTGTGTGAGTTGTCTCGGCCCTCCCTCATGCAGGATTGACAGGAACAGACGATGATCGTGTGCGCCTTTAAGCCTACATGTATTTTTTCGTTGTTCTTTGAATTAGTAAATTATTTTAAATACAATTAAAATTCATTATTTCATAATCATTTAGTTTTTATAGGCTGTATTAATCTATTAAAAATAGAGTCGGCTCTTCAGATATGCGAGCCAGCTCCCGACGTTCACCTTCAAGAGCCGGCTCTTAGAGCCGGATCGTTCGCGAACGACCCATCACTAGTGGGCTGATGTCTTGAGTTTTTGGTCTTAAAATATGGTTTATCATCAAAAACCTTCACCAATGATTTAATCATCAAGAAATATTGTCGTTATGTATGCGTTATTATGCTATGATTTTACTGGTCTGGCCTACTCAAAGTGGGGCAGTAGCCTATGTGGCCCCTTACCTAAAACGAGTTTGACACCCCTGGTCTACACCCTTGGCTATTATATATATATATATGAACTTCAAACTTTATGTAATTCTGTTCAGGAAAGTTTACTCTACAGAACTGTGAAAACCGCTAACTCCGATTTGGAATCTGAGCTTCAGGGACATTTGACAAAAAAAGACAAGGCGTGTCGCGGGTGTTATACAATTGTTAAGTGCTGTGTTCCCATGGTATTTAATATTTTACAAACGAGGTTTCTTAATGAAAATGTATACATATCTCACTCATAGTTACGGTGGCCGACATGTGCAAACGCGCTGCAAATTAAGAAAACAGGCAAATAGACAAAACACAAGCAAATTAAGAAAACATCTTCATTTGTGGCTAATCAGCTATGTTAAAGTCGTCTACATCCAAATTCGCTGTCGTGAAACTAGCCTATTTTTCACAAGCTGCTGATGGAAGTAACATCGAGCTGGGGTTACGTGAAAAAGGATCCAAAGACTCGTACCCGGCAGATGAACGAATCGTTCACCTCCCGACCGTGTCTTCGGATCAATGTTTCGTTCCTCTGCCAACCGAGTCTTCGGATCAATGCTTCGTTCCTCTGCCGGGTACGAGTCTTTGGATCCTTTTTCACGTTACCTGCATTGGTTTAGTAGAGGAAACAGTTACGTCTCCCGATGCGCGGCCACGAGAAAAATGAATGAATCTCTCTTTGAGAAGACTCGTTACTCCCGAGTCCTTGTAAGGATTCGTTCAAAATGAACTAATCGTTCACGAACGATGCATCACTAGTCCCTTCTTTATGGCTCGCCTACCCAGATAGCAAAAATCATCTAGCCCAGATCCTGCCCAGAGCCGACACAGACGTAAAAAAAATAAGCTAAATGGGAGTCAGGTGGCTGAGCGGTGAGGGAATCGGGCTAGTAATCCGAAGGTTGCCAGTTCGATTCCCGGTCATGCCAACTGACGTTGTGTCCTTGGGCAAGGCACTTCACCCTTCTTGCCTCGGGGGAATGTCCCTGTATTTACTGTAAATCGCTCTGGATAAGAGCGTCTGCTAAATGTAAATAGGCTACTTTTACAGATATGCCTGGTTAGATGACCTAGGACACTTGTGCTTTGCAAAAGTTAGCTGGGAACTATAATTCTCATAAAAATCGATCAATTTTTGATGCCCGTTTTGATGCCACTGCTGCCTGAAACGAAATAAACCATAACTTTCGGTTTCACATAGGACAATGAACCGCAAAAAATATATCTCAAGAATACAGTACGGATTTGATAGTTGCAATGCATTTCATTCGTTTTTTTAACCTATTTTGAACTATAGCGATGAGGCTACAAGCATCAAATGTAGTCTCATTCATTTAAAAGCGTAGGTTTGGGAAGATGTGTCCTTAACTGACCCCAAAATAGCCTATTGATGAGTCTTCCAACCGTCTAACAAACCTAAAACCGAAAGTAATCATTGTATGACGTATAGTAGCCTATTTTATTTGTCTATAGCAGGTTACAGACTACATTCATTTGCAAGCGTAGTTTTGGAAAGGTGTGTCTTTAACTGACCCAATATTGCTATGGGTCTTCCAACCACTTAACAAACCTAGAACCGAAAGTATAGTCATAGGCTATTGTATGACGTAGTATTTTATTTGTCTACTGCAAAGATCCGCAGGGGATCTGTGTTTCAGTGAATGGTTTGGGATTATGGAGGATGTAGAAGAAAATGAAGATGTTCTCGCAGTACTGGACCAGGAGGCTGTGGAGTTGGTGGACCTTCTAAGCTCTCAGGCACCCGCTGTTCTGGACACGTTATATGGTATGATGGACCACCGAACGAGGTGGCGACTGGAGAGACTTGACTTGTTGGGGCGCTTGGCTGAAATGATTAAGTACTTCAGAGCCTCCGGCCCCGCGCGCTGCAGTCAGTTTTTGGAGACGTTGTGTATGGAATGTGAGAACATCCCCATGCGTCTGGAATCTCGCCTCGTGTCTGTGGCCGGGACAACGAGTATACCAAGTAAGTATACCAAGGAACTGCTGTGCTGCGATAAGCTTTGGGCTGTTGCGTGGGAGATATTCAGGGTTTCCTTTGGTGCCATAAGTCTCGAGGCTCTTTTTGCGAGGAAGGTGGTATGTGTGGTAATGCTCAATCCTGTGTCCACCCCGGTCCGGTCCCCTAACACACTGTTACAGTTTTGCACTGTCTGCGTTTCCAGGGGATGCAGGGTGTCTTGTAGCCAATCATCGTTCAGCTCTCAGTGATCCAGGGAAACAGTAACAATTGTTTCACTGGTCAGCAGGGTCGGAATGGCCGTCGGGAGTCGGGAGATTTCCCGAACGGCCGGTCAAACGGCCATGGCATAATGCAAAAAAATAAAAATAATAATACATGGCCGTGGGCCGGTCTGCGTTTTAAAGTCCCGGGCCGTTTTTTCAGGCCCAGTCCAGACCTGCTGGTCAGTTTTGCATGCCTGTGCTGTGTCTGCATGGTAAGCACTGTGAAGCATGATCAGCTCTGGTGAAACTGTGTCTGTAATTTGGAGATTACAATAGATACATTACTCTGGTTTGTGTGGCGGTTGCCCTTGGTCCTGTCCTGTGTCTGTGTGAACACCATGACACTGCAGGGTCATATGTACCATTGTCTGTGACTCTCAGAAGTGGTGTTACCTTAAGCACATGTTAGTGTGTGTGTGCCTCTCTCCTCTCCACACAAAGTAAGTGGAGATCTAGTGTCTCAACTTGATAAGACACGAGAAAAGTTAAGAGTCCTCTGTGTGTGTAAGTATCAGTTCATTTCTGTCACAATATCTGTCTGCTCTGGTTCAAAGTTTGCATGGCTGGAGTATCACATTTAAACACATACAGGTAAAAGAGCCATGCTGTAGCCCACACATGGTCATTTACACCCTACTCATCTAAATACATCCAATAATTGTAAATTCACCTAGAGTAACAAAGTGATTGACTCTCAATGCTGAATATTGTTTTCGATCTATACACAACATACCACGTATCACTATTGATAAAAAGGATCAAGACGCACTTGTTCCGGGAGTACAACGGTACTTAGGAACGGTTCGCTTGACCCGATGTTAGTTTCCTCAAGGATCACAATGACTCTTGCTTAGAGACTTGTTGCTCTTGTGGTTAGTGGTAACTGATTTACATTTTTGGTTCTCGCTGTGATATATTGTTTTATTACTGTTGCTTGCTTTTTTCCACAGGTACACTTGCACTTATAGCTGTTCATGTTGTTTGGTTGTGACTTGTTTAACTACATGCTCTTATGGTTCTTCCCTTTGGCACTTACTTTGGTTGTTCACAATGTGTGCTTCATGTTTTGGCTACTCGCGATGTTTTTTGGCTATCTTGTTGTTATGATCAGTGACCTATGCACTTTGTAAAGCTCTCTCTTGGAAGTCGCTTTGGATAAAAGCGTCTGCTAAATGAATAAATGTAAATGTAAATGTTAATGTAAATGAAAGTGAAAGGGAGGTGGTGCAGTGGTAAATGTAAATTCGAGTTCGATGTGTTTATATTTTCATATTAGTTATATCATCCAGGAAATGTAAACTGTAATCTTGAATGCAAGCGTTTCATTGTTCTGTAATTCCCCTAACTTCCGTGTGCTCTCTGCCATCAGTGGAGACTGTTGACTGCACTTCTCACATAGTGGGGGAAGCCAACTCACTGTCTCACTCTCACACACTAGAGGGCCATGGAAAACGCCAGTGCATAGGTTCAGTACCCAGCTACGCTACTCTACTGTACTTTGCTCTTCTCTACTGTACTTTCCTCTTCTCTACTTCTACTTCACTCTATTTTACTCTACTCTACTCAATTCTACTATATTTACTCTACTGTACTCCACTTTACTTTACACAAATCTACTATTCAGCACTTAACTATACTTTACTCCACTCAATTGTACTCTAAATGCATGTGTTTTATTTTATAAATATATATTGGCATGCTCTTGCCATCATGAGCATGTGCAGTGATCATCATCCTGTGGTGTTGTTGCACCTCCAGACCATGTGGGGTGCTACAGCGCAGCAATACGGAAGATGCTGCAGCAGAGGTGGGAGAGGGCGGTGCAGAACGTGCTGACCGAGGTCTCTCTGGATGAGACCTGGGTTTCCCTGCGCCATGGCAACCCCGGCAAGCCTCGGGACAGACCAGACCGAACCCCAACCGCAGACAGAATGGACAGAACAACAGGTAGGTTGTGTGATGACCCTCCCCTCTTCTGTCTCCCTTTTTGTTACAAACCTGTGCCAGTTTGTAACAGTTGGACCAAGGACCTCAGAACCTCTTACAGTTACAGCTGTTGGTTGAAATTGTAAACAAGTAGGAAAGAACAAGGTACTCATTCAGGATTAACTCTGTTCTACTCCACTCTTCTTTTCACTACCCCTCCCTCCGTCCTCCCTCAGATATGTTGGAGGTTGAGGAGGGGATCATGGAGGACAGGGTGTCAGTTGCTTCATTTCTGGAACGTTCTGTTGGTAAGGTGGTGGTACTGCTGGGCCCAGCAGGCTCGGGGAAGACCCTCCAGATGTCGTGTGTGGGCCAGCGATGGGCCCAGGGTCTCCTCCCCTCCTACTCCCTCCTGGTTCTGCTGGAGTTCAGACAGCTGAACCTGCTGACCAGCCCTCTGTCACTGGCTGACCTGCTGCTGCAATGCTTCCTCCAGCCAGAGGGGGGCGACCCTGAGGCCAGTGCTGTACTAGACTTCATCTCAGACAATCCAGAGAGGACCTGCTGGATTCTGGACGGCTACGATGAGTTCCACTCCAAGATTCAACTGGGGGAGGAGAGGGGCAGCCAGGAGAGGGGCAGTCAGGAGAGGGGCAGCCAGGAGGGGGCGTTGGGGGGAGAAATGGAGGAGATGGGTGGGGGTCTGAACCTCTGGAGCCCTCTACCCGTGGCGAGGCTAGTGGCTGGGCTCTGTAGCCGCAGGGTACTCCCAGGATGCACTTTGCTGCTAACCTGTCGTCCACGGGACCTTGGGGACCTGGAGGAGGCTGCGGACTGCGTGGGCGAGCTGCTGGGGTTTGACCGGTGCCGTGTCAAGGAATACGCAGCAAAGTACTTCCAGGTCAGAGGTCAGGGTCAGGGCGAGGAGGCACTGAAGATGCTCCTGACTAACAGCCACCTCCTCAGCCTCTCCTACCTCCCCTCCCTCTGCCACATCTGCTGTGTTTACCTGGAACACATGCTCTGCCCTCAGGCCTCTCGTATGCACCCTCCCCAGGTTCAGCCCTCTCCCCAGGACCGCCCCCGGCCTCAGCCACCCCAATCCCACCAAACCCCCAAGCTCCCTTCCACTCTCACCCAGGTCTACCTCACTGTCCTCTGGGCACTGCTCTGCCAACGCCCTGGCAGGACCCCTCCCCCGGCCCCGTTGCACTGGCCTGGGGGACCGCCGGCCCTACATGTCTACAGGTCAGAGGTCAGGGAGCTGGGGCGCCTGGCCATGCAGGGGCTGGACAAGGGCAAAATCCTCTTCCTGTCTGATGAACTTAGTCCAAAACTTCTGGACCTTGGCTTAAGGACTGGACTTCTCTCACTGGTAGGCGTGTGTGTGTAATGTGTGTGTGTGTGTGTGTGTGTAAGCATGTGTGTATGATGTGTTTGCAAGCATGTGTGTATGGTGTGTGTGCATGATGTTTATGTAAGTGTGTGTATATAATGTGTAAGTGTATGTGTATGATGTGTGTGTATGATGTTTGTGTAAGTGTGTATATATAATGTGCAAGTGTGTGTGTATGATGTGTGTGTATGATGTGTGTGTATGATGTTTGTGTAAGTGTGTGTATATAATGTGTAAGTGTGTGTGTATGATGTGTGTGTCTCCCCTCCTCTCCTCACCCAGGTGGAGGTGACTCTGCAGAACGTTTCCAGGGGGAAGGGCTTCACCTTCACCCACCTGACCCTGCAGGAGTTCCTGTGTGCCCTCCACATCATGACCAGCGACGAGGTCAACGAGACCCAGCTGAAGAGGAAGTTCAACCTCAGAAGCCGCTGGACCACCAGAGCTGACCCCAAGACTGTCTTCACCGACTCCCTGCACCTGTACATGTGTGGGCTGGCTTCACCTGCCTGCACCCCTACTCTGGTCAGACTGGCAGAGAAGGCTGGGGCTAGGGGGAGAACTCTGTCTGGGTCTGGTTTTGGTGCTGAGACCTGCGTGAAAAAGCACCAGGCAGTGGTCCTAAAGCTGCTGAAGAGTCTTGCGGGCAACCCCAGTCTGACTGGACCCAAGGTAGGCTGGACCCTAACCCGAACCATTTCACAGATTGCACAAACAGTAGTACAACTATATATATATATATATGGTCTTTCCATTAGTTTTCTGTTAGTTTGTCAATTTTCCTTCTGTCTCCCCCTCCCCAGGTGGTGGAGTTGTACCGCTGTGTGCAGGAGACCCAGAATGTAGAGCTGGTGAGGGAGGTTGTGGGGTCACGACCCTGCATGGAGCTGAGGAACATCCGCCTGAATCCTGTCGACTTGGACGCCATCGCTTTTGCGGTGGCGTCCGCGGGAGTGGACTTCGACCTTGACTTTGGAGCATGCTCAATGGACCTGGAGTGTCTGGATATTCTACCCAGCTGTAAACACCTGCACCATCTTACGTGAGCAAGTCAACCAGTTGGTCAACCGGTCAATTGATCAATAAACTAGAAAAATCTAGCTATCATTACTAATTTCTGCAGCATTTCTGTAGAGCATTACAGCATTTCCTTCTGTGATGTGAAATATTTTTTTACTGTCATGTTGAAATTTTTTTGATTTTTATAAATGGCATTAATACTATTATTATTACATTATCTGCAGAGATACATTGCAAATCATAGATTCAGTTTAGATGCCAGCTACTATTTTGGTCAGCCAAGGAGCAGGAGAACAAGTTAGGACCATAACAGTGCTGCTTGTATCTGATGACTTTGCAGGTTTCGGGGCAGGAAGTACGATGACCGGTTTGCAGATAAGCTGTCCTCCATCCTGCCCAAGCTGCCCACACTCAGGAAGCTAGAGTGAGTTACCTCTCTGTCTGTGTTAGGCTGAAGCCCCTTTACACACCCTGTTCAAGGCGGTAAATGTCGCGCCTTAATGCCGCCTTGCGGGTATGGACACATTGGGGTTACCCCGTAGCTCAGGGGAAAAGAGCACGTACCATTAAGGCTAATGCAGTGGCCTGGGTTCGAATCCGACTGATTGCCTGCATGTCTTCCCTCCCTGCCATCCTGTCTCTTTGTAACGGTGTCTCCAACCGTGACTGTGGAACTGTGTCTGTCTAACTCCCTCCTCCAGGTTTACGAGTGCCAACCTGACTGATGTAGGAGCTGCCAGACTGAGCAAAGCTCTGGAGGAATGCCCAAATATCACTGACATCAAGTAACAATACCTCCTTTCACCACATATCACAGTGTAGACCAGCCTTTGTCAGTCCTGGTCCTCGAGCCCCCTGCCTTGTATGTTCTAGGTATTTCCCTCCTCCAACATGCCTTATTCAAATAAATGGGTCACTATAAAGCTCAGCAGAAGCCTGATAACGATCCATTCATTTGAATCAGGTGTGTTGGAGCAGGGAAAACTAAAACATGCAGGGCAGGGAGCTCTCAGGACCAGTGTTGAGAAACACTGGCATAGACATGCATACATTTTATGTTCAGGTCGGTAATCGTGAGATGGTTTGTTGTGGTGTTTGTGACAGTTTGAGTGACAACAGTCTGTCAGATGATGGGATCAGGGAGGTGGCTGAGGTCTTCTCCAGACTGCCCAACCTGGCCTCTGTCATGTGAGTTCACCTTCTCAACTGGACCCCCAGGTGGTCACCTGGAGCATAGATTGTTCAACTATTGTTAAACAACTATATTGTTCAACTGAGTTCAACTAGTTTATGCATACCTGTCTATATATGCTGCTCTTGTTTAACTACTTTAGGGGACCAAATGACCTCACAAGTATAGTAAAGCATGACAAACTTGACCTTGGGGGACCCCTTTCCTTAGCTCCATAATGCTTTTTTCAAGCACTTTAACGTTAGAACTTTGGGTTGGGACTACATTAAGGGTTAAGGTTAGGATTTTGTGGTTAGAGATAAGTTTTGAATTTGATTTGAATTGGAGTGAATGGTCAGACCCCACTACAATAGAAAACCAAACTTGTGTGTATGTGTGTCTTTGGGTTTTCAGGCTGGGGGGTAAGAACAGCTGCTCTTTGGGAAGCGTCCTTGCGGTTCTAGAGAAGACCAGTTCCTCTGCCAACCTCGAAAGCATTTATGCAGAGTAAGCATCACTTAATTGCTTCCTCTTTTCTAGACCAATGGGAAACCTCTCTAATTGTCACTGTGAAACCACACTCGAGCTGTCTGGTTTACTTTTCTGTTTGCAGTGGTAAGAAGGAGATCAAGGTCGTGTTCTCCCTGAAGTCAAGCATCAGCAGGTAGGTTGTAGTAAAAACCAGAGGAATCCTCCTTCATGCTTCTCTCACACCAGCAGTACACATCACATCTATGAAACACGGCCGTTCCTGACCTCAACCCTCTCTTTGTTCCCGTGAAGCCATAAGGACACACCTGGACTCACC
Organism: Osmerus mordax; assembly: GCF_038355195.1. Taxonomy (NCBI): domain Eukaryota; kingdom Metazoa; phylum Chordata; class Actinopteri; order Osmeriformes; family Osmeridae; genus Osmerus; species Osmerus mordax. Next base: position 17,805,890 of record NC_090053.1, read on the forward strand.
ATCAGGTAAGAGTAAACACCAACACAGTTCCAGTACAGAGCCTGGATGCTGGGATGTAGATGTTCCTGTCTGTACTCTCTAAGCCTGGGCTCTTCCTCCCTGCCTGCGACAGACTGCTGAACCAGAAGATGACCGGGCAGCAGGTCTTAAGACTGTGTGAGCTCCTGGCCAGCTTCCCCCTCTCCGTCCTGGAGTAAGTCCACGTTCTCTCTCTGCCCATTACAAATGTTGCATTGTGAAACTTTATATGATGATCAAATTTATATATCTATATATATATATAAAGGACATGGTCATTGGTATTGCCGCTAAATGCAGTTCATATGGTATTTTTTTAATGTATTTATTAATTCATGAATTTGTTCCAACATTTCTAATACTGTAGGAAACGCATACAAAACAGACACATAAAGGAACAGTCTGTCAGGTGGTAGAGAATGTTTGTTGTGTGTTTCCCTGGCTCTGTTAGTCTGTCAGGTGGTCTGTGGGAGGAGAACAGTCTGCAGGCCCTGACTGGAGCTCTGCAGCAGCTGTCCATCGCACAGAGTCTCCTGTAAGGCCAGGCTCAGCCACCGCATCACACAGTACTGCTCAGTATCACAGTGCATATACTGTATTCAGTAATACACACAGTACTGCTCAGTATCACAGTGCATATACTGTATTCAGTAATACACACAGTACTGCTCAGTATCACAGTGCATATACTGTATTCAGTAATACACACAGTACTGCTCAGTATCACAGTACATATTACAGTAATACATACAGTACATATTATTTTATTACATACATTACATATGACAGTACTCAGTAATACATACAGTACTCAGTAATACAATAGATATTATAGTATATACATGAATACATACAGTACATTTTAGAGTACTCAGTAATACTGTACATATCAAAGTGTACATCCAGTACAAATCCAGTGAGACCCACCATATCACAGCACTCAATAAATGTGACATGACATATATTGCATGTGAATAGTATGGCTATGTAATGTAATGGGAAGTAATGGGATGTATAATGAATGTTATGATTTCCGAGGCATGTAACAGGAGATGTTTGTGGTTGTGTTGAACAGTCTGAACGACAGCTCACTGTCTGTGGACGAACTGCTGGCCATGACCTCACTTCTGTCCCAGTGTCCCAATGTGGTGAAGATAGACATCAGGTACAAAAACACACACAGGCACGCTCACACACACACACACCAACACACACACTTCCTCATTCTCAGAAGCGTTCTGGAACTTTCTGTAATCAGAGGGCTTTCTTTTGTGTCCAGGCAAGCCACTGCATGAGAGACGCTGTAATCACAGCCTGGGGTGTAGGATTGGTTCGAACGTTGGTGGGGGGATGACAAACATATTTTTTATCATCTACATACTTTGATCATCCTACATGCTAATGCTACCCCTGCTCTATTGCTAATTACTCCTGTGATCACAGCACCTCAATGGCACTGTGCTTCTGCAGACTGCACACTTTCACATACCGTAGAAGCTGTAGTGTGTTGTGGGTGACTCACTGACACTGCTTCTGTTTATGATCATCTAACCAGGGACTTGGTCTACCTAGGCTGTACCTTGCACTCAATTAAAATGAATAGTATTGTATCGCCCATTTTTACGAGCAACGTCACAAAGGGATTCGCATACGGCCTTAGAACGACACCTAAACCTCAAGGGAGACAGGGAAAAACTCCCAGGGAAATTTAGGGGGGTAAAAACCTTGAGAGGAGCAGTTCAGTGAGGGGTCCCCTCCTCTAGAGATGGTTGGTGATTCAGAGAGGTGCAGACCAAAGGCTGAACACAATTACTAGCTCCTGTCTGTCTGTTTGTCCCTTCTGTCCAGGCTACCAGTCCATGTGTCCGTGGAGTTCTCTGGAAGCAGACAGACACACAACCCTGGGTAGGAACCCACCGACCCGTCCCCATATTACAACACTAGTCCAATAAGCCGACTACTAAACAGTCCATCTTAGATTTTGTAAGACCTTTTTAATGCAATGCATGAATGGTTGATATTAGTGTTCAGTGTTTGATTCCCTGACTTTCAGAGATGAGACAGAAGCCACAGGTGTGGAGGTGGGCAGGAAACTCCGGTAAGTTCTCTCCATGCCTCTCCACCTGACGCATGTGTCGTTTCAATGATGACATCATAAATATGATGATGACTCATGATGTCCCCCGTCCTGCTGGGCCACCGTACGTTCAGCATGCAGGGCTGTGGCCTCCTCCCCTCTCACCTGGAGTGCCTGACTGACAGTCTGGTGCGATGCTCTGACCTCGCGCTGCTGGAGTAAGGCACACACACAAACTCACATATACACACTCACATACATACACACACACTCACACCTTTACACGTACACACTTACACACATACTGTATACACACACACACAATACACATACACACTCACACACACTCACTCGCTCACACATACACATATATACAGTCACTCACTCTCACACACACGCACACACACACACACTCACAAGCACATACACACACATAAACACACTCACATGTGTAACACAGTATTAAGCAATGGCATAATGTCGGATCTTATTTGCATATTTGATGACTCCTCTCCACCCCCCCCCTCTCTCTCTCTCTCTCTCTGTCTGTGTCTCTATCAGTCTTTCTCGTAACTCCCTAGGTACCGAAGGTCTACGGGTGCTCTTGGATCTCCTTCCTCAGCTCAGCACCATACAGCAGATACAGTAAGACAGTCCTGTGACCTAACCCACCCTCACACAGTCTCTCTCCTCCGGTCACCACTCGGAGTCATGGTCGAGTTGGTCTGCAGTGTCAGGTGCTGTTGTTGTTTTTCAGCCTCGGTGAGAATGACGTCAGCATGGAGGGTGTATCCCTGCTGGCTGGGGCCCTCTGCTCACAAAGAAACCTGTCTGAAGTCTGTGTCAGGTAAACTCATGCGGCAATGTGTTCTCTTACTTTCCAGGCCCCCTATGTGGTCAGTCGTTGAAAACTGACAATCTGTTTTTTATATATATATTTTTTTATATAGCGCCAGATCACAAAATAAGTAATTTAAGGTTACCTTTCCTATAAAACAGGTCTATAGCTTGCTCTTTTATGAAACAAACTAAATGGCCTTATGTTATTTATCTTATTTACAAGACGGCATGTCATTTCTGTCTCTAGATGGTCGGTCCCCCCCCCCCGCCGCCCCCGCCCCCCCCCCCCCCCCCCTGTAAACAAAGCTGTAAACCTAGGGGAGACACTGTAGTATGTCCATGCGTAGCAAAATCCATTGTTATGTCTACAAAATTATTTTTGATATAGTATAAGTTTAGCTAGCTTGCAAATCCTGAGGATAGCCTACCGAAGTTGAATTAGCCAATGTCGTTAGCGATGCTAGCTATTGTTGGTTTTCTAGCTGTATATAACATTTCACTGGGTCTTGCAGCTGTTTGATTTACTGAAATGATTATGAAATGTTATGTTCTACTAGCCCTTTGCCTACTTTAGCAAGTCACTGTATTTCCAAGCCCTGATAGTGTAACTTAGACGACACAGTAAATAATTCCTCTTTCCATTCCTCTTTCAATAAGCCCCCATTCCAGTGTTGAGCATTAAATTAGCTGCACGGTCTGTAGAGAACTTGGGAAGAAGCCACTTTTTTTGTTCTAAAAACGGCTATAAGCAGCTTCGAAATATAAGCTGTACAACCACGGTTTTATTTCCGAAAAATAAGGTACACTGATTTGCTGCTGTGCAGAAGTTTTGAAACATCTGTGTTCTGCTTGGTCATACGCATCCAAACAGACCCAAACATTTCTACGTTTTCTTTCTATGTCGTTATTCCAGACATGAAATGAAAATGTATGTGGTCAAACGCAGTTATAGATTGCACTGAGAAGTGACGCACAGGCTGTGAAAATACGCTGTAGGGTAAACGTCCAGTTAAACTCCAACCATCTCGTCTCCCTCCAACAGTGATGGAGGGAAGAAGATTGTGCTCCTGAAGTTTCTCCCCAGTACAGGGTTAGTACAGCAGTCCTCCTCACCCTCCACGCCACACACACACACACACACACACACACAACAGTAACTGGTCTTCTGCCCTTCCAGACAACAGCCCTCAGACCCCAGGAGCTCAGGTGGTCTGGACCAGGGGAAGAAACTCGGGTAGGATACCACCTTATTCAAGATCCTGCCCTCTCAATTCAATTCAATATGCTTTCTTGGCATGAATGTTCAGGTGAAGCAATGTTGGTAAAGCAGTCCCCAGTGAGGGGACAACACATGGTAATTGTTAACACGTCATGTTACTCTCTCTCTTCCACTCTCTGTATATCTCTCACTCTCCCTCCTCTCTGTCTCCCTCCCTCCCTCTCTCTCTCTTCCTCTCTCCCTCCTTCTCTCCCTTTCTCCCTCCATCCCTCCCTCCCTCCTGTTCCAGGGTGACCTCCAGTGCTCTGAAGGCTTCAGATGTGACCAACCTTTGCAGGAAGCTACTGCATTGTCCCAGCCCCCTGGAGATAGAGTGAGCTAACGGGCCATTTCTGTCTGTGTGTGACATCCATGTACAGCTTCTTCTTCCGCAGGCCTTTTGAACTCGTTCTTTCCTGTCAGTTTGTCTCACACGTCTCTGAAGGATGAGGCTGTAGGCTCGCTGCGGACGTTCCTGCCCCGGATGACAACCCTACACACGCTCAAGTGAGGCCCGTCTCTCGAAAGATCGATTCAGAACGATGACTCATTCTTCTCAACGACCTTTATCAATCTCGGTCCTGGGACCCTCCCTGCCCTGCAGGTTTTTAGATGTTTCCCTGGTCCAACACAGCTGGCTAAAATGAATGGGTCGTTACCAGGCTGACATTTACATTTAATAATTTAGCAGACGCTTTTATCCAAAGCGACTTCCAAGAGAGAGCTTTACAAAAGTGCATAGGTCACTGATCATAACAACAAGATAGCCCCAAACATTGCGGGTAGCCAAAACATAAGCATACATTGTGAAAAAACTGTGCCAAAGGGAAGAACCATAAGAGCATGTAGTTAAACAAGTTACAATTAAACAAGTGCAAGAGTGTACCTGTAGAAATGCAATCAACAGTAAAATATTTCACAGCGAGTACAATAATTTTAAATCAGTTACAACTAACCAACAAGAGCAACAAGTCTCTCAATAAGAGTCATTGTGATCCTGGAGGAAACTAGCATCAGGTCCAACAAATCATTCCTAAGTACCGTTGTATTCCTGGAACAAGTGCGTCTTCAGCCTTTTCTTGAAGGTGGGGAGACAGTCAGTGTCTCTAATGTAGGTGGGGAGTTGATTCCACCATTGGGGGGCCAGACAGGAGAAGAGCTTGGGTTGGGACCGGGCGCTCTTGAGCAGTGGGACCACCAGACGGTTGTCAGAAGAAGACCGTAGGTGGCGGGTGGGGGTGTAAGGCTGGAGGAGAGACTTGATGTAGTCGGGTGCAGTCCCGTTCACCGCTCGGAAGGCTTCTGCAGAGCTTGATGATGACCCATTCATTTGAAGCAGGTGTGTTGGAAGCAGGGAAACATCTAGAACATGCAGGACAGTGGACCACCAGGATTGAGGTAGACTGGTCTAGTGTTCCTGCATTATCCCTATCATGAACATCACTCAAACATCTCCCCTCTCAACTCCTCAACCTTCCATTCGTCTCACAGTCTCAGCCACGCCCACATGTCCATCAATGGAGCGCTGCTATTGGTCAGCTGTCTGGGAGACTGCCAGCGGGTCAGAGAGGTGGATCTCAGGTGTCAGGGAGAGTCCTTCATCCGGCTGGGCGAGAAGACAGACAGATGTTCCTGCAGGTGAGCGCTTTCCCACAGGGATGATTCACATAGGTTAGACTGTCTCTATGCTGGATTGACCACCTGTTTTTTGACTTTCTCTGTGTGTGTGTGTGTGTGTGTGTGTTTGTCTTTCTGTGATCTGTCTCTTTGTGTGTGCCTGTCTGTGTTTGTCTTTCTGTGTGTGTGTGTGTGTGTGTGTGTGTGCGCGTGTGTGTTTATCTGTGTGTGTCTGTCCATATGTGTTTTGTGTATGTGTGTGTACAGGTTATCTCAGTACTCTCTGAGCTGTGCCGACGTGAAAAAGCTGTCTGGCATTTTGCAACAGTGCCCCAACCTGTCTGACTTGGAGTGAGTGTGTTTCCACACACACATACATACACACACACGTATACATATACACCCACACATACATGGATACTGAGCCAGTCTTTACCCTGCTGTAGTTTATCCAGTAACCTACTCAAGGATGAGGGCGTGAAGAAGTTTGTGGAATATCTTCCGAAGTTGCGGATTGCCAGCTCTGTCAGGTAAGACTGAACACACAACATCACACACGTAACCCATGTTGGACTTGGCATTGGACATACCTAAAGCTAGCTTTTTAGCTAGGGTTTGTTGTAGCTCTAGATTGGACAGGTTTATCTGGGAGACCAAGCTCGTCCTTTTCTCAATGCAGCCTGAATGATAACAGACTGAGCAAGCAAGGTGCACTCCATCTGGTCAGTGCCATCCTCAGCTGTGCCCGGGTTTCCTTGGTAGAACTCAGGTGGGTTCTATTCAATTCAATTCAATTGGCTTTGTTAGCATTAAGGAACAAATGTTCATATTGCCAAAGCAACGGTGGAGCCACAGAAACCGTATTCATATCATTACTATGGACATCGGTATACTATTACAACTATTACTATAACAACCAAACATGGCAAGTTCTAATGTTTCCATCTTAAAGGCAGGGTCGGTAATGTTGTTAAGACACACGTTTTGACATATTTGCATTTCACATCCTGATAGCAACTTGGGGTACTTGTCTGTCTGTCTACTTACCTCCAGGCAGTAGTCAAAGCAGTGCGTTCATGTATTATGGAGGAGTGGCTTTGAATGGAGGGGGTGGGATATTTTGGTTTGACTCCTTTCAAACCAAACTCAAGCCAAAATTGCTAGGTCGCAAAAACATAGCGATCCTGCCTTTAACGTTCAATCTCTTTAGTGAGCATCACCAAAACCTGTGATTCTGTATTCTCCTCTGTTGGGTCTAATCTGTAGTTTGGGGTCTGAAGAGAGATTGTTAATCCGCTTTCAAACAGACAACCACTGTGGTCAAACTTTGAGGTAGGAGGTGATACAAACACACTCAATGCAGCCGTTTTTGCGGCTGTTGACACAGCTTGCATAAATACATATGCATAAATCCATTTCCTACATGACTCACCCCACTTTAACCACCTGATTTCCACATCTGTCACTGCAGTCTGAACGCCTGCAGCTTCCAGGCAGGCCAGCTCAGCAGACTTGACGAGATCCTGTGCAGCTGTGCCTCGCTTGAGAAACTAGAGTGGGTGTAGTGTGTCCAAAAACACCTCAGCATTACAGTACATTGTATATTGTGTTGTCATTAGGTCATCCAGTGTTTCTGCGTGTGTGCGCGCGTATGCACGAGCGTGTGTGTTCTTCTGTGTGCGGATGTGTGCGTGTGTGTGTGTGTGGGTGGGTGGGTGGTTGGTTGGAGCAGGTTCTCTAATAATACGCTGCCGACAGGAAGTCTACTGGGTCTGCGGACCTGTCTGGCGCAACAGGCCTCATTGCACACACTGGAGTGAATACCACACACACAAGAAACACATGCAAATACACGCACACACAATGCCCACACTAACTTAAAACAAAGTACCGTTTGCCTGTGTGTGTGTGTGTGTGTGCCGTAGGCTGAGGGACAATGGTCTGGGTATGCAGCAGGTGATGGGTCTGGTGGAACAGCTGAGTTGTGACCACAGACAGCGCTCCGTAAGGTAAAGAGGATATGACATAAGGTAATGCAAATATGAACGTCCTGTATGTGTGTGTGTGTTAAAATAAGCATGTGTTTGTTGTGTGCTCTGTCAGTGTTAAGGAGCACTGGGTCGGTGCACAGACCGCTGTTGAGCTGGTGTCATCCTGCCTGGAGCTGAACCCCAACATACACATCCTCAGGTGACACTGAGGGATCAGCAAGCACACACACACACACACACAAACACACACACCTCTACACACACACACACCTGCACACACACCTCTACACACACCTACACACACAGATCTACATGCATACACGCACCTACACGCACACACAATCACACACACACAATCAAACACAACTATACGCACAAACACGCACAAACACACCAAAAAATAAACCCTGGCCTTCATCTGCAGGGTGAACCACTCCACACTCCACATCACCCTGGAGGACAAGACAGAGTTCTACCGGGCCAGGTAACGTCTTCAGAGCACAGAACAGCCATGTTCATAGGTGATTTATGAAGCTAAGGCTAACATTTGTTGTTTTTTGTTTCAGCAGAGGGTCTTCTGGCTGTTTGCCTGTGGTCCAAATCAGGTGGGAGAAGTTTTCTGGCATGTTCTGTAAACAGGGGACATTGTAATACAGTGGTCTGACCAAACACTTCTGTCTGTTTTTGTGTGTGTGTGTGCTTGTACATGTGTGTGCATTTGTGTGTGTGTGCATTTGTGTGAGTGTGGGTGTGTGTGCGCTCCAGCCTGGTTGACAGTGCAGAGTCAACGCTCCACCTAGAGGCCATGAGCAGCGTTCTCCAGAGGTGTGCTTTCCTGCAGGATCTGCTGTGAGTAGGACGACATGAGTGCTGGCTCTCCATTAGACTAGATCACAACACATTCATTTTGATTGTGTATCAAGTTATATGTAAGAATACATGAATAACTCATAAAACTAACAGCTAATTCTATGAGAATTTTTACGATCAATCTTATCAGTATATCCCTATCCAGAAATATGTGAAAAGGAGTATAAAGAAGCAGACAGTATAGAAGTATGTCAAACGTAATGTTTACCCTATTTACCGTTATTAATTATTATTTACACATACATAATCAACGTGCTCCTCCAGCAACAACGCATCATGATCAACAACTTTATAAATAATGGATCGATCATTTCAACAACATCCAAACTTTTTTTTAACTCAAAACATCAATCAAACATAATTTTTTTGAAGAAATGTAAGAAACACAATCAGGGTGCAAATGCCCATCCAACAACGTTCCAGTAACCATGTCAGGCTTTCCAGTGTTTTCTGTGTGAAACGTGAGTTGTGTTGTTGCCCTCCTGTCTGTAGTCTGTCTGGCTGCAGCCTGGGTAGAGAGGGGGTAAAGGTGCTCTGCTCCGCCATGCCCTTCCTGGCCCGTCTCACTACACTCAGGTAAGACTGCTCTGTGTGTCGATTTCTGTGTGTTTCTGCATCTGTGTACCGTATTTTTCGGACTATAAGTCGCTCCGGAGTATAAGTCGCATCAGTCAAAAAATGCGTCATGGAGAGGAAAAAAACATATATAAGTCGCACTGGACTATAAGTCGCATTTATTTAGAAATGTATTTAACAAAATCCGAGACCAAGAACAGACATTTTATCTGGAAAGGCAAGTTATTCAACTACACAATAGCACACAGAACAACAGGCTGAATAGGTGTCCGGTATGTTAACGTAACACATTAACAGTTATTCAGCTACACAATAGCATAAAGAACATACCTGGGAGGCTGAATAGGCTAAATTAACATAACAAGCTAGCAAGTCCAACAAGCAAGTTACCGGTAAACTAGTTCACCAAGCTCCCAATCTCATTCCACATCACTGAATCCGTTGAACTCGTTGGTTCATGTCAGTAAATATGAATTAACATTTAAAAACATGTTAAATTATATATATTTTGATATATAAGTCGCACCTGACTAAGTCGCAGGAACAGCCAAACTATTTTAAAAAGTGCGACTTATAGTCCAGAAAATCTGTGTATCTGTGTGTGTATTGGTGTGTCTTTGTGTGTGTCCCCCTTTGTGTGTGTGTGTGTGTGTGCGTCTTTGTATGTGTGTGTCTTTGTTTGTATGTGTGTGTGTGTGGTGTCTGGCAAGCTCCCCACCAGGTTCTGACACAGGTTCTCATAGACAGTTTCTTCTGCCATATGGATGGCTGAGATGTTAATCTACGCGCGTCTCTCCCTCTCTCTAGTCTGGACTCTAAAGAAATGTGTGAGGATGTGGTGATTCTCCTGGCTGAGGGGCTACTGCACACCAAGACCTTACACAACCTGAAGTAATAAACACCTCATACTATAAGTATTCAAGTAGTCAACTAATGTTCTAGACTGACCCTGTTCCTGTTTGGTCTGTGTGTTCCACCTCTAGTGGTTCTGCAGCAGTCATTGTACAGTATGATGATGATGATGTCCTCTCCTGTCTCTGCCAGGCTGACTGGTCATGTGATCTCAGACATAGGAGTTGAGGCCCTGGTCCGGGCCCTCAGGGGCCTGCCTGCTCTGACATCATTGGAGTAAGTGTAGTGGAGGTGGTTTAGACACCCATCGTGAAACAATATGTTGCATGCCACTTTGGCAGCTGAATGTGTTTAATGATTGACTGTATTATTACCTCTTCTCCCGCCCCATAGTCTTTCTCTGTGTTCTGGTTGGACGGCCGCAGGGGGGGTGGAGCTTATGAGCGGACTGGGACAGTGTGTCTTCCTACAGTATATCAGGTAACACACGCACAACCACACACACAGCCACATACACACACAAGCATATACTCTACACATACAGCCACGTCACAAACAGACACATCCATGCAGACATAGAATCACATACACATACTGTACACAAAAAAACACAAACACACACACACAACCACACACACACAACTGCATATGTATACATGTACACCAGGAGCATGACCGGTGTCTGTGTTCTTCCTTTCTCCAGCCTGGACTTTGTCTCTCTGGATGAGCAGAGCCTCTCCCGCCTGGCCCAGCATCTCCCTCACCTCTCCTCTCTCAGGACGCTCAAGTGGGTCTAACGTACAGTACGGTAGAATACATGTTATGGCTCAGTTCAGCTGAATCACCCTCTGTGGTCTTGTTTGTGTCAGAATAGGAGAAGGACTCAAATGCTAAATTGATTGTCAGGGTGGAGTTTACTCAAAACACAAGAAAAGCTCATCCAGAAAACAGGGGTTGGGTCAGGAAAAAGGCAACAGGCAGACACGGAACTGCAGAGCAGGCTCAGGTAACCACTCAAACGGACTGGCAAACCGGGTAGAGCTGTACCGTTAAGGCTAAGGCTGTAACACGGGGGCCTGGGTTCAGAGCCAGAGGGAGCCAGGGAACTTTCTCTCCCTGCTTTCCTGTCTGTCTTCCACTGTCTCTACATAAAAAAGGAGCAGAGAAACAGAGAGGGAATGGATAACGCAGGAGATAGTGAGGAACTAGGTGAAGCTGATAATGAATTTGCTAATGGTGACAAGAGAAGGGTGTGGCAAAGAAGGAGAAATGGAAGCAGGAGGCAGGACTAGGAGTCACATGGAACCTGTAAACAAAGAAATGAAAACATACACTGAAATTTAGCCAGCAGGACTGACTGTTTGTGTTTCCTAGTCTGAACAATGTGATGGTGAGGAGCTCATCAGAAGACCAGGCTGTTGTGCTCCTCTTGGCCTCTCTGAAGGGACTCACATACCTCGAGGAGATAGAGTGGGTTCAACACACTACACACACACAGACAAGAACACTCACACACACTCCGGTACAGCCCTCAGTGTCCTGTGCGTGGGTCCTGCAGGTTGGACTGTTTGAGGATGGGTGATGGAGGAGTGGAGGAGCTGACCAGACATGTGACCGCCTGGGCTCAGCTGAGAAAACTCAGGTAGGACCTTCTGCCTCCAGCTGACCTCCAGCCTCGAGTGGGAGGAGGGTCATCTCCTTTAGAATACAAACAGTACTCTGTGTGTGTGTGTGTACCTGTGTGTGTGTGTCCTCCTCAGGCTGTCCCAGAACCTTGTTAGTGACCAGGCAGGGGACAAGCTGCTCCAAGCTCTGTCTTCCTGTTCACACCTCCAGGAATTGCAGTAAGAGCACAGATACACAACACGGATACATATTCTGACACACTGTCAATACTGTAGATTGTCTTAGAATTTTAATTCTACAAACAGTCAGATCCTGCTTTGTAGCTGAGACTGTATTCTAGAATGTTCTATTGTGTTCTGGATTGTCCAGGGGGCATCTAGTGTGTTCTAGAATGTTCTGTTGTGTTCTAGATTGTCCAGGAACAGCCTCGGTGTGGCTAGTGCTGCAAGGATAGCCCAGGTTCTACCCTCCCTTACGCACATTACAGTTCTAGAGTAAGTCTACTGCTTTACAACCCTCCCCTGTCTCTGATTCTACCAAAGACTGGTCTTATGTATTCTGATTTAATATCCCAAACTGTCTTCCTGTGTGTCTGTCAGTCTGTCAGAGAACAAGTTTGGTGCCGAGGGATCTGCCAGCCTTTCCAAAGCCCTGGTCTCCATGAAGAGCCTGGTCAAGCTACAGTAAGATGAAAGCCTGCTGGGTTTTGTTCTCTCCTCCTCTAGTCTCTAGTAACATGGCATGTGTCTAACCTGTCTGGTGTTGTGTTCCAGCCTGACCTCCATAGGAACCCCAGACCTCGCTAGCCTGGCTGCCAGCCTGGATCACTGTGTTTCTGTACAGGATGTGAGGTAATAACAGAACAGGAAGTCACTTCACTCAATGTCACTGGAATGGTTGTTTAGGATGTTTCCTTATCATTAAGCCTACTGGATTAACCTGCTTTTATCTGTCTTTTTGTCACAGTTTGGCATGGAATGGTTGTCAGGATGACGTCGCTGTAGAGCTAGCCAATGTTCTGCCTAGGTGTCTGAAGCTACAGAGATTGGAGTGAGTCCCTTTTCTTGACACACTGACGAGATCCGAATTTCAGGGTTAGAGGCGTCAAGGCTGTTTTGTCTTTGTTCATTTCCAGCATGGAGGCAAATGACATCAGCATTGCTGGAGCAGAGACTCTGGTCAGAAGCTTGAAATCCTGCCCCTCTCTCCAGCTGCTCAGGTCAGCTCTGCCTGGTCGCTGTCATCACTCCTGAACTCCTTGCCTGAACCAGCAAACACCACATTTTATATTATCATATAGCAATCAGTAGAACAGTATGGTGATAACTGCCTGTCTCCTCTCTCTCCTCCTGTGTGTGGATGTGTGGGGTTGTGTGTGTGTTTGTGGTTGTGTGTGTGTGTGGTTGTGTGTGTGTGTGTGTGGGTGTTCGATATGTATGACTAGGTTGTGGAAGAACAGGATTTCTCAAAGTGACGCTTGTAGGCTCACACAGAAGGACCAAAGAGTGAACTTCTCATCAACATGAGAGCCTGTCTGTCTGTTAGCCTTTCTGTCTGTCTGTTAGCCTTTCTGTCTGTCTGTTAGCCTTTCCATCTGCCTGTCTGTTAGCCTGTCTGTCTGCCTGTCTGTTAGCCTGTCTGTCTGTATGTATGTATGTAATTACACCTGTATGTATATTTGTTTGTATGTATGTCTGTATGCACTGGCAAATCCAAGGAGTTGCAAAGGGGTCAGATGGCTGAGCGGTTAGGGAGTCGGGCTATTAATCAGAAGGTTGTTGGTTCGATTCCCGGGCCGTGCAAAATGACGTTGTGTCCTAGGGAAAGGCACTTCACCCTACTTGTCTCGGGGGAATGTCCCTGTACTTACTGTAAGTCGCTCTGGATAAGAGCGTCTGCTAAATGACTAAATGTAAATGCAAAGGGTGTCAGCTTCCACCCCAGCAAAAAAAGACTTGCCACCCCAATCTCCCCATGCTAAAATATACGTATATATATATATTTTTTTTACATTGGAACATTTCATAAACAAAACTATATTATTGGCCTTATTTAAACTATAATGTTATAATAATTTATGGTGGCATCGGGTCACACTGTCACTCTACACCTGTATGCCACCATACAACTACCTCCTGCCACCCCAGGTGAAAATGTCTAGATCTGTCTGTCTGTAGGTACTGTATTAACTGTGTGTAGAACTCTGCTACTGACTACTGTAGAACAGCAATGGCAGACAAACTTGCACTTTTTTATCAGTGTTTTGAAGCACTGCATGTTGCCTGTTTTTTTCTCATGTTCTTGGTCCACGGATGCCACATTCTTAGAAACAAACAAGATTTCCATAACGTCACAGTGAATTAGGCCAGGAGGAAGCATTATATTCTGTCTTGTTTATTCTTTTACTTCATCTTTTTATCTTTAATATTGTTTTGTCCCCTTCCCTTTCTGTCTCTCTCTCTCCTCCTGGCCTGGCAAGTATGTCTGTGGTCTCTATCCTATTCTTGTATCTGTGTCTGACTAAATGGGATTAAAAAGGCTATTTGTTTTATATAAGTAATATTTAAGGTGGAGGTGCCAAGTCTACAAGGCCAGAATAAGTCTTGAGGAAGAAGCTTTATTACGAATTTCTAGGCGGAAGACAAAGATTCACACGTATTTATTACAACTGCTTTGAGCCTAACTTGAGTTTGTCCTAGAATGTGAATTTAAAAACGTAATGTTGAGTTTTGTTTGTTCTAACATGCACTGAAATCTGAATAAACCTTCTGCTCTAATTTTACTCATGACGTCATCCGCCCAGTTGTGTAAACCTTTAACACTTGACCTCTAGGTGGCGTTGTCGCTTCGTTTTACAAGAGTCATAGTAAGTGTAGTTCTGTGTCTCGCTGTTTCTCTTAACAATTGCTTCTATTTTCATTGACATTCACAAGCCACAGTTTTCTGATTTGAACACGCCAGGTCTTCATGACCATAGATAGGAGGATACATAGCTTACTGTCGACCAGCAGGTATATGTGAGGAAGATTCAGCCCTCATTTGGCATAACAGATATTGTATTTTAATACTGCGAAAAGTGTATCTCTCGCGAAGACATACTGTTGAGTAGGCTACTCCTCGTAAAGCCTTCCTAGACTGATTCTTCCTGTTGACCTGAACCCAAACACGCTTACACAATTAACACATGTGTCATTTTCACTGTCAAATTCGTGTAGATGTGACAGATTCGTGCACATTTTCTTTCTGGGTGTATCTAGCGGCATTGTGTTCAATCGTAACGGTTACAACCGTTAACGGCGGGGAGAGAGTGCATGTGTTAAGAGTCGGGCGGAGTTCTTACTGTAACACACCACCACATGAGTCGCACCACCAAGCGTCAAACCTACTCTGAGAGGAAGACGTAGAGAATGACTCGTATACATGGCAATCTTTCCTGCTTTACTTATATTTTCAATGAAAGTGGCATCAGTAAGCGCTTAGAAGAAAACTAGTGTTTTAAGGAGTCTTCATTCAGAGACGAGAAGCGGGAGACAAGTACAACGTTACATTTCTTATAAGGGTAAGTGAACTGACTCACTTTAGTAGTGTTCAGAATCTGTCTTTCACGAACGCAAATCGTGGTCAGTTTGTATAAAATAAAGTAAGTTATCTTTCAAATAGCCAGCCAGAACATTTATGCATCTGTGCTGCAATCGGATGTGTTCTGATTGTTTGTAACAGTAGGATACTTTTATTATTACCCTTTACGATGAATTAAAAAATATATATTTAAATCCTCTGGCTTGTTACAATAAATGGGTGTCAATGTGTCAGATGTTACGGAGACGGATAGGCTTTTCCTTTCAAGTCTGCGGTCTCCTGAGGAGTCGTTTGTGGTCAGGTCCCCTCCACATTCTTTTAGAGCTTACAGACTTTGTAGATGCATGCAGTCTCAGAGAGCCCTGTGTTTATAGGGGCTTGGGCGAGCTGCTAACACTCGGGCTATCACCACAAGTGGAAACGGAGAAGGAGTCACTTCTTGTTGTCTGGCTGGCAGAAGTAGTGCTCATTGATAGAGGAACCAGTTGATCATGATTGTTCATGTGCGTGGACTTTCCAGTCACTTCTCTGCCAAACCCTGTGTTTCTGAATACATCCATCATGAATGGAGGGTTTTCTGTGGTGAGAATGCCACCATATTTTAGACTTGGAAGAGACTGAGGCAGAGCATGATAGTGTTGTGATTGAACAGACAATCAAGCTTTTATATGTTTTATCACCTGTGCTGTACACACACAGGCACCAGGACAGGTCATTAAACTTACACAAACTTACACAAAATGTCTTTTTTGTTTGTTTGATGTGTGCTATTATAGGGTGTGATGCAGTTTCCACTTGTGATAAGGGGTTATTGGATTGTGAATACAGTTGTCCTGTAAATACAGTTGACCAAACTGTTGTTCAGTCAGGCACCTGTCAGATTTTCCATTACATCATTTTCCAGAGGATGGCAGGTAGTATGTGTCTGTTTGGTTAAAAGCTGACTTGAGTTAGGGTATAATGAACTGGTCATAAACTTGGCTGGTAGCAGGCCTGGACTGGTAATCTGGCATACCGGGCATTTGCCCGGTGGGCCGACGCACTTGGGGCCGATATGATATGATATATATTTTTTTTTATAAACTTAAAATTGGCCAACAACCGGCCCATTAAGCAGGGACAGCGACCCATTGGTTCATTTTCTATACGGACATTGGGCTGGCCCGATCACATCTCTTAACTCCTTTGGTGTACTGGTGGGTGGTGTCCGACCGATTGTGGTGGGCCGGTCTGAGCAAAAATGCCAGGGCCATTTTTTTTGTTCCAGTCCAGCCCTGGCTGGTAGAGAATGTCTACATACCATGGTCAGGCTATAGAGAATATGGCCTGACTAGGGTGTGACCAGGTAGGTAAGAGTGATGTTGTATGGACGAGACTGAAGACTGTGTGTCTATGAGGTTGACTGAATTCTGTAGGTATTTGATGACTGAGTGACTGACTGAGAATAAACCATGTTTTCTCGTAAGCATGTCATGTTTGTGGATCAATGAATTGCTAACATTTCAGTCATTTTGCAAGCACGGCCAGATGTTTCGTACGCAGTATTGGGGCTCATAGCTGTGTTCAGTTTATCTGTAACCTTGATGGAGAGAATCATTCTGTATGGTGTTCATGCTTGCTGTATTACACAGACCACCGACACATGCAGGGGAGGGTCTCACACACAACGCCATGCTAGTATCTTAGCAACAAGCGCCCTTGCCATACCTCCTGTCCTAGCAGGAGCTGCTACAAGAGTTTGAATGTGTATGAGTGGGACTACGATGCATTTGGATTCACGTGTGGAGCTGAAGGTTCCACTGTGTGTGTGTAATGTCTTATCCGTCCATGTCCCCAGGCTGTCTCCAGAGTGTTCCCTCAGCGTCGGCGGCAGGGTTGTTGTGAGGAAATGGCGTATACGCTGGGCTCGGGGTCAGACTCGGGCGCCGCGGCGGTGCCCCAGCACTGCGTGACCCGCGTGGAGCTGTCCGTCTGCGGGGCCAACCTCCTGGACCGCGACGTGGCCTCCAAGTCCGACCCCTTCTGCGTCCTCTTCCACGAGGTGGACGGCAACTGGGTCGAGGTGGGCGTGTGTGTGTGGCTGTGTGTGTGTGGCTGTGTGTGTGTGGCTGTGTCTGGTGGTGGTGGTGGTGGTGGTGGGGGATAGTGTGGGATCAAGGTCTTGTGGGTAGTACATATATTGTTGTGTAGGTGCTGGGGACGTGTGTGTGTAACTGTGTGGGAGCAAGGCATTGTGGGTATTAGTAGACATACTGTTGTGTAGGTGCTGGGTAGGTGTAGGTATGTAGGGCCGGGCAGGGCAGTAGGTCTCTATCGGATTGACACAGGCACAGGCGCAAACACTGCAATGGTTGGGTTTGCCGTAACCATAGCAACGGGGACAGAAACAAAAGCCTCGGTGTTGTAGAATGTGAACGTGGAAACACCAGAGGCTTGACTGGAGAGAGAGAGAAAGAGAGAGAGTGATGGAGAGAGGGAGAGAGAGGGGGAGAGATAGGGAGAGAGGAGAGAGACGGAGAGAGGGAGAAAGAGAGAGAGAGAAGGAAAGAGGAAGAGAGGGAGGGAGAAAGAGAGGGGGAGAGAGAGAAGGAGATAAATTAAGAGAGAGGGAGAGAAAGAGAAGGTGAGAGGGAGGGAGAGAGGGGAAGGGAAGGGAGAAAGAGATAGGCGGAACACATGATGAAAATCTACGACGTCTCAGTCGTACCACCATCTACGGACAGCTGTGCTTTATGTGAGAGTAGTACCCGGGTTCAACTCCACCTTTTGACCCTGGGCTTCTTCTGAATGGGTTTAAGGACGCTACTTCCTTTGAGGGGGGTGGAGGGAGGAAGCTGTGTCCTCGGGAGGGGGGGGGGGCACCATCTGGGTCATAAAGGGGAGATGGGGGAGGAAGTGTGATGACAGCTAGGAGAGGCAGGGTAGGGGGAGGGGAGGGGGAGGGGGAGGGGGGGGAGAGGAAGGGGAGGGGAAAGGGGAGGGGGATCGGAGTACAGTAACAGTCAGGAGAGACAGACAGGACCACAGTAACAGTCGGGAGAGACAGACAGGACCACAGTAACAGTCGGGAGAGACAGACAGGACCACAGTAACAGTCGGGAAAGGCAGACAGGACCACAGTAACAGTCGGGAGAGACAGACAGGACCACAGTTACAGTCGGGAGAGGCAGACAGGACCACAGTTACAGTCGGGAGAGACAGACAGGACCACAGTAACAGTCGGGAGAGACAGACAGGACCACAGTAACAGTCGGGAGAGACAGACAGGACCACAGTAACAGTCGGGAAAGGCAGACAGGACCACAGTAACAGTCGGGAGAGACAGACAGGACCACAGTAACAGTCGGGAGAGACAGACAGGACCACAGTAACAGTCGGGAAAGGCAGACAGGACCACAGTAACAGTCGGGAGAGACAGACAGGACCACAGTTACA
The DNA here is from genome assembly GCF_038355195.1 of Osmerus mordax. Lineage (NCBI taxonomy): Eukaryota > Metazoa > Chordata > Actinopteri > Osmeriformes > Osmeridae > Osmerus > Osmerus mordax. Next base: position 17,824,629 of record NC_090053.1, read on the forward strand.
GTCGGGAGAGGCAGACAGGACCACAGTTACAGTCGGGAGAGGCAGACAGGACCACAGTAACAGTCGGAGAGGCAGACAGGACCACAGTTACAGTCGGGAGAGGCAGACAGGACCACAGTAACAGTCGGAGAGGCAGACAGGACCACAGTAACAGTCGGAGAGGCAGACAGGACCACAGTAACAGTCGGGAGAGGAGGTAGAGGGTGGGGGGGAGACGACGAGAAACCAGGAAGGATCCCAAAGTCTTCGCCTGTAGCTCCGGAACCCCTCGGACAGCAAGACAGAGATTAAATAAACATGAAACGTCAAAGATAAACAAACACGAATAAACAGGAACAGGGGGACTAGAAGACGAAGAGGCATGATTACCTATCTCTTGTCAGTGAGTCATATGTACGGACGTGGAGTACAGTAGACTCCAGTCTTAGTCACCATCACCACCTGGGTCTGACTCTCACGTCAACAACATGGCCCTCACCACCTCATACACACACACACACACACACACTCCACCTACGCATCACTGTAGAGCACCCCCCCTGGCCTGCATGTTCTAGATGTTTCCCTATTCCAATACAACTGGTTCAAAAGGATGGGTCATTATGAAGCTCAGCAGAAGTCCGATAAGGATCCTTTCATTTGAATCAGGTGTGTTGGAGAAGGCAACCTTCTAAAACATGCAGCCCATGGGGAACCAGGACTGGGAAGCACTACTGTAGAGCTACAAGAAGAGAGAAAGATATCTGGGTGTGTGGGTGTTTGTGAGTGTTGGAGGGTGTCAGTGTGTGTGTTTGTGTGCTTGTGAGCGCGTTTATGACCTTGGCCCTGTTCCTGTCCATACATCGTGTTATAGATGGGACGGACGGAGACGGCGATTAACAACCTGAACCCCGTCTTCGGGGTCAAGTTCCAGGTGAACTACCACTTCGAGGAGGTCCAAAAGCTGAAGTTCGCCATGTTTGACGAGGACAAGTGCAGCAGCCAGCTCTACGAGCATGACTTCCTGGGAGAGTTCAGCTGCACACTGGGGGTGGTAAGCTAACGCTAGCTCATGCTAGCTTTCTCTGTCATGGCAGTTAAAGCGAGCATCTTAGCTAACGCTAGCTCATGCTAGCTATGTCTGTCACGCTAGTTAATGTTGGAATTCTATAGCTGACGCTACTGCATCAGTGCACAGGTTTACTGTTAGCACACTCACTAGCACAGCAATATCTTAATCCCAAATACACCTGCACTGTCTCTCTTCCCTTTAGATTGTGTCCAATAAGAAACTGCACCGACCTCTTATTCTAGCCAATGGCAAACCAGCTGGGAAGGGAACTATCGCAGTGAGAATGCACACACACACACCCCCGCACACACATACACACACACACACACATATGGAGGTATGCACAAATTCATCTGACACACACCATAACTAGATGATTCATATGTATCATTGTATTTAAAGTATGTGTGTGTGTGTGTGTGTGTAGATAACTGCCCAGGAGCTGTCTGACAACAGGATCATCACTCTGACCCTATGTGGGAGGAAGCTTGATAAAAAGGTAGGAGGCCGTCAAACCCACCCACTCACACCCACACAAGCACTCCAAGACACACACACATCCACACACTTAACAAATCCATATTCACAACACGGCAGCTCAACTTTAAAGTCAGTTAAAACTGGTTCCCAGTGTTCTCTATCTCGTGGTTCTCGTTCTACAGGACTTCTTTGGGAAGTCCGACCCTTACCTGGAGTTCCACAAGCAGGGGGAGGACGGGAAGTGGATGCTGGTCCACAGGACCGAGGTGGGTCTAGGTGCCGACTGGCAGTGCTCACAGAGACCCTAGCTAGCTCCACCTCCCCTTTCTCTGTGTGTGTTCTAGTTTACCTTTAGACCTGTGCCTAGCCTTGTGTGTATGTATGTGTGTGTCTGGCCCGTGTATGTGCTGTACTGAAGTAGTTCTTTGACCAGTGAGTATATGTGTGTGTGTATATAACTGTTCTCTGACCTGTGTGTGTGTGTGTATATAACTGTTCTCTGACCTGTGTGTGTGTGTGTGTGTGTGTGTGTATATAACTGTTCTCTGCCCTGTGTGTGTGTGTGTGTATAACTGTTCTCTGACCTGTGTGTGTGTGTGTATAACTGTTCTCTGACCTCGTGTGTGTGTGTGTATAACTGTTCTCTGACCTCGTGTGGGTGTGTGTGTGTGTGTGTATAACTGTTCTCTGACCTCGTGTGGGTGTTGCAGGTGATAAAGAATACCTTGGATCCAGTGTGGAAATCCTTCACTGTTCCCCTGATCTCTCTGTGTAACGGCGATGTAGACAGAAACATCAAGGTAGGATACACACACATGCACTCAGACACACACACACACACACACACACACACACACACACACACACAGACACTTGTCCTGTGTCAGATATTAAGCTACAGTTCATGAGTTGAAATCTACACCAACATCACATTGTCAGTACATCTAATGATGGAGAAGAATGGACGATGAAACCGTGATGACTGGATGTTGGTGATGAGTGGTACAGACAGCTAAGTCTTTTAAGGACCTGGCCAGGGAACATTTTTATAATGTGAATGTACAGTACAGTAGCTCTAAATGTATATCTTGACCTGTGTCACACCCTATATCAGGTACAAGATGAGATACATCCCCCCAAAGGGAAATTTGTGTTGGACTCCCAGTAATTAAAAAAACAAAACACTCAATACACGATTTATATCCACCAATTTACATACACATTCTTCAAAGTCAATAGATAAATGATTCACACAACATACAATGTGTCATAAAGCTGGGATCTCCTTGTCTTTCCCAGGTCCTGTGTTATGACTATGACAATGATGGAGGCCATGACTTCATAGGAGAATTTCAGACCACCGCAACCAAGATGAGCGAGGCTCAGAATTCATTGGAGGTGAAAATGGGCAGGGAAATAGCAGTCCCTGGTTCAATGACTACAGAAGATGTGCATGTGTGTGTGTGACTGTTTGTTTGCCATGTTTACGTGTGTTTGCTTGGGCGTGTGTGTGTGTGTGTACTTGGGCTTATATTGTAGGACAATTGTGTTTTTGGGAGTGTGTGTTTTGGGGTCTTTCTGTGTTTCTTTGTTTGGGTGTGTGTGTTCGTTTGTGTGCATGTGTTCATTTGTGTGCATGTTTGTGTGTGTTTGTGTTTGTTGGAAGCAGCTTGCCTCCCCCATACCGTGTCTGTTCATGTGTAGTAATGTTGATGCTGGAGAAGAACAGATTAGGGAGAGTGTGTAAGCAAGGAGAGAGAGAGAGAGAGAGAAAGAAAGAAAGAGCTAGATGCTTTTGAGATGTAAATAATTCCTGTGCTGTGATTCCGGTGACAAGCCGAGGCCTTTAGCCTTCCCATAACAGAAGATACTAACCAACAGTGGAGCTAGCAGTTGTGTGCGTGTGTGTGTGTACGCACGTGTGTATGTGTGTGTCGTTAATGGAGGGGAATCTCATCCTCGGTGTGTGGGTGAGTCATTAAGACGAGAGAGAACCTTCTCCGAACTGCTGGATGTGTATGAAGCCCACCAGCTAGCCCACCACAACCGTTCAGCTGTTCCCCAGTGGTTCCCAGGTTCAGTAAAGCAGAGCATGTTGTGGCTAGCGTACTGACTCTCCTTCCCCTCCCTCCTCCCCAGGTGGAATTTGAGTGTATCAATCCGAAGAAACAGAAGAAGAAGAAGAACTACAAGAATTCCGGCGTCATTGTTCTTAAGTCATGCAAGGTGAGCATTAAGTAGATCTAGATCAGTAGAACACACAGTTCATACGTAGGAGTGGTACAGTAGATGGTTACCGAAGAAGTTCAGTGGAGTTACACAGGAGAACCACCCAAGAGAACCACCCCCCCCCCCCCCCCCCCATCCAGGAGAACCACCCAGGAGCTGGTGGTGTGAGCCAGAGGATGCAGCTCCCAGTGTGAGCTACAGTCGAGCCTGACACATAGTCACTTTCCATGGTGTTGGTGGAGCAACATGAAAGCATTGTGCACACTGCTAATGACAGCCTTTCATTAGCTGCTGGTTACTCGCTGGGAACAGAGAGGCAGTTACAGTTCTAGCCCCAGGCGGTGGGATTAGTGTAATGGCTTCAAATCCCTAGTAAATGCTCTTCTTAATATCGCCTTCCAGCACCTTCTACAACTCCAGCCTGTTACAGCACCCTGCTCTCCTCACTCAGCGAATCAGAGCACCCGATTGACACTGACTAATCACAGGACCTGCCAGGCTCCCCGGACCAGTCACATCACCTGCTCTGCACCAGCCAATTAACAGCAACTGTCAGCTGTCAATGATCTATCTTAGAGTAGCTATTGTTTCTATTGTTCACAGAGGTTATTACCAGAAATTAGTTGATGCCTGGTGTTGTAACATTTAAAGGTGTCAACCAAGCTCCACCTGTGCTCAATCCATCCAGATGACATGCTCAATAATGAGTGGGTTTATATGCTGTATGTGGTTGGTTTGTCTTGGTGTCAGTAATGTTTGTGTGTCCTGTCCTCAGATTGCCAGAGACTACACCTTCCTAGACTACATCTTGGGAGGCTGCCAGCTCATGTTTACTGTAAGTATCTCTTCCCAGAGTCTCCCACACTCACCCTGTCGACTGTGACCTCCGTGCTCCTCTCCTCCCCCTCCCTCCTCCTCCTCCCCCCTCCTCCCCTCCACTCTCCATCTTTGCCATCTTTAACTAGATTGAACTCAGGAGTAAAAAAACAGCGTACACACACACAAACACCCACCCACCACCCAGCAGATTGGATGCATGTTTTTACATGCCTCCCTTCTCGAAGCAGGAGACACACGTGTGATACCACATTAGTTCCCAGCATCCTCTGGGGCAGGCCAGCCGTCAAAGCTTCTCACTGGTCTATTTCTGGGCCAGCCTGCTGTGTCCCTGCTGATGTCACACCTCTGTGTCTGGGTGAGAGCTGCGATTGGCCGTCCCTCTCCTGGTCAGATTGTCTCGATGTTCATTTCATCTATTTCAGCTGCACCCTGTCTAGCCTGTCAGTGTGCTCTGATCCTGGTTGGTGACACCAGGCCATTCACACCTTCTGTCACCAGCAGGAATCCATCCTGGGATCAGGAGAGAACATGCACCGCTAATGACATCCTGGTGAACAAACTACCTGGCAAGGACGTGGTCATTAGGGCAGGGATGAGAACCGTATGAATGGTTCACTGTTGTGTGTCAAGGGAGTCAGGTGGCTCAAGGGAGTCAGGTGGCTGAGCGGTGAGGGAATCGGGCTAGTAATCCGAAGGTTGCCAGTTTGATTCCCGGTCAAGCCAACTGACGTTGTGTCCTTGGGCAAGGCACTTCACCCTACTTGCCTCGGGGGAATGTCCCTGTACTTACTGTAAGTCGCTCTGGATAAGAGCGTCTGCTAAATGACTAAAATGTAAATGTAAAAAATGTGTGTGTGTGTGTATATAGTGTGTGTGTGTACATAGTGTGTGTGTGTGTATATAGTGGGTGTGTGGTTGAGATCAACACGAGCCTGTTCATCTTCAAATACAGATCCCTTGGTTTTAAGGTTCCGTCAACGTGGCGATTACTCGGATTCCCATTGTTTTCCGCGATGCACATCTTCGCACAAACGCTCGTGCTCGCGACTGCGTCCGCCGTTCACTGTTGCCGTGGTGAGCCAGCTCGGCCAGCCCCTCCGTTCTCTCTCTGCGTTATTGTGAGACGTGACGCTCACAACAAATGGAACAGTTGCGTTGCCATAGTAACCACGGTTTGTGGCGGACAGGGCACCTCTCGTAGCAAATGGGGGGGGGGGGGGATTGACAGAGACGCAAAGACATGGCTTAGATAAACAGAAAGAGAGTGGGTGAGTGAGTGAGTGAGTGAAAGTGACATAAGGAAATGGGTATTAAGAGGAGACAGAATAATAAAAAGGGACACAGAACATCACCTGGAACACACAGACCCACATCCTTGTTGTGGTTCGCCTCCATTGTGAGTTTGTCTCTGCGACTGTTCCAGAACAGTCCGAGAGCCTCGTCTGTGATACAGCGTGTGTTGTGACAGTGGTTCTAACAGAGTGCCTGGGAGACACGGCGGTGGGATTGGGGTACGGCGGCTGCTGAGGAGGCTGGGAGTCTAAACCCCTGCTGCTGTATGCTGCTGCTCACCCTAATCTGCAGGCTTCTGTGAAAGAGCCGTAGCTCTTAGAGAAAGTCTTAAACACACACTCATCACATACGCACACATATACACACTCACCACACATATACACACTCACCACACATATACACACTCAACACACACACTTTCTCACACATATACACGCACACTCAACACACATACACACTCAACACACACACTTTCCCACACATATCCCCCTCACCACTCTCTCTCTCACACACACACACACACTGGAATGTGATGTGACTATAAGGCATGGTGTTCAATCAGACTTAGCGTGGAACAAATCCTAATCTGCTGGAATGTTCTCTCTGCAGAGGTACAGAGGAGAGGAGGACTCTTTTTACTCTGTCTGTTTTGGTCCTCGTACTTTTTGTGTTTGTTGTTAGTGGCCATCAAACCAAAGCGAATTCCTTGCAGGTGAACACCTACTTGGCAATAAACCTGTGTCTAATTGATTGGATTGATTGTACTTCCTTGTCATAATGTTTCATGCGTCACAGTGATTCCATTTGCAGAAGCACAGAGAAGACAGACATTAGAACAAAGAATTCACATTTACCAGAACATTACAATCACAGGAGACAATAGACAGATTTGTATCTCCTTTTCTATGGGATAATGCTCCATATTCATTTTCAGGATTTCCTAGTGCACAAAAGGGTGCTTTAGTCTAGTCTTATTCAGTGGTACTGTAACACAGAAAATTCACTGTGTAGGACATGGCAGGGCTCAGGGACAGTGTTAGCAGAATTATTACCTCACAATGACAGTTTTTCCAGGAATTGGCGGACTATATTACAGCAGATTTGTATTCGACAGAACCGTTTTGACTTCAAAGGGGTGGACAAACATTAGTACCATGCAGAGGTGCAGTGCTGTAGGATACTCATAGCTACGGAGTGTGGATCCAGAGATGAGCTGTCTCAGCAGAGCCAGGGTTAGGGACACCTGCAGCGAAGGGACAGCCTCGTCAGCCTGGGGGATGACGGGAGGCCTGGAGCTGGGAGGGCCCGCTGCTGGAACTAAATCTATAAACTGCCTTGTTGACCTTGAAAAACCATAGACTTCCTAGTTGACCTTGAAGAACCATAAACTACCTTGTTGCTCATCCAGCTCGATTGCTTAGTGTCAGGTCAAGGAGAAGATCAACATGGTCGTTTATGGTTTTTGAGAATGATTGTTTGTTATTTAGTACCGTATTTTACTTTACGTGCCTCTGCAATTTGCCCCTCGGGGACAAATAAAGTGTATTGATTGAATGATTCGAGGAACAAGGCATTTGCTTGGAGCTAGGAACCTTTGGAGCTAGGAACCTTTTGTTTAATTAAATGTTTCCATTCTAGTGTCAAGAAGGGTTGAGGACAACAAAGGGAGGCTTTTCTCTGCAGGGCAGTAGACCACGAGTCAGTCCTGTGACCGTAGAGTAGCAGTGACAGCCTGCTCAGTCACCAACAACCTGCCTAGGGCCTTAGAAGACACACAGGGTCACACACACACAAACACCCTGATTCTGTCACTTCTCATCTCTCTCTGTCTCGTTCTCTGTCTCTCTCTTATCCTCTGTCTCTCTCTCCCTCTCTCTGTCTTTATTACAATGTCTCCCTCTCTCCGTTCATATGCTGTGGCCTGTGTTCAGCTCCAAATTTGCAGTGGAGGTACAGCTGTGTGTGTGCTTTTGTTAATGCTTAGGGTTGAGGTTGTCATTCTGAATCTGTGACTACACCATTATGTTTACATGATAACCGTGGTAAACCGAGTCAGTTTGCCTGAGGACAGCAGTGGCCCTTCAGAGGAATCCGCAATCTCTTTCTGCTTCTCCTGGAGCTCTTTAGCCATTCATATGCCTGGTGGATGTCATATCTATGGGCTGATCTTGCATCCGTGTTTCTGTTGAATGTTTCTAGGTTGGGATAGACTTCACGGCGTCCAATGGCAACCCTCGAGAGGCGTCTTCCCTCCACTACATCAACCCCCTGGGCAGCAACGAGTACCTGTCGGCCATCTTGGCTGTAGGCCAGATTATACAGGACTACGACACGTAAATTGTGACCCCTCTAACCCCAGCTCTCTTATTGGTTCACTGAATTGGTAGCGTTTAGGGGATTCATCTGTTTGGACCACCAACAATGTAATTACTGGACTGGGAGTCTTCGGGTAATGACATCGAAATTGGTTTCCATCACCATCACCGTAAATAATAGCCTGTGGTGTTCATTTACATTCATGAACCTGGTTTAATGGGGAAATTGCGTTTGTTGTGGTGAAAGGCCAGCCCTTCGTAGGGCTCGTCTGGACGTTGTTGCTAAAGCGATGTCTCACTCGCGTGCCTCTAATCTGTTTCCATGGTTTCTTAGCGACAAAATGTTTCCTGCTTTGGGCTTTGGAGCTCAACTCCCGCCTGATTGGAAGGTAACACTGTGTGTGTCATTGTGTGTGGATGCACACAAGTGTGTGTGTGTGACATTTATTTTGATTTTACACCCAATTTACACCCAACATATAGAGAGAAAGTGTGATATATCAATAAAGAGAGGTAGAGAACAGAGATAGTGGAGTGTAAGAACAAGTGGAATATGGTAAGGGGGGGATGTGCAATACATGCATATTCCAATGATTATGCAACCCATGTCAACCCATCTGCGTTGCCATGGTATTAAACTGATGAAGAGGACAACAAGAGAGGAGGGAGAGATGCTGGGATAGACAGAGTACTGGAGCAGGGGAGGAGCTGGAGGAGGGGGGATGACCGGGGGGAAGACCGGGGGGGAGAGGGGGGATGACCAGGGGGGAGAGGGGGGATGAACAGGGGGGAGAGGGGTGAAGACCGGGGGGGAGAGGGGGGATGACCGGGGGGGAGAGGGGGGAAGACCGGAGGGGAGAGGGGGGAAGACCAGGGGGGAGAGGGGGGATGAACAGGGGGGAGAGGGGGGATGACCGGGGGGGAGAGGGGGGATGACGGATGACCAGGGGGGATGACCGGGGGGGAGAGGGGGGATGACCGGGGGGGAGAGGGGGGATGACGGATGACCAGGGGGGATGACCGGGGGGGGAGAGGGAGAGACACTGGGATAGACAGAATAATGGAGCAGTAATGAGTGGAACATACAGGCCTGCTAAACCTAGAATTCTTGAGAAAGAGTGGGGGGGGACTAAAGAAGCCACATTGAGTGTAAACAAGTATGAACTGGAAATAAATTAAACCAAATTGAATTGGAAAGTAGAAAGGAAAGGAAGACGCTAAAGGATAATGGAATGGAATATGGAGGAGAGGAATAGAATATGATTCACACACACAATCTCAAGTTGTCTACCCCTGCAGAACATGAATTAATAGTACACTCTACTCATTTAAAAAAAAAATCTGCATGTGTGTGTTTGCTTACTACAGGTATCCCATGAGTTTGCCATCAACTTTGACCCCACCAACCCATTCTGTTCAGGTAAGCTTCCCTCTAAACGACCCAGTAGAATATTAGTTTTTAAGGTTCTGTTTTTAACTTGTTCCTCTAACCCCAGACCCTTAACTTGAGTCTTGTTTCTGGCCTGTAATGTGTCCTGTGACTGGGCCTGTGTGTGTTCATCCCCAGGGGTGGAGGGCATCGCCCAGGCCTACTCTGCCTGCCTGCCTCACATCCGCTTCTACGGCCCCACCAACTTCTCCCCCATCATCAACCATGTGGCTCGCTTCGCCACCCAGGCTCTGCAGCAGGAGCGTGCTGCGGTGAGCACCCCCATTCTAGAACCACAACCAGAAAAACTTGAAAAAGGACTTAAAAAAAAAAAAAAAAAAAGATTTCGCTTCAAAGAATATTGACTGTCAACAGTCATAGAAGTGAGTCTTAATGCAGAAGTGGGAGGAGCCACTTCCTCGTGTTTTCAACATACTCATCTTGGATTAGTCAATGGCTTATTTGTACAGGTTGTTGGCAGTCTGTTTATAGTCCGTAATCGTTGCAGCCAGACAGTTCTGATCAAAGTTAGATCTTGTACACTGTGTGTGTATGTTAGGAAAATAATCCTTAGAGGTGGCATATATGACCCACTCCCACCACTCATCTGGGATTGGTGAAAGGCTTGTTTGTTTAGGTCGGTGGGGGCCTGTGAAACGGTCGGTCCTGGCTACTGAACGAGCAGCCCCAGGCTGCAGGACATGTGAATACCAGATGACCAGCCACTGGAAGGAGACTGTACGTGGGCAGGAGACTGGCTGTGAGCCATCAGGCCTTGTGGTGACTTTGAGGTTTTTCTAGAAACAGCCCCTTTCCATGAGCCCGACTTGAATGGGGAAAGTATAACGTCATAGTTGCATAGTGTCACGCTCTGGACTGAGGCCTTACACACGTGCGCGCAAACACACACACACACACATTGCACACACACACATGGTCAGATTTATGAGCATGAGGTGGGTGCTGTAGAGATGGGAGTTTTGCCCAGACCTCTACAGTACATTTCTCCTGTTCCAGCCCCCTCCCTGAGCAGGTCTAGAACACAGCTGGTCTGTTCTCGGCTACTCATGCGTGTCTGTGTGCTAACAAGACTCCTGCTGATTGGTCAGTCATAACATTCACAGCAAGAAGGAACCACCAATTGGACAGGCCTCCTGTCACTCCAGCAGTTCAGAGAGAATAGTGACTGAGTGAGTGCTTGTCTGTGAGACAAGACTGTGTTCCCTTCTGATCAGAAAAGTGTGCCGTAATTAGAAGTAATTAGAGTCCCTTTTTGCTGTTCACACAGGCTATTTGTGTGTGTATAAATGTGTGTGAATGTGAGGGAGGGAGAGAGAGAGAGTTGGATCCAGCATTAACAGATCCCAACTGCTGTGTGCGTAACCTCTAGTCTGAGCTTGTGGTTGTCAATTTAAAGTCTGAGGCAGGTTTGAACCTCTTTTTATCTGCCTCTCTCTCTCTCCCTCCCCCCTCATCCTTCTCCCTGTTCCTGTTCTCAGTCCAGCCGAGAGAGGAGCAGCCATTAAAATACCCTTTCAATTATAGTTATTTATAGAAGGTGATTCAGTGAACAAATGTTCTCTCTTTTCCCCTGTTGTTCATAGCTTTTAATGACTAACCAGACAGATCCCATTCTGCTGCTCCATAACTGGCCAATAGACCATACAGACATAGAACTATGTCTGCTAGCAAGTCTAGAATAGTCTAGTTCTATACACTCTGAAAGAGTGGGATGGCAATGCATATCTTATGTCATCTCAGCTGTCCAATATGTGCTATGCAATAGATTCAAGGTTCAAGCATATTTTCTGTTTCTCTGAGGTAACAGTGGGCTGGACAGGACATGTTTTAAGCTAAGAGGGACGTGATCTGTGTTCCTCTACAGTCCTGGTGTGCTCAGCCTTGCCAGGTCTTGTTCAGCTTCTAAACCTGGTCTCTGGCTCTCTCTGTCACATGCACCCAGACGAAGCCTTCTACCAGCCTGATATTGTGAACCTCTTGAGAGCTTTTTGTCCTTAATTGCACCCTGTCACATTGGAGAATAGAGAGAGAGAGAGAAAGAGACACACAGAGAGGTAATAGAAAGAGAGTTGGAAAACCTGTATTTTTTTTACAGTAAATACAGTAGAAGTTTATTTTTTGTTGTTTTCACGGTTGTTGGTCCACACAGAGATGGGAACACACAGGGCGTAGAAGCAATATGATGTGACAACTGTAAAATATGATTTATGATTGTTTGACTGCTGGTTGGTGTGTTGGTAGGAGGGTGGTCTAGACAAATTGCCTGCTATGCTTTGTCAAATGTTCTTGTCTCTCAGATAATGAGTGAGTGAGTGAGTGTGTGTGTGTGTGTGTGTGTGTGTGTGTGTGTGCGTGCTGCTACGCACTGTGTGGGTGCGTGTGTCTGTGTGATAAGGATTCACTAATGATGTCGCTTGTAAGGACATTAAAGAGGCAGACTTCAGAGGTGGCCCAGCGGGGCAGAGCAGAGGTCTTGGATCGGGGAGCAGGAGGAGAGACAATCCCCCCCCCCCCCACACACACACACACACACGTACACACACATACACACATGTACACACACACACGTACACATTCATACACACATGTACACATACACACACACATCTAAGGGAGATGTCTGCTGGTGGCTTGTTTGGTGGATAATATTAGAAAACAAGAAGCCAGTTACTAATGACAACATACATATTAGTGTGTGTGGGTTTGTGTGATTGTAACAAAACATGTCTATAAAAATACTGTTGCTGTGTATGTAAGTACTGTTTGTGTATGTATGTACGGTACAATAGGGTACTGTACAGTGTGCATAAAGGATGTGATATTATGTCAGTGTGATAGTACTCACTGTGTGAGGGCCATTTCAATTTCCTGTGTCTGTGTTTCTGCATGAAATGTGCATAAGTGCGTGTGTTTTTATGTCGGAGTGGGGTGTGGTTTTTTTTTCTGTGTGTGTAGCGTATGTTTCGTGTGTGTGTGTGTTGGCAGTCTGAATGCTCTCCCTCCCCTGCTAAGTGTGAGGAGAATGGGGGGGGGGGGGCACTGTAGGTATCCCTGTAGGGCTGGACGTCACCGTAAAACAGCATCACATTAACCTCACCACATGTCCAGGTCTGTTACCATAGGGACAGGGTTTTGTGTGTGTGCATATGTGTGAGGTGTATATGTGTCTGTGTGTATGTGACAGCACTGCATGTGTGTGGTGTGTCTGCATGTGTGTGCGTGTGTGTGTGTGTGGTGTGCATGCATGTGTGTGTGTGCGATTGTGTCTGTATGTGTGTGCGTGCATTCAAACGTGGGTCTGTGTGTGTGCACGCTGTCAAAGTGCAGCTGGCATGCACAGCTTTCACACAGTGTGCTAAACCTGACGCGACGGAGGCAACACTGGGGGACGTTTAAAGTTTGTCCCTCAGCGCTGCAAACAAATACACATTAAACATACCTCATCTTTCATGGAAAAGAATGGCCAATGTCTGTTACCGAACAGATTACACTTCCTGTAATTAGTGCTCTGTAATTCAGTTGGAGCCAAGCTCAGCAGTGCATGTGTGAATTGGTGGTGTTATCAGTGTAGCCTGATGGCTGGAGTGTCTATTTAACTTTGCGCTTTACGACAAATAGGTAATTAAGTATAATAACAGGGTTAGGCTTTCTCGTCCCATTGGATGGTTGTGAAGGGAAGAGGGCAGTCGTGTCTGATTATTTAGCCTCTTTACTGGTTCGACACTGAAAAAGCAGAGGAGGATAGGAAGGGACAGGGACAAGGAACCACACTATGGCAGCCCTGGGAACACAACTCTCCTCCCCCTCCCTGCCCCTGCCCCATCCCCCTTCTTCCCTCCTCCCCCCTCTCTCTTTCCCTCCCCCAGCCCTTCCTCCCTCCCCCACGCCCTCAGCCCTAGTACAAGTGTTAGTAATCATCACCAAAAGCGTGTTCCGTGGTATAGAAAATCATCTTTTTGGTATTTCGCCATTTTTGGTAACGCTTCACCTGTGTGCCCCTCTCCCCACCTGTAGCAGTACTTTACGCTGCTCATCATCACAGACGGCGTGATCAGTGACATGGACGAGACCCGCCACGCCATCGTGCAGGCCGCCAAGCTGCCCATGTCCATCATCATCATCGGCGTGGGAAACGCCGACTTCGCCGCCATGGAGTTCCTGGACGGAGACGCCAGCGTGCTGCGCTCCTACACCGGCGAAGAGGCCGTACGAGACATCGTACAGTTCGTCCCCTTCAGAGACTTCCGGAATGTGAGTGTCAGATCAAGTAGGGACTCCGTCCAGCAAGTCCAGATTTTAGCATATGAGAGGTGGGGGCAGGGTGACACCCAGCCCTACACTACCAAGTCCCATCTAAAAAAAAAGATGAAATCTGTGTAGAAGGTGATGATATCACCAGGCAGCTGTGTACTCTATCACATGGCAGCATGTTGTTGTTGGCGGTCAGATTATGGATAATGTATGCAAGGCTGTAGCCTGTGAAGCTGGCTGGCCTGCAGGCTGAACAGCCCTGGGAGTGGGCGGCAAGGTGGGAGTGGGCAATCTGTGGGTCATGTGACTTCCTTTACAGGCAGCCAATCCTGACAGCCGTCCACCTGTTGGAGATGACATCATATCAACTAAGATCGCCGAGATTTGAGACACAAAAGCGGTTTTGATACAGGGAGTTTGTTAGTGTGCGGAGTAGTGACAGGGTTTACAACCAGCTACAACGGGTGTTTTGGTTGACCCCACTTTGTAGAAGATGAGTTAAAAATGGAAATGTCTTCCTTCTCATTGCAGAAGTGATCTGAAAGTACGTCATGTAACAGTGTGTGTGTGTGTGTGTGTGTGTGTGTGTGTGTGTGTGTGTGTGTTTTCCTAGGCTCCTAAGGAAACTTTAGCCAAGTCAGTGCTGGCTGAACTGCCTCAACAAGTCACTCAGTATTTCAAGCAGAGGAACCTGTCGCCTAGCAACTCAGTTCCAGAGTGAGCATCCTGTCTGCCCATCCTGCATGTTGCAAATCTACTGTTTACAAAACACCAAGGAAACAATGCATGATGTGTTTTTTTTTTTTTTTTTCATTATGTAATTATTTGTCAGATTTTTTTTTAATCTTACCCGAAATATAACATTTTATGGAAGATAAAAGTGGTTACAAAAATCCCACTATCCTTTGCAGTTGACATCCGAGGGGGAGAAGTGAAGGATTTTATGAAAATGCATATATATTGAATGTACATTTATACAATGTTCTCTGTTTTGAAGACAAAATGTTTATGAACTGTTTTTATGTATATTTTATGCAGTGATCTGTTTTTGTTGTAACTGTATTGTGTACCCCCGGACCAAGGTGTTTCAGATTTTCTAACGTTGTGTCACCACTCAGGTCAATAAACGTATTGAAATGTCCCCAGGTGACCTTTGACCATGTGTGACAGGACTTTGACCGAACCCAAGCATCCATTAATATCAGACCTGTGCTTTCAAATGACAGAAATCCCACGTCATTTAATATGCTCAGAATAACCAGAATAAGTCGCTGCATAGCTTTATCTACATCCATGTTTATGTATCCAGCTCTCCTGTTTCCCAGACCAGAGAATATCTAGCACACACACAGGTCCTGTTACTGACTCTGAGGAGCCAAGCCCAGCAAACAGAGGTCAGTCAGAGAAGCAGTCATGAGAGCGTGAAAAGCAGAGCACTTGCTAATACATAATGCCCATCTATGAGACTAGGGTGTGTGAGTGAGGGTGAGCAGAGAGGGAGGGCAGTGACCAGACCAATCAAACTGTCAAAGGGAAAGCTTTTTATTCCTCCTCTCCTCTTGTCTCCACCATCCATCCATCCATCAATGTTGCCATGGAAACCACATTTTAAAAATCCATCATTCTTTTTTTCTCTCCTTTTTTTTCCATTTTTTCCTTCTGTGCATTAAAAAGAACAAAAAATAACACAAACAATGAGAGAAATGCATTTCCACAGATGGGCCTGTCATTCCACGAGAGGCAACCAGCCAACCGGCCGACCAGGCCTCCTCTCCTAGACTTGTCCTTCCTCCAAAAGCCGTCAATCACTGTTCCCGCGGCCAATAGCACAGCTGCAGCCACAAAGGGGGTGGGGATGTCGTCGGGTTAGGCTGCGCAGGATTGGCTGGTTTAGACTGTGTGAGATGCGATATTGGGAGGAAGGGGGGAGGCGTCATGTTTAAGCGCACAACACCACAGGCACAGTGACAGAGGTGCATGGAGGTCATGACAACAGTGCTGACTGGCAGCAGCTCAAACATCTAGGAAACATCTCGAATTACAGTTACCGGAAGCATCGTATACTGTCTTTGTTCACACATTTATTGTTCTGTATTTGTCCTGTATGTATATACAATTGATATACCCATGATTAGCTAAAGGAGTGTGTGATTATCTGAAGGCCCCGTCTCTTTAGGGGCGAGGTGATCCCGTCCACGCTACCTTCGCTGTCGCTGCTGGACTCGGAGTCGCTGCTGCCAGAGTAGGCCCCGAGGCCAGGGAGGATCCCCACACACACCGCGGCCGACGGCAGGTGCAGGACCCCTGGGGGGCGTTCGCCCAGCCCCGGAGGGGGCGACCCCACCTTGGCACCCTGCTCACCCCCTGCTCCTCCTCCCCTGCCTGCCTCCTGCTCTGAACACACAACACACTGTCAGATCTGGCCGTCTGCAGGATTGGAAATAAGTGTGTAGGATTTTTTTTGTGTGTGTGTGAATCTCTGTGTGTGTGTGTGTATGTATCTGTGTGTGTGTGTGTGAGAGCCATTCCCTCAGCCTCAGGTCCCAGCCCACCTGTGTGTGCTCTGCTGACGGCGCCTCCTGCTGGCCTCTCCTCCACTCTCTGCTTCTTACTGCCGTCTGACGACTGGGACGAGCTGCAGGGACAACAACACCAGCACACAGGGGCTGTGGGTTTCACCACCACCATCCATACAGACTCTGAATCGCGAGAACGGAGAACTTCAAATGAGCCTTGGCCTGACAGAGGTGTGTGGGTGTGTGTGTTTGCACTCGGCTGCATCGAGAGACGTTGTGGCGGGTTCGAACCTGCGTCTCTTGACCGCTCCGGCCAGCAGGTGGGCTTGAGACAGGTGACTGGTCCTCTGGGGCTCCGCTGGCTTAGGGCCCGCCTTCCGCTCGGGCTCCTTGCGACTGTCATTGGACGCCAGCTTCTTCAGGGCGCTGTGACACCACCAAGTCAAGGACAGGGAACTGAAGGACGACGCACACACGCTAGAAAACACACTTGCACACACACACACACACACACACTAGCTGCTGATGTACTCTGCCCTGGAAAACTGACACACTTCTCCTTAGTAAGAACAAGCATTGACCCAGGAGATAGAGAGATGGAGGAAAGAGAATGAGAGAACGAAATCGACTGGTTGATCCATGAAATCTAGGCTTCATTCTTTAAAACTGAAATAGGATCGGAGCTGATGGAGGATCAGTGCTAACTAAGCTCTTTTAACTGTCTCCTGTCACCGTAGCTACCAGTGATACAGTTGCCACGACAACACATCACCCCCCCTCCCCTACATCTGCCTATAAAACTGATTGTCAGTTATGGGAAAAATATGTGAGAGAATCCAAAAATGTGAGTTTGTGCATTCATGGGATGGAAGGAGAGTACAGCTGCACCTCCTGATCAGACATGTTTGGGGGAGGGGAGGGAAGGGGAGAGGAGGATCAAATGTCAGAAAGAGTAAACAGTTAACCCTGACCATCACAGAAGGCAGATACAAATACAGAAACACGGAAAGAGAGAGGCGAGAGGCAGAGTAGCACTCGGAGAAGCACTCCAGAGTCTCTCGTCTCTCCTCAGTGTAACGTGTGCGTCACCATGCCTACTCCCAGCGCCAGGGCCAGTCCTTGTCAACACGTCTCTGAACACAAACACACAGCGACTCTGCTCTGTGGCCTCTGCGTGTCAGCGTGCCTGTTCCAAGGATATTCTGTACTCTCTTAGCTCCTGCTGTTCCTCATCCCGACGTTGCTTCTCCACCAGGCTCTGTTGCCGGGAGACCTCGTCCAGGAAGTGAGACTCGTCCTCGTCCAGACCCTTCACCATGTTCTCTGCAGGAAAGCGTTTTACAATACAGTAACCATGACATACAGTCACAAATAACAACACACCCAATTACAACACATCCCGTTCTGTCCCTTTCATAGTTAGCTCTATATTGCCTAATGGAACAAATGAACACACATTCAGATCATTTACTGCACCTCCTCCATGTTGTCAAACTATTTGCAATTCAATTGGTTTTATTTTCCAGCTTCGAAATGTGATGCAAACTGTTTGGTCACCAAGGTGACAGAGTCGTCTGGTCACCAGGGCAACAGAGACAGTTAAGGTACCATGACGACGCCAGGAACCAGTCATTCCTGACACCAGATCTATTCCAGTTCTAGAGCTCTCGTAAGAGACCCCTTCAGATTGCGCAAACACACCAACGTGAAACACAACAGAACCCAAAAAACATAATCTAATCTGGGCTGCGAGGGGGGGGGGGGGGGAGAGAGAGAGAGAGAGAGAGAGGTCTTACTGAATTTAAACTGTTCGTCATATTCCTCCTGTTTCTTATCCTTCTGTTCCTGTAGCCTCTCAAACAGGGAACGAGAGTCATACTCCTCCTCTGGAGCCTCTGCCAGGTACACACACACAAACACACACGTTAGACTTAGTGAGCGCACTTGAGTGACATGTTAGATGGTAACTGTAAGGGAGGTAAAGAACACAAGATAAAACCACCATTATTTAACACCTGGCCTTTTGAATGTAGTGTGTGGTGTGAAGTGTGTGTGTCTGCATGTTTGGATGTGTGTGGTGTGTGTGTGTGTGTCTGCATGTTTGGATGTGTGTGGTGTGTGTGTGTGTGTCTGCATGTTTGGATGTGTGTGGTGTGTGTGTGTGTGTGTGTGTGTGTGTGTGTGTGTGTGTGTGTGTGTGTGTGTGTGTGTGCATGTCTCACCCTCTGGGTCTTCCGGCTTCCTAACCTTCTCCCATTCTTCCTGTCTCTTCTTCTTCTGCTCCTCTATCTCCGTCTCCGAAACAAACTTCCTGTTGAGGTCGACTCCCCCAGCCTGCGCCATATCTGGCCCTGGGAGACACAAACATCATCCTAAGACACAGGTGCCAACTTAACACACACATTACAGTTTTTCTCAATTGCTAAAACACTAAAACCCATTGGCTGAACAAAGTTCTCAGTTGCCTGAACTCATGTAGCTTATTGTGCAGTCTGTTGTCAATACCTTAAACCATTTCACATGGTAAAACACAATTTGCAGATCTCACTTAGACTTTTCAGCAAAACTCTAAACACATTCTCATTCTCAAAACACATTCTGCACTCTAATGCACATGTCATCAGGTAAACAAATGGCAACAATCAAATACAAATAGAGAAAACATGTCATTGACAAAACACAACCACTCAAAATTGATTTCACTTGTTTCAAATGATGTGACACAACCAATATAAGCCAGTTCAGAGAGCAAAGAGGTTGTTGAAAGTGGGAAAATATTGTTTGTGATGTCGACGAAGTGCTCTGGCCTGACCCAGCCCAAAGACAAGAGCAAGTAATTAGTAGTAATTTCTGATCAATTTTGAGCTACTATGATAGAACATGTTTTCGTTCATCAAAAGACAATTACGGATAAATATGAAATTTGTTTTGAGATAAAAAAATTACTTCTCCCTGAGAACTATATGTTTTGAACAATGTGTTTTCTATTTTTTGGTGTATTGTTTACTGACTGATACTGTATATCATTTTGATCACTTTGTTTATGATTTGAGAGCAGTGTTTGATTTTGAGCACAGGCAAATCTGTTTTGAGGCGAAAGTTTGATTTTGATCACAGGTAAAACTGTTGTGAGGTGAAAGTTTCATTTTGCAAGAGGATTCAGAGATTTTGTAAATAGTGCTTGAAGATGAGGTTTTGTGTTTACAGTTTTGAGAAAATGGGTGACTGTTTCAAGAAATTGTGTTTTAGCAATCGTGAAAAACTGTAACTCACCAACCTCATCAAGAAATACCATACAGCAAAACTTAACATGTTGATATATTAAGAGATTACTTACAGTTTACAACTTACCTGTGTGAACTCAATTAAGCAGACCACAACCTCCTAACCTTGTAGTCATCTGTTGAGGGCAACATCCATTTTTACACAATAAACATTAGTGACTGAGATTGAAAGGTTGTACATAGACACATCCAATACTGTGTCTCCCTCTAGTGTCCAAATCTATTGAGAATCATTCTGGATTACACCAATCAAGTCTAATGTGATTGCTATTATTTACAAATGAATATAGGTAGTGAAGGGTTAGTCTACATTTAAATTGGTCTTGCTAAATGTCGGACAACCCAAATACCAAAAAGGCCATACTTTATCTGCTGACTATAAATAGACAGAAATTTCCCAGGTCTGCTTGCTTGTTTCATTACTATAATTTTAATTAATAATTAGCAGTCCTTTCTCAGCCCTGTCTGCGACTGGTTATGCTAATCTGTGACACGGTGACAGATTCGTTACAAATGCACCAGTGACATATAGAGCCATATCGCTGTGTCTGGCAGAAAACGCTTGCTAGTCAACAAGCTAGCCTGCCAGCTAGCTATTACTAGCCAGACAGATGGTAGCTAGTCTAATCGCGTAAAGAATATAAGAGGCCTTGTCTTAACAAAACGATACAGCATTCAAATTGAGTTATTGTTTGAAAGATTACTGCGTGGTCCAAATCTTATATAAAACATAGAAGCTCAATTAGCATAAAATAAACAACTCATTGCATTGGGTATATTACCTAGCCAACCAACCAGCTAGCACAATCCAAGAAACCGCATGTCACAGCAAATATACTCCGCCTCTCTGTTTTGACAGATCAACTTTAGTTCCCATACTTGAAAATTGTCAAATAATTACAACACATTTGGATTTACTAAATTTGCATGTCAGGCAGAATGTTGGTTAAACACACATCGGGTAAATGTTGATAAACAGTCATATCTTTGTTTTAGGATAATAAGGATGTTGAGGTTTATACAAACTTGAATAATTTTAGCAGGCAGACGCTTTTATTCAAAGCAACATACAAGTAGCATACGGCAGATGATGATGGATCAGAAGAGGCAATTAGTCGCTAGTGGGTTATAGCATAACATTATCAATATATAGACAATATATAATAATATATTCTTCTGATCCTAATAGTTAACCAGCTAAATACGAACGTATTTATAGCCAGGTGTTCTTAATAAGATATAGCTTACTGTTTTTGAATGTTTGAAAGAAAGTTATCTTGTTGAGATTGAAATATTTCACTGACATCATCACAGCCCTGCCTGACTCACCACCACCACCCCATGCATCTGCTGCTGTAGTAAGCGCAGGGCTAGGTCTGACTGGAAGAGGAGGACTGATCGGATCGAGGACAGCTGACGCTACGGAACTAGCTAGCTCGTAGCGAGCGAGCCCAACAGCTATTTAGCCAACGTTAGACTAAACAAAGGGGATATAACGGCTTTATAATTTATAGGTTTAATAAATTGTTGATTATTTATTAGATGAGGTAGCTTTACGAATATTAGATGGTCTTTCAACGGGCGTCTTCTTACGTTTCCACGAGTGGTAGAAGGGCTACAGTAGCTTTTCAGTTTCATAAATCGGGAGCTCAACTAATAACGTTAGCTGGAGCAAGCTAAGCCAGCTAGCACCAGCTAGTTTGCTTTACCCGGAGGCCTTAATTTTGAGGTCTACAAGAGGAAGACAGTCCGACCCACACGCCCATTGCTGCAAACAAGGTAAGTGATGATTTAATTCCTGGCAGGATGCAAAGCTGTTGTCTATGGGGGCCAGTTTACTGGCCTAGCTAGCTAATTGGATGTCTGTATTGCTAACCAGCTCACCATATCCATCTCACTGGTAAAATATCTTTTTAGATGACTTGACTTTAGTTTCTGGTCAGTCTAACGTAGTTAGCTATCTTGGTTAGCCTAGCAAGACTTCGACGACCAGCCGTAGTTAGCCTATTTGTAACATAACTTGTTTGGTAATTGGTTTACTGCTCTAAAATAATCCATCAATATTGTAACATTTACATGGGTCCATCCCTGATGTCAACGTCGATTTTAGATGTTTCTCAGGCTGTGGGTTTGTCAGGATTTGGTGTCATTACATTTCGCTGGTGAGCAACATGTGTGGATTTAGCCCTGTTTGATTGCCAACAACAACACCTGATGTGTCTCATGATGTCTCATGTTTCCTCTTAACGCAGGGGCTTTCTGCGTCCCTGCTTCTTCAGAAGTTGCCAGTGTGGAGAAAACCGGGCCAAGACGGATGGACCTCCTCTCCCGGTGAACTGTGATGGTGACAGCACCACCCGACCCAGCTCCCCCTGCCTCTCCTCTTGGCCAGCCCCCAAGCCCACCTTCTCCCCGCCTCTCCTAGCGTCTGTTCTGCTCCCTTACTGCACCATGAGTGGCGTCCCGCCCCGGACTGTGATGCCACGCGCCCAGCAGAGCTCTAAATGATATGATAGTAGTCGCCTGGATAGCCTTCTGTGCTAGCAGGAGCCTCGCGCGGGTACTGCTTCTCTCCTGGGAGCACTTTCCCTCGCCACTCTTTTGGGAGAGCCTTGCGAACGCCGCCGCCGTAACTATGGGCAACAGCTGTGTGTGTCGGGAGGACAGCGACGCAGAGGAGGGATTGGGTCAGACTCGCGGCCAGACTAGACGAGTCAATCACAGCACAGTGGGAGAGACCCCCGAGGCCAGGTCCAGCCGGCCCCGAGAACCAGTACGACCCCCCCGCCGGGGCCGGGGGCCCCATGAACCCAGACGCAAGAAGCAGAACGTGGACGGGCTGGTGCTGGATACCCTGGCCGTCATCAGGACTCTGGTTGACAAGTAAGGCCCTGTCCCAAACACGTAGTGTATTCCGTATCAGATCTGTCCCCTACACTGTCACTGATATCTCCTGTCATCACAAGTCAGGCTAGCAACTCCTTCTCAGTTTCTCTCGTTCACTTTCTGGAAAGCTCCGAACCATTCCCCGTTTTATCTTTCTCTTTTATTGTTGTAAGTGTAAATGGGTTGATTTAGTTAACAAACTGGTTTGTGAATAGTAGCTTGTTGCCCCCCTGCATGCCCAGCACCAGAGGGAGGTACTGGGAGACATGTATAGCAAACTTATGTTCCCCTGGTTCAGGCTTAGCTGGGCATCAGCTGCCCTCAGACATCAGAGGGATCTGCTGTATCCTTGGTAAGGGCCCAAGGGGAAACCGGTATAAATCGAATTTAAACCAATTAAACGAGACCTTGATACATTTTCACCAAATGTATCATCTCAACACCGTTTATTTAGGCCTACTGATTCTGTTCATTCACATGCTCATTGACAACTTCATTCTATATAAGTATGTTTGTCCTTAAGAATATTTGGAATAAAATTTTCCCTTGGGGAGCCTTTCCCTGTGAACATGACACCTCTCAACAGGCACGCTTCCCCTGGATTAAGACTAGGCCTGCCTGATGTATTGTGTTCCGACCAAAGCAGCCCTGTGTCTGAATCACCCAACAATCAACCCTGTCCATGTGTAGACTGTCACAAATAGACGTGGTGTAGCGCTGGGGCACAGAAATGAAAGGGAACAAGGTTGTGCTCTGCTCCAGTCGCTGGTTTACCAGCCGGAAGGACGAGGCAGAGGGGAGACCCTGCGGCCACAACAACAACAAAGATGACATCATCAACAGCAGCAGCTGCAGCACGCTGATCTGGCTCTCAGCTCCGTCTGCCTGTCATCTGGATAACACAGTCGCTCCGAGCCCAGGGACTCGCAAGAACCATTCTCTCAGGCTCTCTGTCTGTGTGTCTCTGTCTCTCTCTACCAGTCTCTCTCTCTCTGTCTCTCTCTATCAGTCTCTGTCTCGCTCTCTCTTTGTGTCCCTCGCTCTCTGTCTCGCTCTCCGTCTCGCTCTCTATTATTCTCTCTGAATTAGACTTTATTGAGAATGAATCGCTATAAGAATGAATACACATTATTTTCCTCTCCTTCTTACAATCCCTTGTGCTGTGTTTCAGTGACCAGGAGCCCCCGTACTCCATGATCACCCTGCACGAGATGGCAGAGACGGGTAAGGAACAGCTATACTGCTCAGTGGTGCCCGAGGCTCACGGCTGGGGACAGACCAGAGAATTGCTCCTCTGTGTCTCAGATCAGGTTCTTCCCCTTGCTGACCTCCTAATGAAATAATTAGAGCCTAGTCTTCATTGTAGCAGACACCTGCTCTCATGCTGGAGCTCTGGTTCAGACTGGTAAGACTGACTGATGTTGTAACCGTCCCTTATTGGCACTTCATGGGCACTGTCTGTCCCTGATTGGTTCTTCGCTGGCACTGGCTGTTGCCGTTTGGTGGAGGAATGGTGTTGATTGGAAATTAATGGTAGAATTCACTTTGGTGCTTCTGTATAGGAAAGGATCTTATTGAAGATCCTTGCTGGTGTGGGGGAAGTCTACTGTCCATTGAGCAGTCAGACATGTAAAACATAGTCCTATTGTGTTTGAGTGTTGCCAGACTATAGGACTTGTTCGGTGCTGTTCAATTGGAGAGACTTCTTTGTTGTTGCCTAGGCTAGTGCCCGTAATTGACAGAACCTGACAGTCTCCCCTTGCCTGTGTGTGTGTGTGTCTGTGCCTGTGTGTGTGTGCGCGTGCCTGTGTGCGCGTACTGTGGGGAGGGTTAGCAGGGCCTTACAGAGTATTAGCAAGCTTCTAGTCTCGCCAGGCTGTCTCCCTCCTCCTGTTGCAGCAGTCCTGTTGTGTATTTATAAGTACCTCTTTTCCTCTCACATGGGAGCCTGTTGGATGCGGTAGCAGAGTAGGCAGGTGTGAAGTGACTCAGTTTTACTAAGACAATAAAAAAGAAATTCTGCCTTAATGGCTCCTTACAGAAGCAACAGGTGGGTGCATGTCATGAGGAGGGCTGTTAGATTGCTTGTTAATGTGTTAGCTTGTCGGCTGGAGGGTCGGAAATCTTCAGCTTTGACATGAAGAATAAGTGAACATTGCCAGTTATTATGATGATAAGTAAAGTGGTCAGACATTAAACTCTCTCTTCCTCATTCCTTGTCTCTCTCTCTCTGTCTCTCTCTCTCTCTCTCTCTCTGTGTCATTCATTCACCCTTGTCTCTATAAATATACTTCTCTCCATTTCCTCCCCATCTCTGCCCCTCCAAAAGATGATGGTTGGCTGGAAGTGGTGCAGTCTTTGATCCGCGTGATTCCATTGGACGATCCCCTGGGACCTGCTGTGATCACTCTACTATTGGACGAGTGTCCTCTGCCCACCAAGGTAAGAAGTGTGTTTGAGGGGTTGTGCTTCGTTACAAACATCGAGAGAGAGACGTGTGCCAGTGTGCACTGTAGCCCACTGGAACAAGCGCTTGTAGGATTTAGAAAAGTGAAAGTAGAAAGCTGTCATGTGAATAGATGACTAGCACAAACACACTGTTTTCACTTTTACTTAGCTTGAAGGGTTTTTCTACCTCTGCTGTCTGATTTCTCCATGTCTCATCAAGATGTGTGTGTTATGTGTGGGAGTTTTTTTTTATATATACATTCTTATACAAGATATCATATTTCTTTTTTTATTTATATAGTTTGGGCCTTTTTTCAGCTGTATTTTATAGAAACAGTTGAAGAAAGAGAGGGTTCAGGAAGAAATGCAGGAATTTGCCCGGGCAAGAATCAAACCGGGGCCCCCGAGTTAAGGCCTCAGCCTTTGTGGCACGCACTCTTACCCAATGAGCCTGTGTGTGTTTTACCTGTCTCCCTGTCCGTCGTGTTCCCAGGATGCATTGCAGAAGCTGTCTGAGATGCTGAGCCTGAGCGCCACGGTGGCGCGTCAGGACGCCGTCATCCCTGCCAAACACCGCAACACCACCGCCGTCCTGGGCTGCCTGGCTGAGAAGCTGGCTGGTGAGGGACACACACACACACACACACCACAGGTAGTGCATATCAAGTGGTCGGTCAGAGGCTGGAGTGCTGAGTCTGCATCTCTTGTCAGGACAGGACTAGAGTCCTGCGGCTGTTCCCTCAGTCAGCCAGACCCCCCCTGGCCTCCTCTGACAGGGCTGCTGAGTCTGCAGTCTGGGGAGCAGCCGAGCGGGGGGGGGACGGGGGGGAGGGAACAGCCTTTTGTACTTGAATGTAGGGTCGGACGGCGCTGTGTTCCTGTCAGTCTAATCACATGTTCTGCTTTTCAGGGCCGGCTAGCATAGGCCTGCTCAGCCCTGGAACCCTGGAGTATCTACTGGAGAGCTTGGTGAGACGACACACACACACTCACACTCACACACTCAGTTCTAGAACCACAATATGATACAACAACCCTGTTTAGTACACAGGTTCTTTAAAAGTTTAGGAACCCAGATCTGGTTTATAACATCCACCCTCCTCCTGTTCCTCCCTCTCTTCTTCCTCCCTCCATAGAGTTCCGAGGCCCATCCCACAGTCATGTTGTTTGCACTCATCGCCTTGGAGAAGTTCTCCCAGACCAGTAAGAATTCCCGTCCTTCCCCCCCTGTCCTCGCTCAGTTCACCTCCCTGTCTCTGAACCCACACTCCCATGTCTGGGAGGAGCGTGGGCAGGTCGGTTGACTCTCCTCCATCTCCCAGGTGAGAACAAGTTGACGGTGTGCGAGTCGTGCATCAGTGATCGGCTAGCCGTCCTGGAGACCTGGGCGGAGCACTCGGACTACCTGAAGCGCCAGGTGGGCTTCTGCTCCCAGTGGAGCCTCGACAACCTCTGTGAGTACACCACTTAGACAACTACAGCGTGTGTGTGTCAGAAATATTAATCTATCAAGTATTGCACAGTCAGTCGGTGAAGAAGTTTAGAAAGCTTGCTTGCGGCCAGCCCACTAGGAGACAAAAACATCACACGCCATGGTGATACAAAGTTTGTCCGGTAGCATGTTGTGCTAGCTACCTATTTAAACAGAACCGCTCTTCACAGACATTGGTTCATACAACTGTCACATGGCTCTCCTTTCATTGGCTCCCTTGCATAGATCTTGCGCGCGTGTGCATGCGTGTTTGCGTGTGTGTGTGCGCTCTCTGATCCCTCTAAGCTTGACCATATGATTAACATATTTTATGGCCTCTCCAGTAAGATAGTGGTCAGCCCAGGTCACCTTGTTTATGTAAGCCTAGTGTTACCCAGAGTTCAGATTTGGGGGTAGGTCTCTTTTTGCACACAAAGAATGCTGAACACAGTATCATTCTTATACAGGATAAAAGGTTACATCTTAAACTTTTCTGACAGTGTGTGTGGTTTCATTTTACTACCCTTGTGGGGACCAGAAATCCCCACGTGGATGGTCAATTAAGAACACGTGACCATTTTCTTGGTTTGCTGAAAGGTTAGGAGTTAGGGATAGTTTGAAGGTTAAGAGTTGTTTTTAGATTTAGGGTTCAGGTTGGGGTTAAGGTTAGGAGTGTGTCAACATTTGTGTGTGTTTAACCAGCACTTCTACCCTCTCTCTCCCCAGTCCTGAAGGAGGGTCGGCAGTTAACCTATGAGAAGGTCAACCTGAGCAACATCAATGCCATGCTCAACAGCAACGACGTCAGCGAGTACCTCAAGATCTCCCCCACTGGTCTCGAGGTCAGCTGCAGCTCCCAACTGAGAGAAATGTGTACTTTGTCCAGAAAGGATTTGATGTTTTAGATTTGCTAGCAGATAGCTACTGGACACAGTTACCTGTTGACCTGATTCTAACAGATGCACCTCCTCCCCTCCCCTCAGGCCCGCTGCGACGCGTCCTCCTTCGAGAGCGTGCGCTGCACCTTCTGCGTGGACTCCGGGGTGTGGTACTACGAGGTCACGGCCATCACCTCGGGGGTCATGCAGATCGGCTGGGCTACGAAGGACAGCAAGTTCCTCAACCACGTACGTCATCCGAACCAAGCCTGATGAGTGGGGGGGAGCAGGGGAGGTTGTGCTGGGTCAGTTGGGGGAGAGAGGTGGGCAGGGGGAGAGAGAGGTGGGCAGGGGGAGAGGGGTGGGCTGAGATAGGTGGAGAGAGAGGTGGGGTGGGGGAAAGAGGTGGGCTAAGGTAGGTGGAGAGATGGGTGGATGTGGGGGAGAGGTGGGCTGGTATGGGGTGGGGTGCTGGGTGGACAGCTGGAGGTGTAACGAGTGTGTGTTTGCAGGAGGGCTATGGGATAGGAGATGATGAGTACTCGTGTGCGTACGATGGCTGCAGGCAGCTCATCTGGTACAACGCTCGCAGTAAACCACACTCACACCCCTGCTGGAAGGAGGGTGAGTGCGCGCACACACACACACACACACAGCTGGACCTCAGTGATATCTGCCTGTTGGGATTAAGGGTAATGCTCTCTCTGTCCTGTAGGAGACACTATAGGCTTCCTGCTGGACCTCAGTAAGAAGCAGATGATATTCTATCTGAACGGACACCAGCTGCCCCCAGAGAAGCAGGTGTTCTCCTCAGCCACGTGAGTACTCACACACACACACCCTCTCTCACTCACACACACTCACACACACACTCACACAGTTTTCTACCTTCCCTACAGTCTTATTAAACATTGATCCTCTCCTATCTTTTCCCAATTCTCCCTTTTCTCTGTCCCTCCACTCATCCATCTCCCTCTATCCCTCCCTCCCTCCACTCATCCATTTCCCTCTATCCCTCCCTCCCTCCCTCCACTCATCCATTTCCCTCTATCCATCGGTCCCTCCCTCGCAGATCTGGCTTCTTTGCGGCAGCTAGCTTCATGTCCTACCAGCAGTGTGAGTTTAACTTTGGGGCCAAGCCCTTCCGCCACCCACCCTCCGTCAAGTTCAGCACCTTCAACGACTTTGCCTCTCTAGCCTCGGACGAGAGAATCATCCTGCCAAGGTAGGACACACACACACAAACGCACACAGTCAAGCTCAGCTGTAGACAGCTAACTGGTCTGGAACAGCTTCCTTTCTGCACAAAAACTGTTAATGACGTTGACTCTCCATATCTTCAGAGCTGTTCGGTGTATGCTTATAGACTGTGTGTACTTGCCTTTGTGAACGAATGTGACCCCCTGTAGGTCATTTGGAAGAAGAAAAAAAAGTAAAAAATACTTTTTTACATTAATACATTATTCTTATCATGATTGTGTGTGTGTTCTCAGACACCGGCGTCTGGCCTTGCTGAAGCAGGTGAGCATCCGGGACAACTGCTGCACGCTGTGCTGTGATCTGATGGCTGACACAGAGCTGAGGCCCTGCGGACACAGGTACATAAACATATAGATATGGTAGCACTCCCACCCACTACTGTCCTCTTTGGTTGACATCCACTACTAGGAGAGGTCATCTACTGTACAGTGTACATGTATATAGACTCAAATTGATCCATTTGATTATTGTTGACACATTGTTCATCTCCTGTGTGTGTGTGTGTCTTCTCCTTGTGTCCACGCAGTGGGATGTGTATGGAGTGTGCCTTACAGCTGGAGACATGCCCGCTCTGTCGCCAGGACATCCAGACTCGCGTCAGACTCATTTCACACGTGTCCTGACACACCACCTCCACCAATCAGGACACAGAGACCCCCCCCCCCCCCCCCTTCTCCCAACATCATCTATCATCTAGCGCCCTTCCCACCACGTGATCACCCTGACCAATAGGACTGTGAGGCAGAGCCAGGACTTTTAACGTTGGGACCCTGGGCTGGGCATGAAGAAAGGAAGGGGTGAGGGAGGATGGAAGAGCAGTGGACTCAACATTCAGGGGAGATGGGAGAGAGAGGGAGGGAGGGAGGGAGGGTGGAAAAGGAACCATGTAGTTGGCAGCCTTCAGGAGGCACAAACCCCTACACACACACACACACACCTCTAGATGCAGAGAGGACCTCCAGCCTCCCAGAAGCAGGATGGCGGATCATGTCCTGCAGGATCCTCTGTCTGTCCTCTGGTCCTGTCAGCTTAGAACTCTGACATTTCTCTGTGATTCTTCTGTTTTATTCTGACCCCATGTCAAAGGCACAACCACCACCGATAGGCCAACCGACTCTTCCCTTTGCTTGAATCGTTCGGTTTGATTGAATGAATATTGTGTTTGAAGAGCAGGCAAAATTAATTATAAAAAAAAAAAAACAGTGATTTAAAAGTATTTGTGTACAATTAAAATCCACTAGAACTATTTGGGAATCAATTAAATCAAATCATGAATATTGTCTTGGGAAGTTGGGTTATTTAAATGATCTGAGAATGCACAATGTTGTGAAGAATTCACAACTAGTTTGGAGCTCAGAAAGTATGGGGATCAGGAAGAGTCTGCTCTCAGGTCCTTCCTGTCTGAATGGGTGTGTGAAGAGCCACCATTGGCAGACCAAGCCTGGCTGGAAAGAACTGCAAGACTGAAAAAGATAAACTAGAATAAGTTGTATTTATACATCTTTAAAAGAATAGCCCCAGGGTTCCCAAAGATGTGATTTACTGAAGAATCATTGTTTTCTGGATTGTGATATTTGTAATAAATATATGTCAACGTGAGGTATCTTGTCCAAAGTTGTCATAATTTGTTTTGTGTATCCGATCACAAACTAAAATTGTGTGAATAAAATATGCAACATATCAAGATTTGCGTCAGAAAACTATAATTTTTTATGCAACATATCGGAACCTTAGTTTAGCGATATATTTTCATTCCGTACAGAGTGTAGAGAGGGACATGTTTTCTTCGTTGCCTTGGTAGCCACTGGTTCGGTGTTTTCATCAAGCACGTTAGCTACTAGCTAGCTAGCTCTAGCTATATAGCAAACCTAACGTCAGCAGGATTCATCGGCTTAGAATGGATATTAAAGAGCGTAGTGAGTGTATATTATATATTGTTTTTATTGACATCTACAATCGTAACATCCGTACTAAATGTGTGGAAAACAACATCAATTTGTCAGAAGAATAAATTAGCTCTAGCTGTTACGTCGTAGCTCGATAAACACTTCGTTCGCTGTGCACTTCCTTGCTAGTTCGCTAGACCACTGTAGAATTACTGTGACAGTAGTAAGCTAACGTTAGCTTTGATGTATGACACCTGTTGCTAGCGCAAGACTTCGTTTTCTGACTTTTGTCTGTTATCCCTGTCTTGTTAGGTCTAATAGGCGGAGAGAACATTGGTAACATCGTTGAAATGGTGGACATGGAGGAGGAGGACTTTGCAGTTTCAAGGTACAGTAAGCGTATGTGTGTATATTATCATTTAAACATTACCCCTACCCAATACTGATGTCAGTGCTCCATCTCCCAGCTCGACAGACGCTGAAGCAGCCTTCGATGCTGTGATTGGAAGCATAGAAGACATTATTATGGGTAGGTGAAGAAGCAGATGGTGCAAACACAGCCTTTATTATTTGCGTGAATGACGTTATTGTCCGGGGCTAAATGTTCGTTTTGGTTTTTCGATTGTTTTTCCTTCCTGTCCTCTCAGAGGAGGAGTTCCAGCACCTGCAGCAGAACTTCATGGAGAAACACTACCTGGAGTTTGAGGACTCTGAGGAGAACAAGCTCAGCTACACTCAGATCTTCAACGAATATGTGAGACATCTACTGCCCATCCACCCCTTCTCTCTCTCTCATACTCCAATACATACAGTATCACATTTGATCTCCTTTCCAGATTGAACTGTTGGAGAAGCACTTAGAGCAACAGCTGGTACAGAGGATTCCTGGCTTCAGCATGAGTTCCTTCACACTGCTGTTGAAGTAAGCAGCGTTTCAACATTACAGCTGCTGGTCATTTCATCCAAGGCCTCTAGGTGTCACATGATGCCTTTTCAACTGCCTTGAAATGTGTGTCTCCTGCGCTCTCTCTCTCTCCTGTTTTAGGCAGCACAAGGATCAAGTGTCCGACGACATCTTCGATATGCTTTTGACATTCACCGACTTTGTGGCCTTCAAGGAGATGTTCATCGACTATAGAGCTGTGAGTAGTTACTCATCCCATGTCTGAAAGTTCCATCTCCTGGCTCCAGCTGGGTAGTCACCCGTTGATACAGCCCTTTGACGGATGAAGAAATAAAAAATGACTTTGTGTGTGTGTGCAGGAGCGTGAGGGCCGCAGGCTGGACCTTAGCCAAGGTCTTGTGGTGAGGTCCCTAAGCTCTGCAACTTCCAAACCGTTAAACAAGAAGACTACAAGTACAGGACTGGAGTGACACACATACATCATACAGATATACATTAACATTATGGCAACAGGATGAACTGTTTGCAGGACTTACCATCTCACCTAGAGGAACATGATCTATGCTACAAATCTGCTGACTACCATTGCAGACTGTCTTGTTCCGCCATACAGACACCTGTGTCCTTACCATGGGAAAACAACAAAATCAATTTGTACATACTAAGCGTGAACTTGAGTCTTGTGCCTGTGAATTTAACTGATGTGTCTGAAGCACTTGAAATGTCTTTGTTTTGTAAGATGAAAATCTAAAGGTATTTTTTAGCTTACTGTTTTGTTGGTAGATGTTTTGTTTGTAGTTCGTTAAGTGAAAATGCATCAGCATCTTTCATAGAAATTTCTCTTCATTTAGAATGCTCCCACCACTGTCCAACTAGCCAATGGAAGGCTGTCTATTCATGGTGTATTAATAACATTGATACATAAACAGTGTTTTCTACCTTTCTTTAATATAGGACTTATTGCACTGTATGTCACTGTTTGTACATACTGTCTGTAAATATCAATGTTTTACAAATAAAGATATTGAATCGTTCTGTAAAATCACATTCTAGTTTATTTATTTTAAGTACTGATAAGTTGGGACCAACAGCTCCTAAACTCAAACTTACATAGGTCTTCAAACTGATATTTGTATAAAAGGGATACTGCATATCAAGTGGCACATTACTGCTTTATAAATAAATGAATAATTTCATGTTTGGTCTAGAGAGGACACAGGTCAGTCACAAGTCAGCTAAGTCTCTATCCACCCCCTGACCGACCTTTAGCTCTGCGTGCTAGCTCCTGTGACAGAGCCCTCTACCGTCCAGTATAACCACAGCCATATAGAATGAAAGTACAGTACTGTGCAATGCTGTACTGCCAACATGAAAACGTATCTGAATGATTAACAGCTGTCGGCATAGCAATAGTTGCCGTGGGATGCCAGTTTTACGTCTGTTGGCGTCATGCACACAGCAACCATAGTCAAGACTCAGCAAGCTGCCAAGGAGCCAGTTTATGAAATACATCATCCTATACACAGAGAAAACAGACAACGGTAGGTCAACGGTAAACAGTATACAGCCAGCACACAACAAGTGCTTGAGGGAGCTTGTCTTGTGCAGTGAGGGGTTTTAAGTATTTTTCTCTGTATTTTTACAGAGAGTCCCACTGGCTGGCAGTGTTTCTGTTGTGTACCAGTCTTTCAGTGTAGACTGCAGTGCAGTGGAGTCTAGTGTTGCCAGAGGGTCAGGGGTCAGGCCTCTGTAGGGAAGGGTTGCTCCTACACCGGCACAGTGTTGCTGGCTGCGTTCCCTTCATCCCCCTTCCACGCCAGGTAGGAGAAGAAGGCACTCGCTCCATATGTCAGAGTCACCACAATGCCGAAGAACTGCACACAGAGTTTAAGTACATGTGACTAGTCTGATTCAGTGGTAAGCACACATGATTAGTTTTTGTTGTCTCAGATGCGCTTTTCAGATGGGTTAGGGTTAAGGTAGGAATTCACTACACGCATTGAGTGAATTTAGATTTATGAAAAAATCCATGTTATTGTCATGAAGGGAACCTGACTCAAATCCATTAGTGTGGTTTATTTGTGTGTGTGTCTTGATGTGAGAGAGAGGGATAGTAGAATATATATTCCAATATATCTAAGAGCTAAGAGAACGATTGTGTCTTCAATCTACAGGGTTTGGCTACTGATCTACTAGACTTAAATACGTCAGTTAGCAGATTCTTTGGTGGTTTAGGTTAACTACTTGAGTCTGGTGGACACAGCTGGACAGGGAGATCAGGGAAATAAAAAAAGAAGTATCTATGAGCTGTTTGGTTATCAGTTTTGAGCAGTGGGCAACTGTTTAGCCATTTGTGACATTGACTGTAAAAAAGGGCAAGACAAATGGAATTTAAATTGAACTGGGTGAGACTCCCAGGGACAGAGACACACTGTTGACAGTAGCTTTCATTACCCTACCAATGTCAATAACTGACTAACACCCCACAGCTTAGACAACTCTACAGTCATGGCATTGTGTGTGTGTGTGTGTGTACATATACAGTGTGTGTGTGTTTGTGTGTGTGAGTGGTTTGGGCATGTGCACAGTATACAGGGACTTTGGCCTGGCACACAAGGCGTGTGTACCTGTACTTGTCACTGTCACATGGTCTAGATCCTCCTCTTAGTCAAACAGCAGATAAAACACACTGTTTAGTTTCCACATCCGACTGTCTGTCTCATTGCAACTATTTACAAGGAGTGTGTGTGTGTGCCTCTACACTTATCACTCGAACGACTATGTCTTCAGCCTGCAGGGCCTCCTGCCCACTGAACTACTAAACTTAAACACTTCAGAGAACAGACTCTCAAAGGGCTTAGGTTGAATACTGGCTTAAACAAGAGTTGAGTCTGGTGGACACAGCTGCCCAGGGAGAGTTAGGGGATATTTTTAAAAGTATTTACTAACTGTAACATCCAAGTGTGTGTGTGTGTGTGTGTGTGTGTGTGTGTGTGTGTGTGTGTGTGTGTGTGTGTGTGTGTGTGTGTGTGTGTGTGTGTGTGTGTGTGTGTGAAACAGGTATCAGGTTGTGTCAGACTTACAGCAGCAGCAGCTGTGTGGTTGTAAAAGTGAATGAAAAGGCGATAGTAATGGATGGAAGCTGCGTTAGTCAGAAATGCTGTCAGGTACAGCACCGCTGCCACCCCGTTAAACACCATCACCTAGGAGACAGGGAATGGGATGGTCACTTCAACACACCGTAACAGTGCCAGGAACCACATGTTCATGTCATACAATTGATAAGTGTTCGAAGCACTAAGCTACATTTACATTTAGTCATTTAGCAGACGCTCTTATCCAGAGCGACTTACAGTAAGTACAGGGACATTCTCCCCGAGGCAAGTAGGGTGAAGTGCCTTGCCCAAGGACACAACTTCATTTTTCACAGCCGGAAATCGAACCGGCAACCTTCTGATTAATAGCCCGACTCCCTAACCGCTCAGCCATCTGACCACTTGCTATGCAAAACTGTTTAATTATCCATGCAAACAGGTGGTAAACCAGTCAGCCAGGCAGCCAGTAGCAATGGGCAGGAGACTCACCACCAGCGGCCAGGGCACAGAGGTCAGTTTGTGGTGTACGCCACTGAGCAGCATGCCAAAGAGGACAATGGTGAGGATCCAGAGGGTCACACTGACAAACATCACCCAGCCAAAGGCTGGCACAAGTGTGTATGTGGTACTAGCGATCAATGCCCACACCAGCAGGCCCAGCACCTGGGGAGGAAGAGAGGGGGAGAGGGGGAGAGGAGGAGAGGGGGAAGAGGGGTGAGAAAACAGAGAAAAAGTCTATAAAAAGGTCAGAATTGTTCGCTAAACTTGGCAGCATTGCATGTTTCCCTTCCCTCCCCTTTCTCGTTCAGCCTCTCCCTCTCTCTCTGCCCACTCTCGCAACATAAAAGGATGATCCATTATGTATTCAGAGGTAGAGTTTCATTCTTCACCACCCCTTGGTCCCCTTCTTCACTCACATAAACACACACAAACATAAACACACCAGGTGACTGGGTCAAAGGTTCACCTTCATATGGGTTTGAACAGATCAAAGAGATTAAAATATGACCCTGTGAATGGTTACAACTTCACTGAGGTTACAACTGCAGAAAGTTACAGTTTTACAGTTTATGTAGTTTTTATCACACTTTTGTCTTTTGCTGCCGGTCCTCGAAAGGACAAACAATAAATTGCTCAGCTTTACATTAGTCATCTTTCTGAGAATATTCTACATATTCTTTAATGACTTGAATGAGGTTTTGAAAAACATTAGCACTGCCCTGTATTTGTATTTCATAGAGCAAAAGCTAAAGCTACATCCCTTTGATACAAAACCAACAACAACTTTTATTAACCTTTACTATCTGTAGCCAGAATAACCACACTAAGGAATACTTTCATTTATCTCTCTTTGTAATGTATACTGTGCAAGGAATACAGACAGTTGGCTCTGCGCCTAGAACAGTGAAATACCTGTTTCATTATGCAACAAGATTAATATCATGAAGTCAAAGACACATGCTACGCAGGTTCATAGCATTGCCTGATAGCTTGTTCCCTCCATGGATGGTGGAGGTAAAAGTATGGGCGGTTCCCAGTTTCTTTCAGTCAGGTTAATCTTATCATTTTCTCAACACTCCTCCAGCACTTCTAGAGTTCAAAGTTTGACTGTGTACATTCCATGCCTCAACAATTGTGTGTGTGTGTCAAGGCAGATAACTGAAACCAGGAGTAATGAACGGCAATGAAGAAGCTTGTCAAGAGCCCCAATTCATCGCTGTCCGTTCCATTTTGAGGTTTATAATAAAATAAGGATACATCAGATGTGAGGGACTGGTTTAACGTGTATACTTGTCACTCCAACTAACCTAACCAAACAGATCTGTTCTTTAAGTAGGGTCAATATCAGTCTTAAGCGTGTCTCTCACAGGCTAAATACAACTAGGTAATGCCAAGGTGGCAATCAGCGTACTTAGGCAGTCAAATGGATGCGTTTTCAAAGCACTCTTCTGATTAACTGAACCACGACCAGCATGTGGATGACCGACTGAATAACTAGCAGGGAGATCCTTCCTATTTGGCTCCTTGCCCTGGTCCCACCCTCCTTAAAATTTTGAGTAAATGGGACAATAATGTCATCAAGGGGTGTACCTGGCATAGGCAGTTAATGATTAAGTCACAGGACATATTTTCAATTGTATTGATATCTACTATGACATCATGCTCAGACAAGAATACAGACTGCATATTTTCAAACAGAAAGGTTTTAGCTTTAGGAAGAAAACGGTAAAGGTCTTTGTTTAAATTACAATAATTTACTCAAGCTCTGTCAACAAACTCTCACAGGAACAATGCCTTACTGGATCTATAAAACATTTACATTTGTTATTTTCCAAAGAGATGAACAAATAGTGCTTTGAGAGCGAGAGGAGACAGAATGAAAAGTATTAAATCTTAATGCAGTGTAACTCACGATCTCAGCCATCATGAGTATTGCAGGGATGGTTTTGATGAAGTCCAGGTCCAAGAAGGCAGAGATGGCAAAGCCCTGGTTGGGTTGTGGCGGGCTCGTCTCCGTGGTTACCTTGGACGGGAAGTCAGCCATCTCTTTTCACAGATAATCAATCAATAAAGATTGATAAACTTGCCGATAAATACCACAGATAACAACAATTAAAAAAGAGGGGAAAAAAAGAAAAGAAATGTTGATCAGAAAAGTTCATCCAAGTAAGAAGGGCTGTTGAGAAGTTCTTGGCTGTCTGGCAGACAGAGAAAGTTAGTTTGGAGAGTGGATGGGTTCTAGAATGCAGATCGAGGAATTGTGGCTGCTGTAGTAACCACCTGTGCTGACAGGTGTCTAATGGTGCGGTCTCCCTCCCGCTACCTCCCCCCCTTCCCTCTCTCTTTCTCACACAGTCACACGCTACCTCTGCCCCTCCCTCCCTCTCTCTTTCTCTCTCTCTCTCTCTCTCTCACACACACACACACACACACAGTCACACACACATTGATGGCAACTCCCTCCCTTCATCTGTTGTGATCCTA
Organism: Osmerus mordax; assembly: GCF_038355195.1. Lineage (NCBI taxonomy): Eukaryota > Metazoa > Chordata > Actinopteri > Osmeriformes > Osmeridae > Osmerus > Osmerus mordax. Next base: position 17,862,151 of record NC_090053.1, read on the forward strand.
GCTACTGTTACACATTAATTCTGTCCAATAGTCTGAGTCAGTCATTAACATGAGCACCAAGCATTTGAGAAGATCTTACGTTGCTCCAAAGATATTTTACAGACATTTACTCAATGTAGCCTATCCTCTAGTAAATTATCTTGAATAAATGTGCTGAACAAGAATGGTAAAACCTGAAACTATGTCACAAGACATCGGGGTAAACACTTACCCTGCCTATATACTTTCCACCAGGTAGAATTGTTTGCTGGGTGGCACAGTAGTATGAATATCCTGCACAGTATCGTAACTCAATGTAGGAATTCAAAATAAAAGTATGTCAGAAGTGGGATTCGAACCCACGCCTCCAGAGGAGACTGCGACCTGAACGCAGCGCCTTAGACCGCTCGGCCATCCTGACTGCTACTGCACTCCGATTAAGTTTAAGTAAAAATCCTAAGCAATGTAAACATTTAATAAGCCCTATGGTGGCTTTCTACACTTGCCATCTTGCACACGAACACGGTTCCGATAAGTCTCAAACTATTTAAGATTTCGTGATCAATGTCTATGTTCTGTAGAGCACTTATCCGCCCAAGTACCTCTACAAAATCTTCAATGTGTGCCAAAATGATATCCCTTGACAAGCCATGCTGATCAATTTGATCTACTAAGGCCACCATGCCATCTCTAACATTACTTCTCGAATCTAGGTGTCCCTATTTGCCTTCGATCTTGTGCAGCTGCTTTGGTCTGAAGATAACCATGCCGCTCTCGCTTGCATGTAGGATTGGAAATAAATACAGCACAGAAATAAATGTGGTTTTCGTATACATATGTGGCGTTAAGAAATAAGTCTCAATAAATACATAAGTGTGGCATTAGGAAATAAAATTCCCATGAAATAAATAAATGTCTTTACAAAAACGTAATTTTGAAATAGGTAAATGTATGTATTTATTGATGTAGGTAAATGGATTCAGCTATATAATTATATGATGCTATATTTATATATTTATTACCATCTTTTTGTTAATTTCAGGGTTTATTTCAGAGCCATATTTTTCATTACAACAGTCATATATTTACCTATCTATTTAATTTTGACTCAAACGGCGTTCCATATCTCTGCCAGTTCATTCCTTGTGAAACGTAGTTTCTGTATCACTACTACGGTCCTATGACTGGACTTGTATCTAAATATCCTGACCTGCACAGTATCGTAACTCAATGAAGGACCACCCCTAAAAATATATATGTCAGAAGTGGGATTCGAACCCACGCCTCCAGAGGAGACTGCGACCTGAACGCAGCGCCTTAGACCGCTCGGCCATCCTGACTACGTGGCACCACGATGTAATGTTCAAAATACAAATGTGGACGATAAAGAATATATTGTGCTCATTAAAGTTATGCATTGTGCTTATTAAAGTTATGAAACTTAGAAGTGTGCTCAGGCTTAAACATAGGGTCTCACACTGAGTGTGGGAAGCAGGCTGTTCTTTGTGTCTCTATCTCTTCATTTTCAGAAACAACCTTGAATCTGGGTGGAGATGGCACCCGAGCAGGTGGGACGGCAAGAACAACTCCCTGACGCACGAGAGAACAAGTTCAACCCTTTTTTGATACTTGTGTTTTCAATTGCATTGTATATGATATGCTGGGGCAGGAAAAGATAGCCAGTTGGACTTCGTGAACCAGCCCAAAACTCTGTTGCGGGTAGGGAAACTTCGACAACCCCAGAGCTCTGTACTTGTTGATTTCCAACTGCTGCATTAAAGCTGATATTATCGGACATCTGCGACTCCAGACCACTCTTTCTAGAACACAGATTTGTGTCATTGAATACCATCATTACATATTGGAATAGACACACAGACTTTAAATCCTTCAAATGGTGACCCCGACGCTGAAAAGAGGGAGTCCAGAGGGTTCCGGCCCGACCGACAGATCGGGAGAAAGACCCATACACCGGTACGAGGAGGCAGACGTAATCGTCAGAGGCGCCTCAACATAAAAAAAAGGTAAGCAGACACCTGTTAATTCAAAGTACTGCTATTCGGAACTGAGAACCAAATTTAGACGATTACTATGTTTCATCGTACCTAATCAAACCAACAGGGGAGGTTAGAGTCCTCTCCAGGGGTTAGTCCCTGAACTCGTTGTCTTTGTCCAAGGGGAGGTTAGAGTCCTCTCCAAGGTTTAGAGTCCCTGAACTCGTTGTCTTTGTCTAAGGGGAGGTTAGAGTCCTCTCCAAGGGTTAGAGTCCCTGAACTCGTTGTCTTTGTCCAAGGGGAGGTTAGAGTCCTCTCCAAGGGTTAGTCCCTGAACTCGTTGTCTTTGTCCAAAGGGGAGGTTAGAGTCCTCTCCAAGGGTTAGAATCCCTGAACACTGTCTATTTGTGTTGAGTCAGATTGAGTTTAATAAAAATAGAGAGGAGTGTGGTGTCTTTTCTTTGTCCTCTCCGGTACAAGGGTTACAGTCCCTGAAAAAGTAATATTTGTGTGGAATCGGGTTGAGTTGAACGGTATTTTAACCCTCGTGCTGCCTTCGGGTCACATGACCCAAAGGTTCATAACGAACCATCATTGTGTTTACCAAATTTTACCCAATACAAAAACAAATAAAAATAATTTTCTTTTAACCATTCCAATGTGGGGGGTCTGAGACAGCCCGACAGTTAAAAGAAAATGCTTCACTTTGTTTTTGTATGAGGTAAATGTGTCGCAATACGACGGTGGGTCACAATGACTGATGGGTCAGAATGACCCGAAGATAACACAAGGGTTAAACAGATCTGTCGTTCTTTATAAATAAATAAATAAATCCACTAGGTGTCCTCCAAGGACCATAATTGCCTTCAGTGCAAAGTCTAACAAGTTTTCAAATTGTGAAATCACTCACTTTTATCAATATCGTGCTTTTTTCTTTGACCAAGAAGTTACAGAAATCCCGAGGAGAGTTGGAGAAAGGTGGGGGCTAAAAGAGTCCCGTTACGTTGAGATCTTACAAAGGTTATCCCAGAGGGTATACCCCTGGTTTATAAATTGGTTCTAATACAATTGGAAGAGTTATACTAGAGCAAAATTAAGTGAATAGACGGTAAACGCTAAACAGCTGTGTTGGTCAAAGAATGGTTTGAGGAAATGTATGTGAAAAATTATGAGGAAGCAATTGGAAAGTTACATAAAGGATTGGTTTAGAGAGGATCATGGAAGGTTATGAAATAAAACAAGAACGTTTTGTGGATGTGAAGAGATGATTGGTTTAAACACTGATGTTTTGAAGAGGAAACTATGAATATACTTTGAAGGTATATGGGGTAACATTTTAAGTCAAAATAGTAAAATCTAGGGTTTTTAAGAGTTTTGATAAAGGTATTAGATATAATTTGGTTAAAATGAGAAATGAGAAAGAGAAAATAACTAAATGTACTTTTATTTGGAGTTTAATTGTAATTTGGTTTTAAGTTTTATTTGAGACAGTTAGGCTGTGATAATGTTGTATTATGAAGAGGGTTATTATAACATTCAGTTCTGAAATAATTTGGGAAGACTCATCAAGTCTGATAAATTGTGGTTATAATGGTTTGAGCTAATTGGCTCGTTTTGAACTGCAGCAAAACGAGTCATGAAGTTCTACCTATCTGACCTTTATAGAAAATATAGTTGGGAAAAATGTTTGGTTAATAGCTACATTAAGCACATTATTTGGTTTATATTTCATTTAAGAAGCATACGGATTCTGGTTTGGCATAATGAAAATTGCTTTGATCATATCTTTGATAAAAAGAGCTGTGATTTGGTAAAATAGAGAATCTAAAACAATATTGGTCTTAAACTTAACTGTTTTAAAAGACAGAAAAGGTTTTTTGGAGTGAAAGAAATTAGACTAACAGTTGATTTTCTAAAGAAGGGAACAAAGAAACAGATTGTCATTTCTAGGCATGACTAATAGGAGTTGAATATCAAATGATGATGTATGGTCTTATTAGATGCTGTTACATGTGTGTGCTCAACAATAAGAAAACTGAAGGGTCAATACTGCCTGGTAATTATAGATATGTTTACAGTGGATTGAAATCTTTCCCAGTCCTGTACCAGATGCATCAACAACATTTGAATTGAATTATGGAAGATCATAATTCCACAACTTAAACCTAATGCTCAGGAGAAAAGAGATGTCTTCTGCTAAATTCTGTTCCAGGTGAAGCAGTAAACCAAAGAGTGGAGGAGTCAAATGAGGAGATTGGGTATTGATTAAAGTTATCAATGAAAGGAGGGATCTTATGAAAACTTTAAAATATCCTGTCTTATTTCTGGTTTTTCTATTTGTTTCGAATTTATTTTATTTTATTACAATTCTAAAAGCTTGGCTAAAGTTGTATGTGGTAAAGGGGGCCTGTGAGCATGTCCAGGTCTGCCGTGGATACATGGATGTCGAATGTCCACTCTGTGGAGTGACGGTGGGTTTTCCCCTATAACATCATTAGGGTTTTCCCACTGTGTCCAGTGTGTCCTCACCACTTGGCCATAACGCTGCATAGTCTCATCATTATTGTTGATTTGTATGCCAACATTGTGTAATCAGTAATGGGATATTTTTAAATTTGTGTTTGTTGTCACACCCTAAAAGGGTGTGAAAGGAGGGATTTATTTGAACTTTAAAAATATCCACTTTAAATCCTTAAATGGGTTCTTGATTTCAATATCTGTGTTTAATCATTGGTGTTCGACTGTTCGCATCTCATTTGACTCAGTTACTGCTTGATCATGGGAGATAAGGTGATGCTGGGACTGTAACTCTTTTCTGCTTCAGGACGAGTCAGACCGGCGGGTCTGACTACCTAACCCCTGTTCTAAGGCCACATTCCCCTGGAGACCATGTCCCCCCCCCCTTTCTCACTGGATGATCTACCCCTTCCCCTTGAAGACCCTGTCCCACCTGCCCCAATACATCATCAGATGTTCGGGAAAGCCTGTTGTACATTTATGGACAGGACCATTCAAGGTCATCGAGAGAAACTTGCACGCCCTAAGGGTGCTGGGGAAAGGAAGTACGTGGTACCACTGGAGCATGTGTTGTGCTGCTCCAGAATCCAGTTGTACGTTGCAGGAGTTGGTGGAGAAGGGCCAGTGAACCTTTTGCTATTGCTACGAATGTGAGAGTCCGGAAAAGAGGGTTACGACTAGGCCAAGAGTGATACTGCTTGACCACACTAGAATTGTACTGGACTAAGAAGGTTTCCGCTATTTTACTTAAGAGTGTGCTATATCAATATCAACATGACTGTTGCTGTATCCCATGTATCAGGTCCCTGTGTAACAGGATCATTGTCTCGGCTGAGGAGAACCCAACGAAGGGGTTCCAAATGCCGTTGCTGGGGCTGGCTGACCAGGACGAGAAGGCGGTGGTTGGTCCGGGCTATGTTGATTGATCTCTGGTGTTTTCAGAGATCAAAAGAGGGATTAAAGAATATATTGTGCTTATTAAAGTTATGCATTGTGCTTATTAAAGTTATGAACTTAGAAGTGTGCTCAGGATTAAACATTGGGTCTCACACTGGGTGTGGGAAGCAGGCTGTTCTGTGTCTCTATCTCTTCATTTTCAGAAACAACCTTGAAACCGGGTGGAGATGGCACCCGAGCAGGTGGGACGCGTAGGCAAGAACAACTCCCTGATGCACGAGAGAACAAGCTCAACCCTTTTTTAATACTTGTGTTTCAATTGCACTGTATAAATATATGCTGGGGAGGGACAGATAGCCAGTTGGACTTCGTGAACCAGCCCAAACTCTGTTGCGGGTAGGGAAACGTAGACAACCCCAGAGCTCTGTACTTGTTGATTTTCAACTGCTGCATTAAAGCTGATATTATCGGACCTCTGCGACTCCAGACCACTCTTCCTAGAACACAGATTTGTGTCATTGAATACCATCATTACATATTGGAATAGACACATAGAATTTGTATCCTTCAATATGAGCCTACCGAAGATAGCCAGAATATTGGATTTCTTTAACCGAGCCTGTTTCATTCGTCATTTGCCTGAGAAAGCGACCTCCGTTAGCCAGGCTAGTTTTGCCCGTTTCACTAGGTCAGGCTATTTAAAGGTTTTGGACAAATGGCTTTTGTGCATAGAACGTAAGTGCCTCAAAAAGTTAATGTCAAGCCCTGCATCTGACATTAAAGAACATTGTCAAGATTAATGACAGCTAGCCGTGAGCTTAAGTGGCACTAAGATGAGTGCTAGCTAGCTGTTAGCCACTTAGCTAACAACTCGCTATAGTCAGAGTAAACTGCACCAAAAACATACATTTGATTTCTTTCAAATAATAAATAACTTTCCCATGATTAAATATAAGTCCTTGGTGGCCATGTGCCGCACTTTCACGTCATTCACCCATCCAGCCACAGCATATTGATAAACATCCGTACTCTTGAAAGACTTCAAGCTATCCCCACTGTATGGGGAGGGTTATGTACAAGATAAATGTTTATAGCTAGCTCTGTCATTGTAAGCCAATTGGGACAAGCCTGGGGCAGATAATAAGGAACCAAAGAAAACTGGGGGTAACAAATAGGCTAAGGATCGGAGCTTAAAATTGATTTTTTTCCCGACATATCTCTGTCTCACTTTCTCATTGAAATCGGCAGTGTGGGAGGCCATACTGGGCGAGATCGGTAGTGCATATGGCGGCGGTCTGTTTGGAAGTGACGTAGGTGGCATCTATGAATCGTATAGTTTGCATTTAGTTACAAACTAACTAAATTTCAATTCACTATAAGTTTTTTAATGACCTCCGAAGAAACAGGCTCCAAACATGTGAGAAGTACTCCTGGTGAATCATCCCTGATGACAGGTTGATTCATCCATTCATTGGTATCTTGTTGTTATGATCAGTGACCTATGCACTTTGTAAAGCTCTCTCTTGGAAGTCGCTTTGGATAAAAGCGTCTGCTAAATGAATAAATGTAAATGTAAATGTGTCGTTGCCCAATACTTCAGAATGCTGGTGAAAGTCAAAGTGCTCTTGTTTTGGTGTCTGCTCCAAATACCAGACACATGAAATGAAAGCAATGGCCACTAAAGGTCATTTGATGGGTTAAATAACAGATCTATTGACAGTGTTTTGTCTGACAATGACAAAGGTTTTTATGATGGCGTTTGGTTTGACGGCGTTTTGACTGAGAATGACAGACGTTTTTCTGACGCCGTTTGGTTTGACGGTGTTTTGTCTGAGAATGACAAAGGTTTTTCTGACGCCGTTTGGTAAGACGCCGTTTTGACTGAGAATGACAGAGCTTTTTCTGACGCTATTTGGTTTGACAGCGTTTTGTCTGAGAATGACAGAGGTTTTTCTGACACCGCGTTTGGTTTGACGCCGTTTTGTCTGAGAATGACAGAGGTTTTTCTGACACCGTTTGGTTTGACGCCGTTTTGTCTGAGAATTACAAAGGTTTTCTGAGACTGAAGCTGTTTCGCCTGAGTCTGACGACTTTTGGTCTGAGACTTGACGCCTTTTCGTTTGAGAATGAGAATTGAGTCTGAGATCTGAGGATGTCCTAAAACGAACACCGTACCAACGGTCGCTCAAGTTTGTCAAGAAGACCTCCAAACAGTTAAGGTAAATCTTTAATGTCACACACAACTTACACCGTTAACGTTAGCTAGCTGTAAAGTTATCATAAAAACTGTGTTCATTACTTATACCAATCACAAAATAGAGAGCTATGTAAACTAGCTAAAGCTACTGTAGCTACTGTACTGTCGTTGACAACTCTCTCAGCTAGCTAGTCTCAGCTGTCCGTGACTGACCATAAACTTGCTACCAGTAACTCTACGAAAGAAGTGTCAAATGTGTAATTCATACTGACAAAGAGAATCTTTCCTGTTTCAAGATTATTTTTTTTGACAATCATCGGAGTGATAGTGTTATTAGCTCTAGTGCTAGCAACATTAACGTAGCATCGATCGTAGCAACGATCCTGTGCAACGAGAGAGAAATGTCCGTAAGGGAAACCTTGTTTTATTTTTTGAACCTTTGTTTTTTTTACCACCACACCTTGACATTGGCTTATCGCCACTATTTAAATGTTTCCCCCCCTCTTATAGGTAGCTCTGAAGACTTGCGGTAAAGCCTACAACAATTTACATAGCCTACCTGTATTCCCAGCACTTTTTCTACCTCAGTAAGTACAATATTATACTAAATCATAACCATACACAGAGACCGGAAGGGTACTTAAATACAGAAATAAATAAATATATTATTATGAATTAAATAGCAAAAAAAAAAAATCTGGACTTTAATTTCAGATTATAATGGTAGACAAGTGGACCGAAGAGGATGTCTGCATATGGCTACAAAACATACATCTAATTGATTGCAAAGAAACCTTCAGAGGTAAATAAATGGTCTTCTTCAAATGTCCATTCTGCAATGTAGTCAAATTTAAATTGACAAATTATCTAACACACTTGCAATTACTGCACAACCAGCAACCAGATTTCAGTGTTGTTTTTCAATATAGAAGGATGAAAAAGGAGATACAAAACTGTTCCAAGTTTTAGAAATCATATATATAGAAAGCATAGAGAAGCTTTACACCAAGCAAGTTGCAGTCAGGAAAAAGCACTCTCAGAGCAGATTGAAGAAGTGGACATTTTTTACATCAATGATAACATTGATGAAGATAGTGAAAGATGTTTATCTGGAAATGATTTGGAGACACTTTTGTCTGGACTGAAACAGCATGTGTCTCTTTTTATCTTAAATCTACAAGAGAAGCATCTCCTTCCAAAAGTGACACAAGACACAATTGTTACAAACCTTCAATTCATACTGCAATGTTTTCAACAGCATTATGCTGAAATAATCAAATACCACTTGACCAATTCAGGATTTAAATTAGAAGACCACGAAGACTTGGAGAATTTGCGTTCCAATGAGAGAGTATTTAACTCTGCATTTGAGTATGTGCAGTCTGAATACAAACTTCTGCAATACAGCTCAATCTGAATTGAGTGGAACCAGTGCAACACATTCTAGGCATTTATAGCAAGGGGAATGAAGATACGTTTCAGTATGTGCCAATAAAAGGGGTTTTAAAGATTAATTTGGAGAAGCAGGACATTTTCAAATCATTTCAAAGAACCTGTGAAAAAGCCGCAAGCTCACTTTTGAATGATTTCACTGATGGGGAGATTTTTCAACAAAGTCCTTTTTTTGAAGATTCCAACCTACAACGACTTAAAGTCTCATGTGAATGAAGATAGTGTGGTTATTCGATCTTCTCAGGTGCACAAGTACCATCTGCAAGCACTCAGGGAGAGTGAAATATCAAAACAAACATACGGTGTGGTCAGTGAATGTCCATTTAGTGAGCTGGAGTACTTTGATGTGACAAGTGCATTTCCCACTGACTTAATGCACGACTTCTTGGAGGGCATTGTACCTATTGTGATCTGCAAAGTTATCAAGGCATTGCATTCCTTGCACATTGTCTCACTGGATAGCATCAACGCTGAGTTGGAAGCATTTAAGATAGGGAAGAATGACAGGAGCAACATCCCACAGAAGTTACCACAAAGTGTGTTAAAGAAGAACAGACTACAGGGATCTGCAGCTCAGAATTGGTGCCTCTTCAGGATTTTGCCATTTCTCATTGGACATTATATCCCAGAAGGTGAAGTCCATTGGAATATTTATCTGAAGTGTGGAGAGATAGGCGAGATCCTTTTTTCCCCCGCCATAAGGAAAAGCATCATCCCTGTCCTCAGCTTTCAGATAGGTGAATTCCTCTCCGCTTTCCAATCTGTGTTCCCAGAGACTTGAGGACCAACTGTTTTCGGGTATCCAAATCACAAGATGTATGCTGATGTTCTGGGGAGTTTGATCACCAGATTTCCATTCCTGAGGGATGGCAGCTCCTCTGGACATGTATGTATTATTAAGTATTGGTATGGACAGTGTTGTTGTTATTTTATTATTCTGTGTTCGTTAGTGTGTTCAATTAAAAATGCTTAATAAAAAAACAAGATCTATCCACGTAAACTATCTCTGTCAATTAAACACTTTTTCCAACAAAAATGTCACAATGTGAACTACCGCTTGATGGTATCCTTATGTCTAGGAGACCTTGCTGGAATGCCTCCGGAATAAACTCAAAAAGGAGAGGATTCCACTGGTAAATGACTGTCGTTCTCCAGATGAAGAAGAAGTATGGGACCAAGAAGAGAAAATCCTCTGAGGACCTTACTCCAGAACAAGAGGTTTGTTTCAGTAATCAGGGGGTCCACGAAGTCTTAAATACAATTTTACAAATATAATGTATCGTACTTTCTATTAATGCAGTTGTTGAATATACAGGACTATACAGATACTTTTGCAAAAAGGAGAAAAGAGCCAGAGACTCTAATGCAGATGCCATTAGATGATCCTATTCCCTCACAAGAGGTATTTTGTTTTGTTTTCCCTCATTTCAGTAATGCTGACCAAAATAAGGATGCTTTTTGGAAACTCACCCCTGGTCTACTGATCATTTACACTTATTGTACAATGTTGTGGTTTTTTCTCAGGACGTCTTGGACTTAATCAGAATTGGTGGCAAGGATGAGACCAGTTTCAAGGATCACATCAAAGCCATCAATCAGGAGATGCGCTAAAAGCAACCAGACTACGCCCAAATAAAGATTAAGATGAGGCGGACTCTATTCCAGAGAATAGAGCAAATGAATGGGTCAACAGAAGAGGTTCCCAGTTAGCACACATACGTCTCCAAGACGTCTGGGAAACATCGGAACATCTGAAACACATCGCGTTCCATTTGAAACATATTATTTTGATCTTATGAAGGTCGTGTTGCGATGTGTTTGGATTCTACGTCGGGAAAATGTCGGATAAGTCTTAAATACGTCGCGTTCCATTTGAAACAATTTTTCAATCGTTTAAACGTGTTTTGATCGGTTTGAGAGATCCTATCCCAGAGATGGTCGGTGACACGGAGGTGAAGATGGCTGAACATATGCATCAAGAGTAGCCTAGCCTAGACATAGGCCTAAAAATTTAAATATAGATTAGGAAAAACCGAAGGATCATAGTTCACTACACACCAATGTTGGCTACTGTTACATATTTTATGAATATATGAATACATATTTTGTTGCTTGGTGGATTGGATGATTGCACTCTCCCACAGTAATAAGGAAAAAACAAAACACATTGGCCATTTTTACACTTAATTCATTTTACACTGTCAGGGATCTCAGTAGCGTGTGGAAGATCCATACGCAGCCACAACAGCTTGGCATCTCCTCCTCATGCTGGTCACCAGCCTGGTCACACACCACTGTGGGATGGCTTTGGATTTGTCGCAAGTCAGCCAACGTGTTTGCGTTGGTCACTCTGGCACGTACAGCACGCCCAAGCTGATCCCACTTGAAGCTCAAAACGAGAGCGAATACCAACAGAAAAATATTGCAGGGGATTTGAGATGGGTATGGCTGCAGCCTGCAGCCTCCCGTCTCATTCCCTCCCATCTCATGCCCAGGCTGTCCAACAGTCAGTTCAGAGGGTCAAAAATACTAAATCGCGAATTATTTTAAGGATGGAGTTAAAGGTAAGTTCGTGAGCACGTTTGTTGCAATAAATAGAAAAACTTGAAATTGAAAAATGTTATCCATATAGTTTGCTGATTTCTTGATGTTATTGTTCTGTCCCCGATCTTAACGTAGCCTATATTTGATGAAACCTGCGATGACCTTCATTTAAAACTGCATCAGCGTTTTATGTTGACATTTGTTAGCGAATATTAGCTAACGTTACCTAGAGAAATTCATGGTTGCAGACTTTGATGGTCTCTTTTTGTGATTTTCCTTAAGGTACACATCAGTGTCTTTAAAAAAAACAACACATCGCAGGTGACAAAATGCATGGTGTGCTGTACCGACCATCATTGTCCTCCAACTGTCGTGGTTGTGCCTAACCTTAACCTCCACCTCTGTGCTCTTACTTGACTCTGCTTGCTGACCTTAACCTCTCTCCTCTGCTACAACTCCTGGCCTTAAACTAATCCTAACCTCAAACGTCGTTGTGACGCCTAAACTCAACCGGGCCTCCCAGGCTGCAGCCGTAGAATGGATTTTTAGTTTGTAGTCTAGCAAAACAAAACACGTACAACAAAGTAGGAAGGAGAAATAGCGGACAAGACAAGCTTTTATTTTGAAAAGTAGAAGCATGAGACGGGAGGGCATGAGGCGGGGAGGGCAGGAGGCTGTAGGCTGCAGCCATATACTCTTGGAGGATTTTGGCCCTTTTTTTGGGGCCGCTACCCACACGGTTAGCTGTGTTGCTCATTCCACGAATGCACGATCCTTACAAGTTGTATCTTGTTGTAAAGGTGACTAATCAGGATTTTCAACAATATAAAATACAATACCAATTGATATTATTGAAGGGGAGGAATAATCGCCCGAAATAACGTTCCAAAACTTTTTTGGAGGGGTTAGTTTAGCTTGCTAACGCAAGAGCATAGAATGTGTGATTATTTAGCCTAGTTTATTGGCAATGGGACTAACGCGTTATTTCATGTTCCTGACTGTGTTTCATTCAAATAAATAACCCGTGTTGTCATGTAAATCTACAATTCACGATTCATTGTAATTGCTACACTCCAATCCACCTGGAACTGCAGTCAATTTGCCTCCTTTTTTGCTGACAAAATTCATAAAATTAGACAATCAGTCGGTGCCTCCACACCAAGTCTTAAAAACTGCAGTTATTAAACCACTCCTAAAAAAGGCTAGTTTAGACCCTGCAAATAATGAAAAATTATAGGCCAATATCAAACCTCCCATTTTTAGGTAAAATAATGGAAAAAGTGTTTTTCAACAGCTGAACAACTTGGCCGAAAATAACTTTTGATATCTTCCAGTCCGGTTTTCGTCAGCACCACAGTACTGAAACTGCACTTGTTAAGGTCTTCAACGACATCCACTTAAACACAGACAGTGGCAGAATTTCAGTTTGAGTGTTACTGGGTCTTAGTGCTGCATTTGACACGGTCGATCATGACATACTACTAGACAGACTAAAAGTATGGGTAGGACTCTGGCGCAGCACTTAACTGGTTTGAATCTTACTTGAAGGACCGTCAATACTTTGTGTCTGTAGCTAATGACAGATCAGAGCTGATGAGGATGACGTGGTGTCCCTCAAGGTTCAATACTGAGACCTCTTCTGTTCAACATCTACATGCTTTCACGGGCTCAGATTATGAAAAACAACAAAGTTTGTTATCATAATTATGCAGACGACACACAGATCGACATAACTTTATCACCTGGGGACTATAATCCCATACAAGGGCTAGGTAAATGCATTGAAGAAATAAACAAGTGGATGTGCCTATATCTTCAATTAAATAAAGATAAAACAGAAGTAATTGTTTTTGGTCCCAAGGACGATCGATTGAAAGTCAGCGCTCAGCTTCAATCGCTGATGTTAAAAACCACAAACCAAGCAAGAAATTAGGTGTAATTATGGATTCAGACCTCAACCTGAACAGCCATAGACAATTACAAAGTCAGCCTACTATCACCTGAAGAATGTATCAAGGGTTAGAGGACTTATGTCTCAACAGGATTTGGAGAAACATGTCCTTGCATTTATCTTCAGTAGACTCGACTACTGTAACAATGTTACATCAGAAAGCTGCAGCTGATTCAGAACGCTGCAGCTCGAGTCCTCACTAAGACCAAGAAAGTGGATCACATCACTCCAGTTCTGAGGTCTTTGCATTGGCTTCCTGTCCAACAAAGAATTGACTTTAAAATCCTGCTGCTGGTTTATAAAGCACTGAAGGGTTTAGGGCCTAAATACATTTGTGATCTGCTGCTACCTTACGAACCATCCTGACCCCTCAGGTCATCTGGGACTGGTCTACTTTGTGTTCCATGAGTCAGAACTAAACATGGAGAAGCAGCGTTCAGTCCAGATATATAAGCTGCAGGTCTGCTGAGACCCTACTTTAAATACAGATTGAAGACTTTAATTGAACCAGATTCAAGGATATCAATTTCTGCATCTCACTCCTGCATTTTATTTCTTAAACTGCACTGCAACTTTTATTTCTTGCTTTTTGACTGTTTTTAATGTCTTATTGAATGTTCTTAATTGTTTTTAAATCGTGTTTTCTTTTGCATTATATGTAGATGCTTTTAATGGTTTTATGTGAAGCACCTTGAATTGCCTTGTTGTTGAAATATACTATACAAATAAGCTTGCCTTGCCTTACCAATCTGCTTGTCTGTTCAGTAGTTGGTCTTTTTTTATGGGCGAAGGTAGAAAGCTTTAGCATCACTCAATCCCGCTTCATCCAATCACCTGCCAAGTATCACACAATACTGCATCATCCAATCACATCTTTTCTGAGCAGTTTCTAAGAACGACTTCCCAGATAGTTGGGTTTAACAAACCATGTGGCGAGTCAGGGTATAATAAAATGACCTGATGCAGATTGTTATCTTTATCTGTCAAAGTCTGTTGACCTTTTCTTTTCCGATTAACCAGTATTTAGACACCGCCATAGACCATACCCTGTTCAGTTTACTGTTTATTTATTGTCTGATAATTGTAATTATCGTCCGCATCCCCATCATAATTGTTGTCATCACAATCACCATCATCCTTACCATTACCTCGAGAGTGAGCGGCTTTGATTTGTTTTCTGCCAACCTGATTGGTCTCCTGCCAACCTAAGCACCTTTCCTCCTGACTGCCTTCTCGTCTGTCCTGTGATTGATTCCCTCGGTAGCCTCTGGCAGAGTGATTGGTTTTGGTTCTCTGACAAACAGTCAATACGTTTTTTTTCTCTCTCATTTGTTCTAATCTACACTATAGGCTAGATATCTACACTGTAGGCTATCTGAGGCTAGATGGCTCAGGTGTTCACAGCTGTGTTGACTTACAGCCCCCCCTCCTGCCGCCCCCCTCCCCCCCCCCCCGTGCGGTCCCTCTAGTTAGTAGTGGGGAATGACAAATGATCACAGAAAAGTTTGTTCTTCATTGCTTTGCTTTCAGTGAATAAACACTGATGTATGACCCAAGATTTTCCCGAAAACATACTCAGTCAGCACGTTAGAAAACACTCAGTCAGCTTGTTGCAAATATGTTGTTTTCCAAGTTTGCCTTTCCCATTAGGACATGCAGTATTTGGTACAACTAGTACCAAGTGGGAGTCAGGTGGCTGAGCAGTTAGGGAATCGGGCTAGTAATCTGAAGGTTGCCAGTTCGATTCCTGGCCGTGCCAAATGACGTTGTGTCCTTGGGCAAGGCACTTCACCCTACTTGCCTCGAGAGGAATGTCCCTGTACTTACTTAAGTCGTTCTGGATAAGAGCGTCTGCTAAATGACTAAATGTAAATGTAGTACAGCATGCCACAGAGCATTTCACTGGCACTTTAGTTCCTGTAGTGGCCACTAGAGGGCAGTGTCATTACACTGTGTGGAAGGTTGAAGTTTGTGCTCTCAACATCCCTGTCAGACACACGCAGACAGAAGCCAATGGTGTTTAGGTGGTTTATGAAGCTGTTGCACTTCATCCACATCCATATTCATCCACCTTATACTTGTTTTTTGCTGCTCTGCAGAGTTGGAAAGTCTAATCGGAAGTGGATGCAATAGTACACAGCAGGCTTTGGTATCACTGATAATGAGATGGACTAAAAAGTGCCCTTGAAAAAGGCTTGAGCAGACATCCATCAAGAGAGGGCTTTTGTACTCGACAGTCACCGTGGCATTGCACACAGAAAAGGCTTTTAATGTGTGTGGTGAGATGTCTCACCAGGGGCGTCGTTAGACCCTTCTTACTGGGGCACGTGCCCCAGTATAAATATGCTGTGCCCCAGTAAAATCAAAAGTTTGAGTTTTAACAATTCACTTTCAGCCCATGCATTAATTTAGATTGATAATACCGGAAAAAAATTAACGCAGTATCCCAATCAACGCTTGTAAAATTAAAGCAGTTTAACCGAAAACACAAACCTATGCAGCAGAATTCCATGTTAGCTCACTCTTCTGAGCTTGACAAATAGCCACTGCAGCACGCACACAGAAGTCCAGGTGTCGGACTCGGCACACAAGTCACAGTTGAGGTAGGCTAAGAAAACATTAAAAAACTAAAGAAAGTTTTTAAATGATAGGCCTACCGATCATCTTATTTGACTAAAATATAAAAACTATTACATGAAGCTCAAAAAAACAGTATTTGTGCTCAAATGAATGCAAAAAAAGTGTGGGCGCTCGCATTACAATTACATTACATTTACATTTATTCATTTAGCAGACGCTTTTATCCAAAGCGACTTCCAAGAGAGAGCTTTACAAAGTGCATAGGTCACTGATCATAACAACAAGATAGCCAAAAACATTGCGAGTAGCCAAAACATGAAGCACACATTGTGAACAACCAAAGTAAGTGCCAAAGGGAAGAACCATAAGAGCATGTAGTTAAACAAGTTACAATTAAACAACATGAACCGCTATAAGTGCAAGTGTACATGTGAAAAAAAAAAGAAGCAAGCAACAGTAATAAAAACAATATATCACAGCGAGAACAAAAATTTAAAACAGTTACCACTAACCACAAGAGCAACAAGTCTCTAAGCAAGAGTCATTGTGATCCTTGAGGGAACTAACATCGGGTCAAGCGAACCATTCCTAAGTACCGTTGTACTCCCGGAACAAGTGCGTCTTGAGCCTTTTCTTGAAGGTGGAGAGACAGTCAGTATCTCTGATGGAGGTGGGGAGTTGATTCCACCACTGGGGGGCCAGACAGGAGAAGAGCTTGTGTTGGGACCGGGCGGTCTTGAGCGGTGGGACCACCAGGCGGTTGTCTGAAGAAGACCGTAGGTGACGGGTGGGGGTGTAAGGCTGCAGGAGAGACTTGATGTAGACGGGTGCAGTCCCGTTCACTGCTCGGAAGGTCAATACCAGGGTCTTGAATCTGATACGGGCCATGATCGGTAGCCAGTGGAGAGAGATGAGGGGCGGGGTAACATGGGAGCGTCTGGGTAGATTGTAGACCAGGCGGGCCGCTGCGTTCTGAATCCTCTGAAGAGGGCGGGTTGCACATGCTGGGAGACCAGCGAGCAGCGAGTTGCAATAGTCCAACTTGGAGAGGACAAGTGCTTGGACTAGCAGCTGGGTGGAGTGCTCAGTATTGTGCGCACTCAGGAGTGCGCATTACCTATTGATGTCCCTGCCAAAGCTGATATCAAACTTGCGTCCCTGAACTGTTATAGTGGGTTAAGCAAGGGGAGTTTCTATAGCTGAAGTGCATTGTGTGCAGCAAGCTTGGAAGAATAAAAAGGGATATAAATAGGGGCCTGTGTCCCAGTGGAGCTTTATGTCTAACAACGCCCCTGTGTCTCACGCAAGGTCAGAAAGCTATAATACTTCAAGGCCTCCAGAGTTTAAAAAGGAAGTATTTTACTTTACATAATAAGTTAAGGACATATCACTGGTCTGCCTTTCTTTCGAAGTAACAGAAACAGCTAGACAGGTAGGTAGGCAGAGAGATTGGTAGGCAGGCTGAGAGGCAGACAGACAGGTGGGTCTGCAGACAGGCAGGCAGACAGGCATAGATAGACGAGTAGACATGTGGGATTGGGGATCAAGGCGGCAGGGGTATCCAGGGGGAGTCAAATCCTGGATTTGAGCTCTCTGTCATGCACAAAGCAGCGTTCCAACAGAAACCCAGAACAAATATAAACCCACGAGTCCCAGGGAAGACAGATCACATCACAGCAGCTTTTGTGTTCTTTTTCTGTTCTTCTCCTTCCCTCTTTGCTTTCCTCTCCTCTGCAGACAGTTCAGCTTTGCCCATCCCCATACACTTGCCCCACCCCCACTCCACCCAACCCTTTCTAACCCTTTCTCAAATTGCAGCTCCCTGGGAAAAAAAGTCAATAGTGTTGACATACCTCCATCTCTCCTCTCCCCCTCCTTCTGTTCATCTCCCTGTCTCTTTCCTTCTGTTTCTGTCTGTCTTCTCACAATCTCACTCTCTTCTTTCTGTCCCTCCCCCCTCCCTCTGTTTCTGTTTCTCCCTTTCTCCAGCCCTCTCTCTCTGTCTCAAGTAGGACTTCGCACTTAGTAAACTGGAGAAAAACATTAGTTATGCAAAGCTTCAACATGTGTTGATGGGCTGTTGTCTCTGTGGGTTAACTGACTAACGGTGTGAGACCAGAACAGAGACAGGATTATGTGGAGCACTTTTTTTTTTGCCACAAGTACTGTAGGAATGGTGCCTGGTAGCTGAGAACTGGTAATTGGTGATGTGGCTGGTAAATACAGACCGTTCCTTTGAACTTTGACCACAGAAATACTGTAGAACTGTGCACTTCTGGTCCTTTCCTTCTGTGTTTTCTATAAGTACTGTTTGTTCTTCACTTTGTCAATTTTATGCGTTCTCTCGAGAACCTCTCAACTAGAACCTCTCACCTAGAACACCTCATCCTCCCTGGAGTCAAGGACTCATTGGCAGAGATGGAAAGTGAAGGGTGAATCAGAGGTGGTTCAGTCAGGTGCTTAGAATACAGCTGAGCACATTAACCATATGCTCTATTTGTACGTCAAGTTGAATAGTAGCGCCAGCTCAATCGGAGGGTACCTTTGCCTTGCAACTCCTACTCTCCTACTGCTGCTGCCTACACAGCAGACCAAGGCGGACCCTGTAATGAAGTCCCCTTCGCCTGTCTCTTTGCTCTGTCAGGGATCTTTTCCTGCGTGGCGTTTATCCGCCTCTCAGCTCATTGACACCGAGATGCCAGTCAGAGAGATTTCATCACCTCCTGCAATGGATTCTGGGTTTTTCAATCTAGCATGTATCGATTGGCCACTCTATGACAACATGGAAGAAAAAAACCCCGATAGGCTTGTCTCCCTGGAAACATTGTCTGTCAGATAGATCGTGTGAGGACAGGGATTGTGTTTGACCAATGAGATGCCAGGATGAGACAGGCCAATCTTCTTCATGACCATTATGATGTGGTGGAATTTTTTATATTCATATATTTTGGTTCTTGGAAACAGAGAGGCAATGGGACATTTATTTTAGAGAAAAAGAGAGGGAGTATAAAAGAAAAAAGAAAAGACACGCATTCAAATAATAATGCTGCTGGCTTAGTTTATTGTATTTCATTTTCATCTCCAATATCGCCATGTCGTACTGATTTACGTGGAGTCACGCTCCCTCCCCGCCTCACCGGCCGTTCCGGAATCCTGGTCGGCTTTCCAGGGAGCTCATGACACACTCAGTTGTCCCCTTGCTTGGCCAGGGCTCAGAGAGTGCCATACTGCATGCAGAGAAAGCCTGCTAGGGAGATCTGGACAGGGACAGAGATCTCAGTTAGGCGACACACACACACATAGACTGAATGAGGTGTTTTTTGTTTACAGCCTGCTGTCTATATGTAATAACACATTTCCTGCGATTCTTGAGATGCTCACACTTTACCATAACCCCTAGGCTTTAGTTCAGATATGTGTGTGTGTTTATACTTTTGAATAACACTGGTGGATCTCTACCCATCTCCACCCCCTATTTTAAAGGTGAAACACACCTTAATCTCCTGTCATTTAAAACTGAAACTCAAGGGAGACATTTAAAAAAAGCTATTTTGTACAATAACAATTCAGTATATACTTTACAAATTATGGGAGTAAATAGAATGATATTCAAAATGTAACTTGACTACTCTGAAATCAAGTTGGCCACTGTCAAGGGTCACGTGAAGAAAGATCTAATCTTTTGAATATTGGACATTAGACACATGAGCATATTGGAGAACATGCAGCTGTTTGACCGTTAATCGAGTCCATTATCAATGTGTTGTTGTTTATAGAAGCATATTTGATAAGGTATAATTAATGTTGGATAACTAAAGAACAACGGATTTTCAAACTTCACTTATGTTTGTTAGTAAATTATGACAAGACAGACATGGAAAATTTGTATTGAATAAGCCAGGCTAGTGGTACACATCAGAACCTTGCAATATGCCTCGTGAAGAAGTGGCTTAATAAAAAAAAAATTACACTGATATTTTGCCATTACGTTTCCTTGCATCGCAATCCCTGTCGCCATGGATACACTTTCCTTAAAACAGCCTGCGATGACCTTGACCTTAACTTGCAGGTTCCCTAGGTAACAAAGATGTGCAGGCCACTGTGTGGCGTCACCCTTGTTTGTCTAATTAATGAGCCGTAGTAAAGATAACTTTCCCTGTCGAAAGCCATCTAACCAGGGAACTAGTTGAGAGAGTGAAGCCACAGAACCAGAGAAAGAGAGGAGGGAGGAGGGGGAAGTTTACCCCTAACTGCGTTGAACCTTTTAAACCCAGACTGCGTACACAGCATAGTCTCATCATTCATGCTTAGTTAGACATATGCAGTAGTGTTTTTTTCTGGTATCTGTACGGCTGTGAATACCAGCATATCAATACCGCTGCATGTGGATGCTGCATGCATGATGTTTAGGACCATGGGAAGGGTTGAGAAGACACATACGCACACCACAAGGATTTGACCTCTTTTTTAACACACACAATGCACACAATGTGCAATATCTAAACTGGGACTGTGAGCGTCTCTGCAGTCTGAAGATACCATCTTATTTACCCTTCATGAGGCACTGCAAACCGATGAATCTGTACAGCCGAGAGGGAGAGAGAGAGGAAGGATAGAGAAACAGATAGTGTGTGTGTGTGTGTGTGGGGGGGGGGGGTAGAGAAACAAAGAGAAAAGATGTATAGAGAAACAGACTGAAAAAGAGAGAGAGAGAGTCCCACCTCCCAGGAGCTGTTGTTGTGCTATGAGAGAAGAGGACAGAGGGTGTAGAGGGATCAAACTAGCACAGAGGCCATGGGCAAGAGATCCCCCTAATTACTGTGACAAGTGGAAAGAAGATAGTGAGCGAAAGAAACAGAGGGAGATAGAGACAGAGAGAGAGAGATGAAGTTATATGTTTCAGGTGCAAATGAATAGTCCGGCCGCCGCACAGCTGTACACAAATGGAGACCACCTATTTTCTCCTGCTCATGACCGTGTCTGCTCTGTGGCCTTGTGTTCCTTCTTGAGAGTCCTCGAGATCCAGCCTCTTGCCTTCCTACTGAGATACAACCACACTCACAGCTCCCAAGATAAATAATAATAATGGATTTTATTTGTATAGCACACTTTAAAATACAAAGAGGTCTCAAGGTGCTTTAACAAGATATAGATAATCACAACAACAATCTCAACATCTCAGTCTGTGTGTGTCAACATCACCATTTATGGTGATGTTGGTGATACCGACCTTTTTTGTTTGATGGGGGGTGCCAATAAGAATGGCTTCTGACTTGCTGCCATTTAGCTGTAGGGAGTTGTTGCTCATCCAGTGCTGGATGTCATCCAGGCATTTGGTAGTCCGCGATTGTGCCAGGTGTTTGTCAGGTGAGGTTCGGAGGTAGATGAGCCCAAGCCCACACCATCTCCAACATCGAGCCAGGCAGGTAATAATTATTCATGTCGCAGACTCTTTCATTCAGAGTTTATACGAGGGGGGATCAAACCTGTCACCTCTTGATTCACAATCATACACTATATCAGCTAAACCCATACCCAAGCATTGGTAATGTCGTTATTTTTTGAAGATGACATTTAAAGGCAGGGTAGGGACATTTGCGAAACTAGCAATTTTGGCTTGAGTTTGAAAGTATCCAACCCAAAATATCTCACCGCCTCCCTTCAAAGCCACTCCGACAAAACACATTAAAGTGCTGCCTGATTTATTGATTGCTATCAAAATGTGAAGTTCATTTCAGTAAATATGACAAAAAGGGCTTCTCAAAAACATTACCTACCCTGCCTTTAACAATTCAACTTGTTTTCTTTCGTGCAGCTTTCATCATTGTGAACTGTAGTACTGTTGCACGTCACCTTCGACACTTCAACAAAAGACAGACCCTGTCACTTCCTGACCAAACAACCAGTTGTCCCCCCCATCTCTCCCTCCATCCCAAGTCTTGGCTGCCACTGAGACACTGAGTTTGAGTAACATCATCGCCATATATATGATTCTTACAGTGAATTGATAGTTACAAAGAGTGACAGCCCAAGAATGAACATGTCACTTAAAGCCAGGGGTCTGTCCTCGCTAGCGAGGGGATCCTTCATGCTGTGTCCTCTGGAGGGTGCTCCTTCTCACACACTGTCATCTTGTCTCAGTCTCAGACGCAGGGGCCCTTGGTTGTATTGGCTCTGCTGCTAACCAGATCCACTGGAGCTCTGGCAGTCACCACAATCACGCCAGTCTTTGTAAGCTTAGGGTCTAAGCTTAGGGTCTCTCTCTATCGCTCTTTCTCTCTGTCTATTTCCATCGCTCTTTCTCTCTATTTCCATCTATCTAAGTATATCTCCCTTTCTCTCCCCCTTTCTCTCTCTCACTCTCTCACAATATCTACTGGATCTATCTATATCCTTCTATATCTATATATATATACTGTACCTGTATCCACACACACACACACACACACACACACACACACACACAGGCAAACCTTTAAGATGCTTGATAGCACTGGTTGCATAGCTGGATCATCGGGGTGATGTCACGTGTCTGAAATGACACACATTCCACACTTGATTCAAGGGTGTTGGTTGTATCCTTTCATGTGCAACACTCCATTCCCATCTCTTTGTATGATCAGAAACAGCAGCAGCCTGAGATCCCAGGTGGCAAACCTCCCCTCCCTGCTGAGATGGATCATACCAGTAAATAGACGTGTCACCTCTTTGGTTGGGTACTTGATAGGTGAACCTATTGTTGTTTGATTGACGTGTCATCCATCTCTCTGGCTTCTCTAATTACCTCCCTGCCTCCCTAAAAGACAGGCCCTGTGACGCTGATAAAAGAGATGGAAATATCTGGCCTCAGAGTCACTCATGGCTTTTCACGCTGCTGGGCCGATAATAACTATACCTGGATGAGTGTTTGTGTGTGGGTGTGTGTGTGTGTGGGTGTGGGTGTGGGTGTGGGTGTGTGTGTGTGTGTGAGAGAGAGAGAGAGAGAGAGAGACAGAGAGAGAGAGAGAGAGAGAGACATTGTGTGTGTGCACACGGAGCTTGTGTGTTTCTGGAGTTAAACATTGTCTATAGCCAAGGTGACTTTGGGCACATATATCAGAAGCTGCATAATTCCTTTACATTTCTTCTGTTTGAAATCAGCAGTGGCCCACAGCTGTGTCTACCTGTCTGACTGGGTCTGGTGTTCCTGGGTCATCGTCACAGAACTAGCTCTGTGAGCCCTGGATCTCCCCCTCGGCAGGACTACATCACTACCATCATGAACACACACAGACAAGCACACCATACACATACACACACTAACCCTAACCCAGCCAGGACTACATCACTACCATCATGAACACACACAGACAAGCACACCATACACATACACACACTAACCCTAACCCAGCCAGGACTACATCACTACCATCATGAACACACACAGACAAACACACCATACACATACACACAGTAACCCTAACCCAGCCAGGACTACATCACTACCATCATGAACACACACAGACAAACACACCATACACATACACACACTAACCCTAACCCAGCCAGGACTACATCACTACCATCATGAACACACACAGACAAACACACCATACACATACACACACTAACCCTAACCCAGCCAGGACTACATCACTACCATCATGAACACACACAGACAAACACACCATACACATACACACACTAACCCTAACCCAGCCAGGACTACATCACTACCATCATGAACACACACAGACAACACCATACACACAGACACACAAACACTAACCGTAACCCAGCCAGGCCTACATCACTACCATCATGAACACACACAGACAACACCATACACACAGACACACACACACAGTAACACACACTAACCCGAACCCAGGAAGGACTACATCACTACCATCATTAACACACATAGACACACACACCATAGACACACACCACTCACACTATTCCAAACCCAGCCAGGACTACATCACTACCGTCATGAACACACAGACACACACACACCATATACACAGACACACACACACTAACCCAGCCAGGACTACATCACTACCATCATGAACACACAGACACACACACACCATATACACAGACACACACACACTAACCCAGCCAGGACTACATCACTACCATCATGAACACACAGACACACACAAACACCATATACACAGACACACACACTAACCCAGCCAGGACTACAACACTACCATCATGAACACGCATACCACATACACCTAGGCACACATGCACACAACACACACACACACTGCGCACACACAAAGACACACATCAAACACACGTGCACACACAAAGAGAGAAGAACCAGAGAAACATTGACAGAAAGAGTTGATACTACGTGATTTAATAACTCTTGGTGGGCGTACGTGATGCGATTAGGAAGGACTCCGGGTAAAATACATGAAACGAAGGAGCGATCATGTTGAAGGTTTGGAGGTGTGTGGTGGTTTTGGTGTCGATTCAGCTCAAATCCATTTTTGTCCTGAGGGAATACGAAATGTTCCGCTAACAGCAGAACGATACTCAGTCTTTTGTGTTTTGTTCATCTCTGTCCAAACCGTTTTATGTGTGGACCTGCAGGTGGTTGTTTACCTCTCTTTGTCCCAGACTGCTGTCTGAAGCCAACACGATGTCTGGGCCTCTCTCTCCAACTGGAAACAAAATATTGATTTGGTTTCTTTGAAGATGAAACGTTCGTATTTGACTTGATGATCTTCCTGATGGAGCAGCCATTAAAGAATTCTTGAGAAACACGACACACCAGGGACGTTGTTAGACATAAAGCTCCACTAGGGCACAGGCCCCTATTTATATCCCTTTTTATTCTTCCAAGCTTGCTGCGCACAATGCACTACTACGCTATAGAAACTCCCCTTGCTTAACCCACTATACAAAAGTTCAGGGACGCAAGTTTGATATCAGCTTTGGCAGGGACATCAATAGGTAATGCGAGCGCCCACACTTTTTTTGCATTCATTTGAGCACAAATACTGTTTTTTTTAGCTCCATGTAATATTGTTTTTATATTTTAGTCTAAATAAGATGATCGGTAGGCCTATCATTTAAAAACTTTCTTTCGTTTTGTAATGTTTTCTTAGCCTACCTAAACTGTGACTTGTGTGCCGAGTCCGACACCTGGACTTCTGTGTGCGTGCTGCAGTGGCTATTTGTCAAGCTCAGAAGAGTGAGCTAACATGGAATTCTGCTGCATTGGTTTGTGTTTTCGGTTAAACTGCTTTAATTTTACAAGCGTTGATTGGGATACTGCGTTTATTTTTTTCCGGGATTATAAATCTAAATTAATGCACGGACTAAAAGTAAATTGTTAAAACACAAACTTTAGATTTGACTAGGGAACAGCAGATTTATACTGGGGCACGTGCCCCAGTAACAAGGGTCTAACGACACCCCTGCGACACACCAAACAGACACTCAGCGCTGGCTTTGAAAGCTGCATCTCCGCTAGTCAACAGAAATACAGCAGCACCCTATTCTTATTCTCCGCGATCCCATTCAGCTGTAATTACAGCTTCGTTTGCGAACCATTTGAGGCGGACGGCTTCAAAGCGCTCTTCTACCCCTCTGATCTGTGTTGTCTAACCGTTTCCTGTCAGCGAGAAGCGAGCGTTGCTTCTAACATCTTTTAACCTAATTTTGTTTCACCCTGTGAGTGTCTTACACACACTCGTCGGACCCGCACGCACGACGCGCGCCACGGCGCAGCTCAACTGTCCCCATCCGCAGACAGGACAGATCAGGGCCGGGGGGATCTGTCATTGCGGGTGTTGTCGCTCGTCACATACGAAGCAAAGAACTCCAGACGTTTGATTGATTGATTGATTGATTGATTGATTGATTGATTGATGTTAAAAATGTTATTTTTCCACAGTAGATAATCCGCCTCCGCCTCTGTATTTTGTCAATTCAGTCCTTCCCTGTGTGTTCTGTGGTCCCACCTGAGAAATGGAGGTAGTAGATACGGGACAACAGACTTTAAGTGCGCTGAATGTAGTCTAGAGGAGAAGCTTAGCATTTAGACTGAAGATAACAAGTAGAAAGAAAGAATGTTCCGCCCTGGGTTCGAAGGGCCTCGAGGTGATATGTGATGTGAGGAACTATGTGCAACACCAGTTAATTGGCTTCCAGAGGGGAAACGGTGGAGACCATTAATAAAGTGCATGTTTGGGAAAGGAAGGGGTGTGTGGGAGACTTTCTGTTGTTCTTCTTTTTCTTTCTTTCTTTCTTTCTTTCTTTCTTTCTGTCTTTCTGTCTTTCTTTTCCCACCTTTCTTTCTTCATTGTATCTATCCCCATGCTATCCCCCCTCTCTCCTCTCTTCTTCACCCAGCTCTTGCCTCTTCACTTGGGTTTTGTCTGTTTCTAATTAATCAGAGTTACATCCTATTGGCACTAATTACAGCATTCAGCCCAGAATACAGGAAAAAAAAATACAACATAATTATGGCTCTGTGTTTCTCTGGGCTGTGTGTATGTAAATGAACAAGAATGTTGTGTGTGTGAGGTGTGTGTGTGTACATGAAGTCTCTTTATAATGGCACAGCCTCTAAAAATATTACCCCGGGCAACCATACATTTCTCTCTCACTGACCCTGCACTGACCCTCTAACTCCCCCACTGCCCCACTCCCACAAACACACACTATTTTTCACATTTCTTTTTATGGTTTTGGCTTTATTGAGCTTAACAGAGTGCCAGAATAATATGACTCACCCTGGCAGGCTGATTAAATAAGTGCATCCAACTTAGTGTGAAGATGTATTTAGCTCATTGTCTTTGTATCTATGTGATGAGTCGACTAACCTCCAAAACTGAGCAGTGCTGAAAGACTGCAGTGAGCTGATGAATCTTTCTGAAGTGTGTTTGTGTGTGTGTGTGTGTGTGTGTGTGTGTGTGTGTGTGTGTGTGTGTGTGAAAGAGAGAGAGAGAGAGAGACAGACCCACCACTCTACAGAGCCCCAGACTCATCAGGTCAGATTAATCAGGTATACAGTATAATGTGTGTGTGTGCGCACGCTCTTGTTCCAAATGTCCTCACAAGTATAGAAGTCTGAAAAACTTGAGGTTGTGGGGTCCTTTTCCTTGGGCCCAAAACGTCAAATGCTTTTTTCATGGGTTTTAGGGTTAGAATGAATGTTAGAGTTAGAATTACATGAAGGGTTAAGGTTAGGGTTATAGGCCCAGTTTCCACAACATGGATTAAGCCTAGTCCTAAAGTAAGAGAAATGTCAATAAAGATCTCCATTGAATACGTTTTTAGTCTGGGACTAGGCTAAATCCATGTCTGGGAAACCGGACCATAGTGGTTAGTGGTTAGAGATGATTTTAAATGGGACCCACTAGGATAGAAAAACAAATATATTTGTGTGTTCTGCTGATAACTCATGTGATGTTCTGAGAGTCTGTATCATGCTGTAGGTGAAAACACAGGATAAACTGCTATTATAAAACATCTGACACCTATGTCCAGGACAATTTACTGACATTTTCATTGTGTAGCGTGGTCGCATGGCCTTTTACAAATAATTACTGAGACACAAATGTCAAAATTTGTTGGCCACAGATTGTTCTTTCATTTACATGAATTCGAACTCAGTTTCTCTGATGGAAATTGTGCTTTTGACAACAGCAACCATGGTGTGTCTACTCAATTCTTTTGGCCAATATTAATCTGATGGAAATATTAGGTCCAAAAAGAAAATCATGTGGTTAGAATTGAAGGAGGATTTCCAGGGTGACCGCTTTGTGGTCAGCTTGAGGACACGTTGTTCTACTGATTTGAATTTAAAACCTGATCCTGGGTGGGTCTCTGAGGAGAGCAGAGAGTCTCTCCTCCAGTCCTTCCTGGACCAGCGGCAGCACTGACGTGTCTTTCTCACCCGATGACAATGTAATCAGACGCTTCAGACAAGCGTGGAAACTGGACTTCCTGCTTTAATGGATTCTGGAACATAAGCCCCTCAGTGTGAATACTGGCATCCTGCTATAATTGGAGGAAAGAGCGTAGGCAAAAGGAGAGGGAGAGATGGAGTAATTGGAATGAGGGAACGAGGAGGCGTGGAAAGAGAGAGAGAGGAAGTCTGTATGGAAGGAAGGAAGGCAGGAAGGCAGGAAGGAAGGCAGGAAGGGAGGAAGGAAGGAAGGAAGGAAGGAAAAAAGGGTAGGAAGGAAGGAATGAGGGGACAAAGGAAGAAAGAAAGGATAGAAAGAAGGAAGAAACAAATAAAACCTCTTTCCCACCTCCGTTGTGTCTCAGTTGAAGGAGGCTGTGGGAGAAGAGGAGTAAGTCCCTGGCCTCTCCTCTCTGCAGGAGGCTGTGGGAGTAGAGGAGTAAATCCCTAGCCTCTCCTCTGCAGCACAGTCGTTTCAATAATGATTTAATGTATTTGAGTGGAAACGAGCTCTACAGTCTGGGCTCACTGTTCCAGTCAGCTAAAATACTGATGAGGGCTATCCATTTCATCACAACTCAGACAGATCTCTGAACCAACCAGATTTTATGTGTTTGACTGCGGAAACAGGCCAAACAAAGTTCCCGACTAAAGTTGCAGGGAACTTTACTATAAAAGTGTAACTGATAGAGTATATTTAAGGAGATCATGCTGGACCAAAATTAGTTTCTGCACAGTGGGGCAGAGACTGATTGAAACCAGGCCAGAATACTTAAATAAAGAAAAACACTTTAATTTCATGGGTCTGTTAAGGACAGAATTCAAATTATTTGTGGTAAGATAAAAAGCTTTACTGTAGGCCTATTGGTTTGCTAAAACCCAGTCCAACACTGTTAACACTGTCCATCATGATCCATATACAGTAAGCTTTGCCCGCTGGAACATGAAATATTGCTCTCTTCTAATCCTCTGCCTGCATGAAGGCCTCATGTTGTGATTAATGTCTATACCGGAGGTCCAAATGAATAAGTAAATACTATCATCATCACCAGCCAAGATAAAAGGGTTGTTCAATGGATGCAGGACAGTTGGATTTCAGTGAAAGGTTTCTGCATTCACAGAAGCCTAGCAGCATACCGTAATCAACAGATAAAATATATCTAAGGACTTCCAACTCTCACAAGAGACTCTGGCATTAGACTACACCCTGTCCATGACACCAGATCCACTCTTTTCCTTCTGGGAACACATTTCGAAAAAACTTCAATTACGGAAGCATTCTTTTCCCTCTGAATCAGTTTTCCCTCTTAATCGTCACACAGGCTCCTTCCAATAAAAATTAAACAATCAGCTTGTGATGTCTGGATGACTTTGCTGCATCGCTTTCATTCTGCTGCGGCGTCCTGTACGGATACCTAACTCGTTTTTGTGTTCCCCGAAAAATGCCATCATGGCCCTCCTATAGGCCTATGCAATATTCAATTTAGAGCTTTGTTTCCAAACGTCTTATTAGTCATAACTCTTTTCCACAGAGACCCAACGAAAGTTAGTATTGATTTAAAACCGGCGTCTTTGAAAGCCCCATAGTCTCAATGCTTAATATTTCAGAGCTCATGCATATTTAATTGTCCTGCTGCGTCCTCTCGTGCGCTCTTTAAAGCGCGGGGTTTCACGGCTTGGTGCGGGCAGTCACCGAGGTGTGAGAGTAGAATGAGTGAGGCATTGGATGAAAGACAAAGATCAAAGCCGCCGCTCGGAGGTTCTATCTGTGGAATACATCTGTTGGTGGTGTTGAGCTCTGAAGTTATTTCAGCAGGAGTTATAGCAGTGCCCCACGTTCCCATCAGCCGAGCTTGGGTTGTTTGAGCGACAGGTTCGATTTCAGCTGCCTGTGATGCTGTGACACACCTGTCAGAACAGGAACGTCCCCTTTGAGCATTTCCTATTGACCAAAGATCGTTGTTTCAGATAATCCCAAAAACGTAAATCCTTCTTTCTAGCCAATTTGCCTATTCAAATCAAATCAAATCAAATTTATTTGTATAGCCCTTTTTACACGCAAGCATGTCACAGAGGGCTTCACATATGCCCATAGAACTGCCCCTCAACCAACCTAAACCCTCAAGGTTTACAGTCCTGCCTATTGCAGGACTGTCTGTTACTAATCAATGTGTAAAGTTATGAATCTACTGTCTTCAAATCTATATCCCTTTCCCCTCTCTCTCCTTCAGACACACAACACAAACAGTCTGCGACACATGCAGGCACATACTGTACACACGCGTGCACTTGCAAGTGATTGGTTGCATGAAATAGAATGCAAACGTAAAGGCGTTAAAGCGACACTTTAAATCGGATTTGCCCAAGATTAAATAGCAGCGCTTTTTTTTCTTTTCTTTTTTTCTTTTTACCGCGAGAGCACGCCTCCTTCGCTCCGATTGGATTCTGTGACGCTCGGGAATGCACGAGTATTGCTTTCCAGAAGATTTCATTGCGCGTCTCTTTGATTACATTGTAGCGGCAGATTTCAGCCGGTGCGCTAGGAGGCAGCTTGATAGACTACAGCATAAGAGCACGAGCGCTATGTCTAAAGCTTCTGCCTCTGTCCCTCATTTGGAAAGCGCAAGCAGTAACTTCGATGCAATAACGACATTGGAGAAGTCGTTTAATATTTGAGTTTTTGTAGAAATATAACTGCGGTTGTGCGGCTGTGCACGCTCGGGACCGTATGGAGGGATGTCGCGATGGTTTATACAAGGAGAACCAAAACTTTGGTGTCAACATGCGTGATTCTAAGCGGCATGACTAACATCGTTTGTCTGCTCTATGTCGGCTGGATCACCAATTATATATCTAATGTAAACCCCAAAGTCCCCGAGTTGGAGCCGGAGAGAAAGTTTCAAGATGACAGCAAAGGAGAAACTCTGAAGATTATTGAGAGACTGGACCGACTTGAGAACGTGGTCAATCAGCATATCAAAGGTAAGCAATATTCGTATACAGTACTTGTCAAGCTTACATATTGCACACAGGGGCGCCGCTAGTGATTCTGGGCTCCCTGGCTAATTTGCACTCCGTGCCCCAAAATCTAAACCACACAGGAAAGTATGGGGATCTGCTGTGCCCCCTGTCTGACCAAGGCCATTTGAATCGTCTGGAATCTCACTGTGCCCTTGATTGCAGACGTTTTGCCAGATTGGAATTTCCCTTATGGCACCTGTAAAATGATAATTATAAAAATGTTGAGCTGTGCAAGGAGAAATTCATGTACATGTCACAACTGAATATCAATACCTTTTTTTAGGTGCATTTGTTTCTCTGTTCTATTTTGTCTAGCTTTCAAAACCAAAAAAAAAAAAACGGTTCAGGTATTTCCAATTAAAGCGTCTTCTTGGTAAAAAAATCGTATTAAGAACAGGCATGTTTAGAAATACCACATTTGTTATCTGGGATTCAAACCACTGTCACCCCCTCCCAAAGCTAGGCAGGAGGCTTACAGGCAGTCTGATCTCCCTACAAGAGTGTAGACACAAACCACCTCTGCTACACTTTGTAGGTCCAGCGGTAGCAAGCTGGAGCTCATGTAGAGGACGCGGTTGTGTTCGGTGTGACTGAGTGCTGCTGGGACTGTTGAGTGCGGCTCCACTCAGGACTGGTCGCTGTGGAGGTCAGAGTGATGATGTAGTGTGGGGGTCTGGGAGCGTGCCAAGGCCCAGACCGGAGCCAGGGGGTAAATTTAGCACCGGAGGCCTTGGCAGAGCCCCACATGGGGCTGCCTCGGTTCTCTATCTGCTGGATGGCATATTACATTACTAAACCTGGAGTGATGGGTTTATGAAGCCAGCAAAAGAAAGCTGTGGACAGAGGTGTGTGTGTGTGTGTGTGTGTGTGTGTGTGTGGGGGGTGGGTATTTCTTGGTGTGTTTGTGTGCGAGTGTGTGTGTGAATTTGTTGGTGTGTGTGTATGCAAGTGTGTGTGTGGGTGCATTTGTTGGTGTGTGTGTATGGGAGTGTGTGTGTGAATTTGTTGGTGTGTGTGTATGCGAGTGTGTGTGTGTGTGTGTGTGTGTGTGTGTAGGAGGAAACTGAGGAGATCACTTCACAGTCTGTAGGAGCCAGTGCCTCCCACCATCTCGTATCATATTACACATCCCGTGTTCAACTGTGTGAGGCTTTACATCAAACATACATGTTAACGTTATGTGTCATGCCAGGTCTTGCAGTAGTGAGTGGAGAACTTCTTAGCTGAAGGGGCTGCTTAACAGCTCTTGTATCTCCATTAAAATTTCAGTTCTCAGCTGAAGGAATGTCCCACACATTATTTTTGTCTTAAATGAAAGGGGAAGTGATGTACTGCTGTACACACAGACCTCCTCTCCTCCTCCTGTCCTCTCCTTCCCTTCACACTTTCAACCCCTCCTACCCCCTCCCCTCTCATGAGGTTCCTAATGGACTAACTAACTCTCTCTCTAGAGACCGACTCCATCCTCACACACACGCACACACACCTTCCTCAGTCCTCAAGGGCAGAGCCTCCAGCACCTGCCCATGCATACATCGTTCTCATTCATAACAAGGAAAGAGTGTGGGTGCCTGCAGAGTGTGTGTGGATGTGTCACCATGTTGACTGCCGGCTCACAGGAACTATTGTTTCTGACATGACACCTAACACTTTGTGACTATCTGAGCGACCGTGGTGTGCCATGTGGGAACCTGTCCCTTATCCCAGTCCCCTGTCTGTCTCCCGTCTCTCCTCTGTCTCTTATCCCTCCCCTATCCCCCGTCCAAGTCCCCAGTCCCCTACCCCAGTTGCTGTCTCCTGTCCCTCCACTATCCCCTTTCCCAGACCCCTGTTGCTGTCCCCTGTTCTGTGCTGTGGCTGGTGGAGGGGTGTTCTTGGTCTCTGGTGATGGTTCTGCCTGAGGCTAGTCAGCTGTTACTGACAGACCCAAGTGAGGCCTGGAACACAGATGCTGTTTCAGGTTGAGAGAAAGAGTCGCTGTGAATGTGTAGGTTTGCAGTTTTTCTTAACTTTTTTATATTCTGGCCTTCCTTTCATTCATCTCTCCTTCCTCCTATCCTTATTTACTACCCTCCCTCTTTGCCCCTCTCTCCCTCCCCCCAATTTTCCTGCTTTCCTTTTCTTTTGTGTATCTCTCCGTCCTTCTGTCCCTCCAACCTATTCTATTTCCCAGATCTATTAAAGCAATAAGTCCAGTTTCCATGCTTGTCTGAAGCGTCTGATTACATTGTCATCGGGTGAGAAAGACATGTCAGTGCTGCCGCTGGTCCAGGGGGGGGCTAGAGGAGAGACTATCAACTCTCCTCAGCTCTGGGCTCTTCTCAGGGACTCACCCAGGACCAGGTTTTAAACTCTAATCAGTAGAAAAACGTATAATGAAACTGACCACAAAACGCCTGATCCAGCCTGTTCAGGTCACCCTGGAAATGTGTATTCGGTCTGACCTATGACGATGCTGATTAATTTTTCATCTCAGCTCATAACCTTAGTCGCCAGGGTCAAATAGTCCCATTCAAATACTCCACTTACCGTAACCTAACCAAAATAGTAAGGAACCTTTGCGTATTCTCTCATTTTCTTAAGTACTGCCAACTGCGCCACGGTAGTTGACATTGTTGCAATGTACTGTACTGAATTGCCTACTGCTCATCACTGGCAGTAAAGGGGCTATTGAATGAATGAGTGAGTGAGTGAGTAGGTGAGTGAGTGAGTGGGTAGGTGAGAGTAATAGAAAGAGAGAGAAAAGAGAAAGGCATCTGATCTGGTATGGTTACTGTACCTCAATAAACAACTCCCATACACTTGTCAAAGCTGTATGAGCGAGATGAACCTAGAAGAATATTTTCCTTTGACTGACACCTCAGTCCCCCCAGTAATGATGTTGTAATAGTGTCCTAAACACTGCTGTCTTTGGGCTCCCTATAGACAGAGCAGTTTACCCAAGGAGCAAATCCTTAGAGGTCGTTTTTTTTTAAATTCTGTATTCTTGCTGTAAGCACAGTGATTCTTGGTGTGTGTGTATGTGTGTGTGTAATGGGGACAAAGCAGCTGATGTATTTTGTGCTGTGTGTGTGTGTGTGTGTGAGTAAGTAGGTGTGTGATGTGTGTGTGGCATGTTTGTAAGTAGGTGTGTGGTATGTGTGTGTGTGTGTCTACAGGGAGAGTAATGCTGCGTGGAGCAGAAAGAGAAGATTCATTTTCTTTTCCATTTCCTTCGACTGTCTGCTTGAAGGGACCAGCAGGGGTCTGAAACGTCTTGTCATGAGGCTCCCAACCACTTTGTACTTCCTCCACCAATTACGATAATACATTTTGGGTCATCCAATTATGTTGCTTTCACTCGACAATGAACAACTGCAGATTTGCCCCAGGTTGCTTGAAGCAAACTGACTGAATGGTGTTTTCCACACTGGAAATAATTGTACCGTACAATTCAGATTCCCAGTTCAATGGATGTCTGAATTAATAATTCAGCATACTGTACAACATACCCCGCCTTTTATTTTCCACTGCAGCTATAGTTAACTAAAAAGCTACTTTACTTTCTACTTGGAATCAACGGGTCTGTACATGGATGGAAAATTGGAGTGTGAGGCAGTCCAGTGTTGTGTATTAATCAGTTCTACAGAGTCTGCCTGGTTTGCAGCTCTTCGCTACACAGATCAGTGTAATTATAACAATTCTGTCTCTGACACTTATGCGTGGTCTAACTCAAAACCATTGCCTAGTGGTTTGGGAGATTATTACGATACATTTTGCTCTCTGCGTGTGTCCGTGTGTGTCTGCCTGTGTTGTGCATAGACAACATCTACTCCTCATCATGTTGAGGTTCTGACTGATGACCTTCATGCTTGACCTTGAGAAACTTAGAGAGTATTAAAGAGGTTATGGGTTCACTGTGAGAGCCGGTTCAGAGCTGGATGCTTCACTCATCTCCCACATCTGCACTACCATCAGCTTCAGCAGGAGATGCAGTTCTCTCTCATGGAGGAAATACCTTGTTCCGACCTTGTACTAGATGTTGTTAGTCAGTGTGTTACTATTAACGTTCCCATTGCTACAAGGTCAACATTGTCTTGTTTTGAACCAGATATAATTGCGTTTAATGTTGTGGTACCGACATTAAACGACAATAGACCTTGGGCCCTATTTTAACAATCTGAAACGGAAGTATCAAACGCGAAACGCAAGTAACTTTGTGGGCGGGACTACGGCGCTGTTGTCGTTATACCGGCGGGATAAATGACACTTGCGTCTGACGCAAATCTAAAATTGGTTGGTCTGAAGTAGCTACGTTACTCTGTTGTGGTTTGGGCATAACGTGCAATAAACCAATCAGCGCATCATCCCCGTGCATTCCCTTTAAGAGCAGGCGCACTTGTTCCATGCCGGATTGCTATTATAATGGCAGATTTGCCAGGCGCACGCCAGGAGCCGTTCACAGCTGAGGAGACCGACGTTCTTGTCAGGGCCGTAAAAGATTGAGAAGTGACATTGTATGGGGATGGTAGAAGAAACCCACCCAAATTAGCTTTGGTTAAACAGGCGTGGGTGTAAATTACATTTACATTTATTAATTTAGCAGACACTTTTATCCAAAGGGACTTCCAAGAGAGAGATTTACAAAAAGTGCATAGGTCAATGATCATAAACAACTAGATAGCCAAAAAAAACATTGCGGGAAGCCAAAACATGAGAATACATTGTGATAAGCAACCAAGTGCCAATGGGAAGAAATTGCCACAATTGTTAAAAATCAAGTTCACATACATAGAGATTTCTCATGAAAATCTTTTTAATCATTGACATGAAAGAAATGTAACACTATGGAACGCAGAGTTAGTCAAAATTAAATAAATAAATAGTTATATAAATACATACATAAATAAATATGGCATTTATTGATGTCGGTAAATGGATTCAGCTATATAATTATATAATGCTATATTTATATATTTATTGCCATCTTTTTAAATTTCAGAATTTATTTCATAGACATATTTATTTATGTATGTATTTATCTATTTATTTACCTATTTAGTTATTTATTTAATTTTGACTAACTCGGCATTCCATATAACACAGCCATACAATAAATCAAAACAATGTAAGGCAGCTTCGCAGGAAGAAGACCCTGGCCTCGCCAGCAGTGCGCACCGTCCAAGCATGCGCCTTTAAAGGTGACATGACATGAAAACTTCACTTTAGGAGGTTATTTAACATTAATATGAGTTCCCCTAGCCTGCCTTTGGTCCCCCAGTGGCTAGAAATTTCGATAGGTGTAAACCAAGCCCTGGGTATTCTTCTCCGCCTTTCAGAAAATGAAAGCTCAATTGCTCTGTTTGAAAAACCTCCTCTTTGTTACTTGGACAAGTTAACTAACGCTATATCATTTTGTAGCTTTACTGTTTATTGTTACCTAGCTTGCGACCCTTAGAATGTGGCTGTAACATTAGCTCTGCAGCTAACAGCTGAGTTACTGTCGCTAATGTAAAGGTAGATAGCATCAAGTATGTGTGTGAATACACATGCTGTAACGTGAGTGTTGTACACTTCTTTGTTATTTGGATAACCGTTCTGCTGTTGGTGTTATGGCGCGCGCGATATCCGCCTTTCCCCTCATTGAAATGACTGAGTGTGTACCTCTGCAAACCAGGGTTATCAGATGAGAATGGGCAAATTTGAGGCATCTTACAGCAACAGGGCTACAGCCATTGCGATACATCCATTGTAAACATTAGCGCATGGTGCCGCCCCTCCGCTCCTCATTAGCATTTAAAGCTACAGACACCAAAACAGCGCGTTCTGAGGAAAGCTCCTTGTGGAACTGCTAGTAGTGGCTGTAATTCTGCACCAAGGCTGAATTTCGGGAAAGAGACTTCTGATACAGTATTAGGGGACCACTAAGGCCTATATAAAAGCATCCAAAAACAGCATGTCATGTCACCTTTAAAATAACATCTGAATAATGCGCCACTGACTTTAGACTACGTTTTTCCTGGTCTGTGGCGGAATTGTTTTCTGAAACTGCAAAATAGCACCAGGGAACGTTTGCGCTGGAACACGCGTCCTTTTTTCGCTGAACCACCCCCGGCAGCGCAAGTTCATTCCCTAATTTACCGACGTGCGTCTGTGGAGGGAAAAGTCTGCTGTGCGCCGGGTGCAAGATAGGAATGATACATGCGTCGGTGTACAAAGTCAATTGCGCTGGGTGCAAGATAGGGCCCTTCGAATTTCTATTGCTGAGGCTACTGAACGAGAATGAACTTCCTAATAAAGTAAACATCAAGCTGATGGCTGTCTTGGTGCCTGAAGGGTTCATAGGTCAGGCTGGCCTGTCATGTGATCGGCAGTCCTGCCGATGTTTGAAGGAAGCTCTCTTGTGAGTTGAATTTCACACAAGATTAGGCTTAGAGAAATCTGTCCAGGCGATATGAATGAACACGGTAGGAGAGCTTCACCAGACTGTGCCCCTCAGCCCGTCAACTGTCTGGGTGTGTGTGTGTGTGTGTGTGTGTGTGTGTGTGTGTGTGTGAGAGAGAGATATGCCCCTCTAGTGATGGCCCCAGCTTGTCAACTGTGAAGTGTCTGCTTCACTAGATGAGGACAGGAGCTGTTTTGACAGAAGGATGGGGTTGTGAACCATTGAAGAGTCCTTTGAAGATGTGGTTTCTCTGTTCCTCAGTGAAAACCTACATTATACAGGTGACTTAATAAAAACTGTCTCTGTGTTTTAAGTGGATATGCTAATGGAACAGACAAAAGGTTAGGGGAGTAGTGGGCATATTGAGATTCAAACGTATTTTAGGTGGGCGTGGATTTTCAGCTTTAAAGTGTTTTTCTATCTCCCCTTCTCGCTTTCATTTTCTTTCCCTCTCTCCTCTCTTTCTCTCTCCACTCTATCCCTTTCTCTCTTACACTTTCTCTCACTCTCTTTTCCCTCTCTCTCTCTCTCTCTCTCTCTCTCTCTCTCTCTCTCTCTCTCTCTCTCTCTCTCTCTCTCTCTCTCTCTCTCTCTCTCTCTCTCTCTCTCTCTCATACATGCTATTCTGTGCTCCCCTGGGATGTGAAGAGGGGTTAAATCTGTGAGCTGTCTGTCCATCTGTGCAGTCCAGATTATTGACCCTAATCCTAATCCCCCTGTAGAGGGACAAACATTTCCCCCTGGCCTCCTGCTTCTCACAGATCCTGTGCTCCAGCAGCATGCTCAGCCCTCGTCCTGCAGGCTCGTGAGCGCGAGCAGAGCGTGACGCACTGCCAGTGCTGTGGTCTCCCCTCAGTGTTGCCATGTAAATAGTGTTTCTGTGCCCTGAACATACTCAGGGATTGCAGGCAGACAGAGATAGACAGGCAGACAGGCAAGAAGGCAGGCAGACCAGAC
Source organism: Osmerus mordax (assembly GCF_038355195.1). Lineage (NCBI taxonomy): Eukaryota > Metazoa > Chordata > Actinopteri > Osmeriformes > Osmeridae > Osmerus > Osmerus mordax. The sequence continues at coordinate 17,900,584 of NC_090053.1, forward strand.
CAGACAGATAAACAGACAGATAGATAAAGGTCACCGTAGGTCGTATTCAGCCTGGGGCTTCAGAGATGCATGTGACTCTCTCCCCTTCAGATGCGACCTTAGAAGACCCCCACAAAGCAAACTGCAAGATGGGATCCAGGGCTCACCTGGATCAGGGGTCTTTAAATGCTGGAGCAGGCTCTCTCTGGCTCTGCTCTCACTCTCTGGCACACACACACGTACACACACACACTCCTGCAGACACACACACACTCACACAGACATATGCTCAATCTCACACACACACACACACACACACACACACACACACACACACACACACACACACACACACACACACACACACACACACACACACCCACATCCGTAGATTATTCTCTCTCTCTCTGGCAGTATGACTCATGTATGAAGGTGCTTCAATATGCTCACTCTGTGCTGTTCTCCTCTGTCTGAAGAAGTATCCATCATCACTAGTACGCTTTGGATTTCATCTTTCCAAAATACACTGTCCATCCCTCCATCTGTCTGTCTGTCGGTCTGTCTGTCTTTGTATTCCTGTCTGAATGTCCGTTTGTCTGTCTTCCTGTCTGAGTGTCTAACCAGCTGGACTGGAAATTTGCCACTTAATGACCATACCTGCATCCCCAGGCCTCCCTTCTCCTCAGGGGGCTGCGTGCTGCCATCTGCCCAGCCTTGGGCTTCTCTCCCTGGGGGTGGAACAGCTGGGAGGCCCCCTTCGTTTGGTGAACCACAAAACGTATCTTCTTCGACTGGATGTCACCTCTTTTAGTATGCCCTCTCTTGCACAATACCTGCATTTTAACTATGCATTTATCAACATAATGATGGTTTGCTTTGTTATACGTGTACGCCACTTAAACGAACAAACACGCACCCACACACAGTAGCAACCACACAGGTCCTCCAACTGTGTGCACTCAAAGACCTGATGTGGTAGTTGACTGCTGCATCGCAACAGCCTACGCGTGTGGGCATGTGGACGAATCAGATTCACCACAAACAGACTTTGACTCAGAGTGAACCCCCTGTGTCACCCACAGGTTGGCATCAGCGCCAACTTTCCCCCCTGGCGTTCGTGAGACGGGGCGAAGGCATTCGTCTTGAAGATAGAGAGAAGTAACATAGAAGGACACGCGGAGAGAGCGATTAGGAACGAGAAGAAAACCAAGACCGAACGACAAAGAATGTCGCATGTGTGTGCGTGTGAGCGCGCGTGTACTCGAGTGTGTGCGTGTGCGTGTGCGAGAGAGAATTCAGCGAGAGCAGAGGAACGTGTGAAAGTCTTGATTGTCTTCGAGGCACTACAGACTGGAGATGATTGATAGAATGGGAACTTTGGGGGATCTCAGACTGTGCTCTGCTCTGTTCTCTCTCCTGCGTGGTGCGGCTGTGACTGAGGGGGCTGACTGAGGGGGGAGAGGGGAGAGGATTGAGGGGCGAGGAGAGAAGGGGGAGCAGAAGAGAGAGGAGGGGTTAGGAGAGAGTGGTAAAGAGAGGGCAGAAGAGGCTAGGGAAGAGGGGGAGGGGGCCAGGGAGAGGAGGGAAGAGGGGGATGAGTAGAGGGCAGAGGAGAGAGGGGTAGGAAGGCTCCAGGGTTCAAACCCCCTCTGACGAGTGGGGGCGTCTCCCTTTGATGACATCAGAGACTCAGACACCCCCGTATCCCAACCTAGTGCTGCGTCTCTGAGCATCTCCACAGTTCTGCTGGAGGAACACACGCCTCCCCCATACACTGCTCCGCTCGGAGGACGACTGGAAGTGGAGCGCTTCACTGCATGATATCACAACTGGAGGTACACGCCAAATATTGCCCATGTACAATGTCAGTCCCTGCTGATTTCACAGCTTAGGTTATGTAAATGCTTTTATAAAACATTAACACTAGTCAACAGAGAGATTATGGGTGACAGGGTAATAAATATGACCCCCCTCTCCCATTGGCATGCTGCCAAGTCCTCTACTGGGTCCTTCTGACTGGACACTGGTCAGGCCAGGACAGCCTGTGGCCAGTGGACAGCCCAGAGATGCTGCTTAGTTAATGTAGCACTCTGCCCCAGCTTCAACCCCAGCCCCAGCCTCACGCCCCAGCCTCACGCTCCAGCCCCAGCCTCACGCTCCAGCCCCAGCCTCACTCTTCTGTCCAAGCCTCACTTTTCAGCCCCAGCCTCACTCTTCTGCCCAAGCCGCACTTTTCAGCCCCAGCCTCACTCATCAGTCTCCAGCCCCAGCCTTAACCCCAGCCCAACCCTAGCCCTTGCCTCAGACCCAGCCCTTGCCTTAGCCCCAGCCCCACTCTCAACCATAAACTTCTGATCATGAGGCCCCCTCCCCATCTCCCAGCTTCCCAGCTAAGAGCCCTCATCTCCCCAGAGAGCCTCAAATACATTAATAAAATATGTTCCTTCTGGATATGAGAGTGGGCTGTCTGTTCCCATGTGTCTCCGTGCTGGGGAGCCGGGGGGTGAGAGAAAAGGGTAGTGAGGGCAGGGGGGGTGAGGGAGGTGAGGGAGGTGAGAGAGGTGAGGGAGGGGGGTGAGGGCAGGGGGGATGAGGGAGGTGAGAGAGGGGGGTGAGGGCAGGGGGGATGAGGGAGGTGAGAGAGGGGGGTGAGGGCAGGGGGGGTGAGGGAGGCGTTGTGAGGACTGGGAGGGGTTGAGGGCTGGGGAATGAGTGCTTGGGGGATGAGGGCAGGGATAGAGCATAGTGAGGGCAGGGGGGTGTGTGGGGAGGTGAGGGCAGGGGTAGAGCATAGTGAGGGCAGGGCGGGGTGTGGGGGGGTGAGGGCAGGGGTAGAGCATAGTGAGGGCAGGGGGGTGAGGGTGTGTGGGGGGGTGAGGGCAGGGGTAGAGCATAGTGAGGGCAGGGGGTTGGGGGGGGGGTGGTTTAAATCTTTCCTCCCTGGATGAAATGTGACAGGAATGAAGGAAGAAGAATAAGACATTGTGGGAAAGAGGAGATGAAAGGAGAGATGAAAGAGAGAATGGTTCAAGCTACGGAGAAAAGGCAGGAGATTACGTGCGGGGAAACTGCTGTAGACGGCTAATGGACGTTCAAGTAAAAAAACGTTTGCCTTGAAACGTTTGTGTTCAAAAGTGCTGGTGTTGAGATGATTTGAGATCATTTTCAGATCATCTGAATGTGAACAGGGACAGCCACGTGCAGGCTGTTAAAACCACTGCTTCCGATCCAAACATGAGTGAATGTTCGGTTAACAGTTGGATAAATGCACTGTACTGTAGCAGCTGTCACCCATTTCAAAGGAAGAATTTCATCAATAGCTTTTGATGGCTATCCAAGAGCAGTTCCAAAACTCCCTGTTGTTATAATAGACCTTGACCAGTCCTCTTAACAACCCACTCTCTCAGTCAGCACAGCACTGGAAAACCTAGATCTGCTATAAGTGTTCTCCCTACTGACATCTTAGACAACATACTACTAGAAACAACATATGAATTTACAGTTCTACTAAACCTTCTAAAATATTTGCTTATTTTCCTCACCTCTCAGTAAGCGATTGAACCTGTTTGTTGTCGTCACCTGCCTCAAGGCTCTCTGCTGAAAACATCATTGCATTTGTGGAATTAATGTGATGTTATAGTTGGGACAGTGTTATAGTTTCACCTTGTGAAAGACCTTGGTACAAACCAGAACTGTGCACTTCTAGTCCTGGATTATCATCTGGATCAACCTTCCATCCTCCCTCCATCACCCCCTTCCATCTCTCCCCATCCTCCCTCCATAACCCCCTCCTATCTCTCCCCATCCTCCCTCCATCACCCCCCTCCTCCTATCTCTCCCCATCCTCCCTCCATCACCCCCCTCCTCCTATCTCTCCCCATCCTCCCTCCATCACCCCCCTCCCATCTCTCCCCATCCTCCCTCCATCACCCCTCCCATCTCTCCCCATCCTCCCTCCATCACCCCCCTCCTCCTATCTCTCCCCATCCTCCCTCCAGCACCCCCTTCTACATCACCCCCTCCTATCTCTCCCCATCCTCCCTCCATCACCCCCTCCTATCTCTCCCCATCCTCCCTCCATCACCCCCTCCTATCTCTCCCCATCCTCCCTCAATCACCCCCTCCTATCTCTCCCCATCCTCCCTCCAGCACCCCCTCCTATCTCTCCCCATCCTCCCTCAATCACCCCCTCCTATCTCTCCCCATCCTCCCTCCATCACCCCCTCCTATCTCTCCCCATCCTCCCTCCATCACCCCCTCCTATCTCTCCCCATCCTCCCTCCATCACCCCCTCCTATCTCTCCCCATCCTCCCTCCATCACCCCCCTCCTCCTATCTCTCCCCATCCTCCCTCCATCACCCCCCTCCTCCTATCTCTCCCCATCCTCCCTCCATCACCCCCCTCCCATCTCTCCCCATCCTCCCTCCATCACCCCCCTCCCATCTCTCCCCATCCTCCCTCCATCACCCCTCCCATCTCTCCCCATCCTCCCTCCATCACCCCCCTCCTCCTATCTCTCCCCATCCTCCCTCCAGCACCCCCTTCTACATCACCCCCTCCTATCTCTACCCATCCTCCCTCCATCACCCCCTCCTATCTCTCCCCATCCTCCCTCCATCACCCCCTCCTATCTCTCCCCATACTCCCTCCAGCACCCCCTCCTATCTCTCCCCATCCTCCCTCCAGCACCCCCTCCTATCTCTCCCCATCCTCCCTCCATCACGCCCTCCTATCTCTCCTCATCTCTCCATCACTGTCGGAGAAATTAGGAATGTAACGTTTTATACTGAACAATACTGGTGCTAAGCATTACTTATCAGCAGAAAGGAGAACCCCCCCAAATGAACTCTGGGTAAACTAGGCTTACGTAAACAGGTTGACCCAGGCTGACCATTACTGTATAAGAGATGCCATAAATATGCTTAGCCTTATCGGTACTGAGTGCACGAGCGCGATACCTCTGGGATCGATCACCTTGACAGCTGATACGCAGGGGAGGGGACGTACCACCAATATGTTTAAATGGTCTTACATGAAGACTCGAGAACCAGACAACTTTGTGTTGCGATCAGATTTGTCTCCTTGCCGGCAAGCATTAAACTATTGTACTTTCTTTGAATCCTACGACTCTGTGCATTACTTGATAAAGACATTATCTTAACAATTACCCCCCCCCCCCCCCCATCGCAGTCTCTGGATCTCCACCAGACTGGGTGCCCGGCAGTACAGTAGCAGCTTGTTCTCAGCCTGCAGTCTGCCAGCTTAGGATCTCGACTGCCTTAAACGGCTCTATTAATAGTTGGAGAGGATGCAGGCAGGTGCAGGTTGGACTGCGGCAAGTGTTTGGTGCAAAAGCATCAGTGAAAACACTTCTCCATTCTCCCACAGCTGTGGGCTAATTGGCCCCATTGAGGACAAGTACAGGGTGTTTTTCTGTCTTCCGGCTGGAGGGGCTGTGTGCCGATCTCTCTCCCACTGCACAGGCCCTGCTGTGCAGCTGCAGAGCCAACGAGGGGTGTGGGGGGGGGACTGCAAATGCCTTGTTCTGGGGAGAGAGAGGAGGGGGCGGGAAAAATTTTTCCAATCTGTTTTTGTGAATAGCTAAAGTCCACAACATCCTGAAAGGGAAGCTCTGGTTAAGGGATTGAGGGCCAGGTTGTTTTTGACAAGTGAGAAGACCATTTGCATAGAAGGCGATCTCCGCTCCTCAACCCGTTCAAAGATAGAAAACACTGTGCCCTGAAAGCCTGGAACGTGGTGCTTAAAATGCTTAATTTTTTTTAACAAATACAAACTTTGCTTGAAGGCACCACAAAAATAGTAACCCATCTTCGTTAACTGTAAACCAGCTTACAGTATCCATTAGCAGTTTTATAATAACAAGGAAGAAAATGGAGAGGAACGCAGAGTATTTGACTTTCTCTTGCATCTCTCTTGTAACCTTTTGTTTTTAAGTCATGAAGACATCATTTTAAGGGAAAAGAAACAGTAGAAACCGTAACTTGATTCGATCCGAAATAGCCTAAGGCCTCCGCATCGCAGTGAACGGTCAGGACATTCTGCAGCATTCATGCCCAGATGCAGCTCGAATGAACAAGACTTCGATTTCACTGAGGTAAAGATTACTTAGCAGTCGTATATGTGTGGTGTGCAGTGTGTTTGCGTGTGTGTGTGGTGCGTGCAGTGTGTGTGTGGTGTGTGTTATCCTATAAGTGTGATGTGTGTGTGTTTGGCCTCCTGACAGGTCTGGTGTGTCATCATGGATAGTGATGTAGTCCTAGCTGGGTTCAGTCTGGTGTGTGTATGGTGTGTGTGTCTGTGTGTGCATGATGGTAGTGATGTAGTCGTACCGAGGGGGAGATCCAGGCCTCACGCAGCCGGTTCTAAAGAGGAATTGTTATTGAGAGGGATGCAGAATGGAGGACAGGAAAGTAGAGTAGAGCAACTGGTCTGGGATTTGATCCCATGTTCTGTAGACAAACAGGGATATTACCACAGGAACCAGGCTAATACAAACCATTTAACTGACCTGAGACGTAACGATTTGGAACATTGAGGAGATAATTGTGTTTTTAACAGACAAGCCCAATAGAGTTCTTTCAGTCTGCTTCATGGATCACCTGAACAGCTGAGCACCTGCCTTGTTAAGGGGGGGGGGAAGGGGTAGGTCTCATATACCTGTTTGGGGGGGGCTATCTAGGAGGGGAGGGTGGCGGGACTAGAGGTCTTATCTACCTATGTGGGAGGGGAGGGGGGCGGGACTAGAGGTCTTATCTACCTATGTGGGAGGGGAGGGGGGCGGGACTAGAGGTCTTATCTACCTATGTGGGAGGGGAGGGGGGCGGGACTAGAGGTCTTATCTACCTATGTGGGAGGGGGGCGGGACTAGAGGTCTTATCTACTTATCTGGTAGGAGTAGAGGTCTCTGGGGGGTGGACCTCCAGTGTCTGATAGAGGCTCTTTATTCATGCAGGGGTGGGGAGGGGGAGGGGTGAGCGTGTTGGTGGTGGCGGCGGGGTGAGGGGATGTGGGGGCACAAAACCATCTGTTCCACTGATGATTACATTAATCATGTTTGAGATGATGCAGGAGGCCGTGAGCTCTTTAGAACCAGGAACCATTCCAGCGGACGGATGAACACCCCGCCTCGCTCTCAGCATTCTACTTGAGGTTAGCTTCATACGCCTTCCTGGACTGCACCTGGGTGGGCAAGGCTTCCTGCAGCCAGGACAATTCCGCTGGTTCATTTCGAGGCGAGGCAAGCTTATATAACCAATACTCCCAGAAGCTCTTTGGGGTATTTGAAGATGTACTCAGAGTGGAAATTAAGTTTTGATTGATTTTAGAGGAAGTCTATTTGACTTGGAACACACGTCACCCCGCCGCCTCCCCCCCAGCCCCCAACTCCTTTCCAAATTGCCTTTTGTAAAAGGGCAGAAATTGTAAGAAAGAGGAGGAATGGGGGGTTGGCCTTTTTCTGAGCACAGATGAGATTTTTTCTCTGTCAAATCAGGTCCCTACAGCGTATCTACAGATCAAAAACAAGAAGAAACTGGAGATGTACCTTCTTCACATTGATTAGGTGTGTGTGTGTGTACACATTTGTGTAAGCGTCCGGAGTGACCTTGCTCGGGATCGAACAGACTGGAAGACTGACAATGTTTGCTCTGCGTGGTTCAGTGAAAACATTAACGCGTGCACGCACACACAGACACACACACACACTCAAAACACAAATAAATGTTCCTAGTTGTAAACAAATGTTCCTCTCAGAGCCATTAGTTTTTAATGTGGTTTATTGCCAGGCTCCTGGGAAACAATTCGGAGCTCATAAAGAGCATTATATGGATAGCGGTTATGAGACATTACCTCAGGCCATCCACCAGCAAGCTCTGCTGTCTCTCTAACACTGGGAACTGCACTATTACCACTGCCAGAACACCACCTCTGTAATGATAATGACTTGTGTTTATAGAGTCAAGTCATGAGCTCTCAAATCACATCCCCCTCTCCCTGAGCACCTGCATCACTGTAAGAGCACGACGATGCGAGTTCACAATGAAAACTCATTTGGAGAAGTTAAATGTTTTTCTACTTGTTAGCGCATTGGAAGGCTTTTCATTGTTTTGGGTCTTGAAGGTCCTGAAATTCATTGCTCTCCCAACTAGCCTCAAAGACCAGGCCAGAGACCAGAAGAATAGATGTTTTCTGCTGCCTGTGTTGGGTCCAAGGCTGGGGTGTGTTTCTGGGAAGGCAAGGACATTTTATCTGCTAGAACATGAACTGATTCAGATGCTAATTTGTCTCGGTTAGGGAGCCTACTGTACTGTATGGACCGCTACTGTATGTGTTGAGGTGAATACTAATTTGTTTCTTACCGGGATGGAAGTCTGTAAACATTGCTCAACTGTTTGTCTCTTTCTTTCTCTCGCTCTCCCTCTCTCTCCCCCCTCTATCTCCCTCCCTCTCACTCCCCTCTATCTCTCCCCCCCTTTCCTTTTCCACCCCTCCTTATCTCCCTCCCTTCCCCCCTCCTCCTGTCTTCTTCTCCCCCCCACCCCTCCTCCTCCAGAGAGACCTCTGAAGGACGGTGAGGACCCGGAGGCGGCAGAGTCGGCCTCAGACTCCGCCCTCTTCTCCCGCTGGGGTCGTGACCTCGGCCCAGAGAGCCGTCGCCTGGCTCTGGAGAAGTTCCAGTACTATGGTTACAACGGTTACCTTAGCGACCGCCTCTCGCTGGACCGACCGATCCCTGACCTCCGACCTGACGCGTGAGCACCTCTCCTAGACCCCCAAGCACTCATGAAATACTTCAATCATCATATGAAATATATACTGTACTGTACTGATCCCTTCTACTGCAGGAGGTTGTGTAATTAAAAGGGTGTGGGAATAGCTCAGTGGTAGAGCGTTTGACCGCAGATCAAGAGGTTCAGATCCCCCCGCGTACATCGCTTTGGATGAAACCATGTGCTGAAAGAATACATGATATTATTGTTTCCAGTGTCAGATGATTGGATCGTAGTGATGCTGTGTCCCTCCCGGCTGCAGGTGCAGGAACATGACGTACCCCTCGGACCTGCCCCGGCTCAGCATCATCTTCATCTTCGTCAACGAGGCTCTGTCCGTCCTGCTGCGCTCCGTCCGCACGGCCCTGCTCCGCACACCACCTCACCTCCTCCACGAGATCATCCTGGTGGACGACCACAGCAGCAACCGTACTTCCCTAACTCCCTCTTACTCCCCCAACCCCCTCTCTCACCCCCCCAACCCCCCAACACCAGCAGCAGGAACTCCTACTTGCCCCGGTCGTGTATTAAGAACTCTGACTATCCCTCCCTTCCCAGACAGCCTGATGGCTGAGAGCTGTGCAGGCCTAAACTATGTCCTTGAGACCTGCCCTAAGAGCTCGCTCACCAACCAAGGTTTAATGCAGACACACTCCCTGCTGCCAAATATGTCATTAACTTTAGGAGTTATGTGACCTTTGCTGAAGACCCCTTTAATGTTTTTTTTATATATATATATATATATTCTGTACAAATACATGGACTTGAAGGTTTAGGTATTCTGGCAGGACAAACTATGGGAGGTGTCTGCCTGTCTGTGTGTGTATACCCGTGTGTGTGTATACAGACGTGTGTGTGTTTACCCCTACATGTGTGTGTGTACTCCGTGTGTCGCTAGCGGAGCTGAAGGAGAACCTGCAGCAGTTCGTGGAGGAGACCAACGCCCACAGGCCCCACCTGATCAAGATGGTGCGCCACGCCCGCCAGGAGGGCCTCATCCGCGCCCGCGTCAGCGGCTGGAGGGCCGCCTCCGGACACGTGGTGGCGCTGTTCGATGCCCACGTGGAGTTCAATGTCGGCTGGTGAGAGGAGATCGTCTGTGCCCATCATTCACCAGGCCCTGGAGAGAGAGAGGGGGAGAGAGAGTGGCAGAGAGAGTGGCAGAGAAAGTGGCAGAGAGAGAGACAGAGAGAGTGGCAGAGAGAGTGGCAGAGAGAGAGACAGAGAGAGAGACGGAGAGAGACAGAGAAAGAGAGACAGAAAAAGAGACAGAGAGAGTGACAGAGAGACAGAGAGAGAGACAGAGAGAGAGACAGAAAGAGAGACAGAGAGAGAGACAGAGAGAGAGACAGAGACAGTCTCTGTTTTATGCTGACAACCTCGTCTTAGTGTCTCCCACCAAACAAGGACTACAACAACAGCTGTACATTGTTGAATAGTACTGTCAAAACTGGGCCCTTGCAGTAAATATAAAAAAAACTTATGTCATGATATTTCAAAAACGTCCAAGATACCAGGAAGACAAATACTAGTTTATTATAAATAATCATGTAATTGAACATACTTTGAGTTATAACTACCTTGGTTTAAACATAACAGCATCCGGGGGTTTCAACATGGCAGTGAATACACTGAAAGAAAAGCTCAAAGAGCCCTAAATGCAATTAGGAGAACATTTTATAATTTACAAATTCCAATTAAAATCTGGCTTAAAATATTTGATAGTGTGATCCAGCCCATTGCGCTGTATGGTAGTGAAGTATGGATCCAATCAGTCATCATAGCTATACCCGCTGGGACAAACACCCAACAGAATCTCTATATGCAGAATTCTGCAGATACATCTTACATGTACACAGAAAAACGCCAACAAATGCATGTAGAGCAGAATTAGGCAGATACCCAATGATAATTAATATCCAAAAGAGAGCACTACATTTCTTTAATCACCTTAAATCCAGCCATCTAGACACCTTCCATTCCAAAGCCCTCCAAACCCAAGAGTTGAACCCAGATAAGAGTCCCCTATGTCAGTTGGTGCTGAGACTAACTGCCCTCACCCAGACACACCCTGACCAGTCTCACACCAACACTGCTTTCCAAACACCAATCAGAGTAAACCAAATTTTAACACAATGTAAAGAAATCTATCTGGAACATTGGAAAGAAGAAACTAAAAGCCAAAGTAGATTAGAATGTTATTTAGCCTTACAAAGAGATTATAAACTGGCAGAATATCTCTACTGTCAGAGAAAGAAAGCAGAGACAGATCCTAACCAAATACAGGCTCAGTGACCACCAATTGGCAATTGAAACAGGACGACACAACAAATCATGGCAACCAAAAGAAAACAGAATATGTGGTCACTGTTCGACAGGTGAGGTTGAGACAGAGATGCACTTCCTCCTACAATGTGAAACATTCAGTGATGTAAGAAATGGTTACTGTAACAAATTCCACTCTGTAATCTCAGATTTCAAAGGTCTTAGTGACCTTTCAAAGGTAAAAATACTCCTAGGAGAAGGAGACAGGGCAGACCTTGCTCTCCTAGGAGAAGGAGACAGGGCAGACCTTGCTCTCCTAGGAGAAGGAGACAGGGCAGACCTTGCTCTCCTAGGAGAAGGAGACAGGCCAGACCTTGCTCTCCTAGGAGAAGGAGACAGGCCAGACCTTGCTCTCCTAGGAGAAGGAGACAGGGCAGACCTTGCTCTCCTAGGAGAAGGAGACAGGGCAGACCTTGCTCTCCTAGGAGAAGGAGACAGGGCAGACCTTGCTCTCCTAGGAGAAGGAGACAGGGCAGACCTTGCTCTCCTAGGAGAAGGAGACAGGGCAGACCTTGCTCTCATAGGAGAAGGAGACAGGCCAGACCTTGCTCTCCTAGGAGAAGGAGACAGGGCAGACCTTGCTCTCCTAGGAGAAGGAGACAGGCCAGACCTTGCTCTCCTAGGAGAAGGAGACAGGGCAGACCTTGCTCTCCTAGGAGAAGGAGACAGGCCAGACCTTGCTCTCCTAGGAGAAGGAGACAGGCCAGACCTTGCTCTCCTAGGAGAAGGAGACAGGCCAGACCTTGCTCTCCTAGGAGAAGGAGACAGGCCAGACCTTGCTCTCCTAGGAGAAGGAGACAGGGCAGACCTTGCTCTCCTAGGAGAAGGAGACAGGGCAGACCTTGCTCTCCTAGGAGAAGGAGACAGGCCAGACCTTGCTCTCCTAGGAGAAGGAGACAGGCCAGACCTTGCTCTCCTAGGAGAAGGAGACAGGGCAGACCTTGCTCTCCTAGGAGAAGGAGACAGGGCAGACCTTGCTCTCCTAGGAGAAGGAGACAGGCCAGACCTTGCTCTCCTAGGAGAAGGAGACAGGCCAGACCTTGCTCTCCTAGGAGAAGGAGACAGGGCAGACCTTGCTCTCCTAGGAGAAGGAGACAGGCCAGACCTTGCTCTCCTAGGAGAAGGAGACAGGGCAGACCTTGCTCTCCTAGGAGAAGGAGACAGGCCAGACCTTGCTCTCCTAGGAGAAGGAGACAGGGCAGACCTTGCTCTCCTAGGAGAAGGAGACAGGGCAGACCTTGCTCTCCTAGGAGAAGGAGACAGGCCAGACCTTGCTCTCCTAGGAGAAGGAGACAGGCCAGACCTTGCTCTCCTAGGAGAAGGAGACAGGGCAGACCTTGCTCTCCTAGGAGAAGGAGACAGGCCAGACCTTGCTCTCCTAGGAGAAGGAGACAGGGCAGACCTTGCTCTCCTAGGAGAAGGAGACAGGGCAGACCTTGCTCTCCTAGGAGAAGGAGACAGGCCAGACCTTGCTCTCATAGGAGAAGGAGACAGGCCAGACCTTGCTCTCATAGGAGAAGGAGACAGGGCAGACATTGCTGCCCAGTATGTATCAACATGCCACAACCTGAGAGCCAGTGAGTGACCTAGAGACACAATGCACACACATTACATGTACTGTGTGTGTGACTGACTGTGTGTATAAATGTATATTTATATATGAATCAATCTTAATGTTATGTTAATGTTCTCCTATCTTTCAACTGAATTGACCATATTTCATTTATTTAATCTGATTATTTGGTAATATTAATAATATACAAACCTCAATAATAATAATAATATAAATACTTCTGTAATTCCACTGTTGCTTTGGCAATATAAACATTTGTTCTTTCATGCTAATAAAACCCATTTAAATGAAATGAAGAGACAGACAGACAGAGACAAAGACAAAGACAGAGACAGAGAGGGAGAGAGAGAGACAGAGACAGAGAGAGAGAAAGACAGAGAGAGAAAGACAGAAAGAGAGAGACAGAGAGAGAAAGACAGAGAGAGAGACAGAGGCTGGGCTGTTCTGTCCTTGAGTTTGAGCAGAACTAGCCTCTACTGTAACTAAGAGGGTTTGCTTTCTGTCAACAGAAATGAGTTTCTGTTGCTGTAACGCCATGATGTGAAAATGGCCAATTATACCCATCATTCCTTTGTTGATCCACTCCATCCTTCTATCACGAAATCGTTTTATCATCCTGAGAAACTGAATCCTTCACTAACACCTTCATTACCTTGGAACATGGGCCACTGTTGAACATGTTGCCCTGGCAACTTAGTGAGTCTTAGCTTGCTTGTTGGACAGAATGCTGTCCGCCCCTTAATTATGGTGTTCTCAACCTCACACAACCTGACAAGATCTCACCAAGCACTCACTAGAAGGAATATACACACACACACGTTGGGGGATCTGCACACCCACATGCTTACACACAGACACACACATTCCCATGCACGCATAAACATGCACATGCGTGCTTACAGTCATGTCCACCTACGCACACACACACACACACTAGAGAGGCTGGATCTAAACTAACCCCTCCCCTGAGGTATTGTGGCTCACGTATGAGAACTGACAGCTACAATGTGTTCCCCCTCACACACACACACACACACACATGCATACACATATACACACACGCACACAAAGCCTATTTACAGCTAATGAAATCATTTGCGTCACTGCAGCTAAAACATTGGATTCCAGAAGGCTCTCCAAGACTCAGTAAACCAAACAAAATGTTTATTTGTTTTTACAAGTGAGCAGTTCATATTAGTGGTGATGTCAATTTCTCTTCATAGCCCAGTCATACACACGAGGGTGGGGACAGCTCGGTGGTTAGAGTGTTGAATGCCGATCAAGAGGTCGGTTTGGGATAAAACGTCTACATTATCGTTATTCCCTCTTGTAGTTTACGTGAGATAAACTGTTCCTCCGCCTGCAACGATGATGATGATTGAATCTGAAATGTCAGTTATTTAAAAAAGAGTGACTGACAGCTTTTTCATCACATCCCTTCTGTGTGTGCAACTTTATGTTTACCTGCCTTGGTGACCACTCTTTCCAAACTGCTATTTCATTTCTATCATAACATTTCCATTCAGCTTTTATTTGTTGAAATGGTGCAGTCATGAAGAAGTCAAGCTGAGAGTAAATGTTTGTACTGGGAGATGTTCTCCTTGACTATTGTAGAGATTCTCATCTGGGCTTTATGGATATTGTTTTCACTCAGGCAATCAGATCATTGTAATGGCTTTCTGGAGTGTGTTTCTTGTGTTTGAGAGTGAGTGTGTTTGTGTGTTACCTTTGTTTGTGTGAGTGTGTGTGTTCATACTGTATGGGATCCTGTGTGTACATGGACCGTATGTGGATACATGTTTGTGTGTGCTTGTACTAATGAGTGTGTGTATATGAATACAGGTGAGTGTGTGTTTGTGTGTTCATTCGTATATATGTTTGTGTGTGCGCGCTAGGTCTATAACCAGGCTGTCTCTGTTCCAGGTCTCTAACCAGGTGTGGTCTCTGTTCCAGGTCTATAACCAGGCTGTCTCTGTTCCAGGTCTGTAACCAGGCTGTCTCTGTTCCAGGTCTGTAACCAGGCTGTCTCTGTTCCAGGTCTGTAACCAGGCTGTCTCTGTTCCAGGTCTCTAACCAGGCTGTCTCTGTTCCAGGTCTGTAACCAGGCTGTCTCTGTTCCAGGTCTGTAACCAGGCTGTCTCTGTTCCAGGTCTCTAACCAGGCTGTCTCTGTTCCAGGTCTGTAACCAGGTGTGGTCTCTGTTCCAGGTCTATAACCAGGCTGTCTCTGTTCCAGGTCTGTAACCAGGCTGTCTCTGTTCCAGGTCTATAACCAGGTGTGGTCTCTGTTCCAGGTCTATAACCAGGCTGTCTCTGTTCCAGGTCTCTAACCAGGTGTGGTCTCTGTTCCAGGTCTATAACCAGGCTGTCTCTGTTCCAGGTCTGTAACCAGGCTGTCTCTGTTCCAGGTCTATAACCAGGTGTGATCTCTGTTTCAGGGCTATAACCAGGTGTGGTCTCTGTTCCAGGTCTATAACCAGGTGTGATCTCTGTTTCAGGGCTATAACCAGGTGTGGTCTCTGTTCCAGGTCTATAACCAGGTGTGGTCTCTGTTCCAGGTCTATAACCAGGTGTGGTCTCTGTTCCAGGTCTATAACCAGGTGTGATCTCTGTTCCAGGTCTATAACCAGGTGTGGTCTCTGTTCCAGGTCTATAACCAGGTGTGGTCTCTGTTCCAGGTCTATAACCAGGTGTGATCTCTGTTTCAGGGCTATAACCAGGTGTGATCTCTGTTACAGGTCTATAACCAGGTGTGATCTCTGTTTCAGGGCTATAACCAGGTGTGATCTCTGTTACAGGTCTATAACCAGGTGTGGCCTCTGTTCCAGGGCTGTAACCAGGTGTGGTGTCTGTTTCAGGGCTGAGCCCATCCTTCTCAGGATCCAGGAGGACCGGAGACGAGTCATCTCTCCGTCGTTTGACAACATCAAATTTGACACCTTTGAAATTGAGGAGTACCCTCTCTCCGCCCAGGGCTTCGATTGGGAGCTTTGGTGTCGTTACCTCAACCCCCCCAAAGCCTGGTGGAACCAGCGCAACCACAGCGCCCCCATCAGGTCAGTATGTGCTACGACAGCGTTCAAATCTAACACACATAATGGGGACTAAACCGTCATAGGCTTCAGTAGTTGTTGGTGACAGAACAATGTAGCTAACTGCACACTTTCGTACAGGTAGGGGCAGTTTGGACCAGTCATGTAGACAGGGACAGGGACACCAGCTGGCTACAATCTGTCTGGGACACACATTTCTTACATTCTTAATCTAAAGTGAAATCCTCGTAAACAAAGTTGTGGTGTGGGAACTGTTTTTGTTTTGGCTTCTATTGCATCAGTTAGATGTAGATGAAAGATTATTCTCTCTTCTGTTTAGACTTTACCCAGAAACATGATGCAACAAAAACAACTTTGTTCTCGACAGATGACATATGAGTTGGCATAGCAATCCTGTGTGGGTTTTCTGTCAAGAAATCAATGTTTCTCATCTGATGTAATTTAATTCTGGTTATGGTCAAAGCCTTGTGTTGACTGACCAATAACAGTTTAGGAGTTGGGGTAGTGATGATGCTGGTGCTGCTCTTTTTCAGGAGCCCTGCTCTGATTGGCTGTTTCGTGGTGGACAGGAAGTACTTTGAGGAGATCGGCCTATTGGACGAGGGAATGGAGGTCTATGGAGGAGAGAACGTGGAGCTGGGAATCCGAGTGAGTGTGTCTGCGTGTATCCATCAACATTGTTGTCTGTTATTATGTTAATGAGGCATGTGACAGAGAGATTTAGCCACTTCCAATCTGTCTTTAGCACCCAATATTCATTTTCACAACGAATAGCTCTATTTAGGCCCTCCATATGGCATAAACCTCTGCATCTCCACAATCCCGTCACTCCCTGTACAAATAGCTCTTCTCTGTCACGCCATAATCACATGCTGTTCCCAGAAAGATTGTATTAATAGATCTTCATTAAAGTGTTTTTCCAGCGTATTTACCTCGCGTTGCTTCATATTAGGTGGATGTGCGTCTAACACCCAGAACTCAGCAGGCAGACCGCTTCTTGGCCGATTTATAATTTCCAGTCCATTAGCTAGCCTTCGCAACTCAACGCCGCAAATTAATGGACTTCTTAGCGTTTCACTTCCCCGATCGAGGTCTATTTCGGTCCGAGGTCTAGAACAACGAGGAGGTTGGCGAACGCCTTAGTGACTGTAGCTACGTTGTCGTTGTTTCTGTGTAACCGCCACACGTAATGGTGGTAAATGGACTGTGTTCATATTGCACGTTTTCTACTTTAACGGTAGGCCTACTCAAATCGCTTTACATGTTTTATCTGTCGTTTACCGATTCACACACACCCAGACTCGGCTCCAGAACGAATTAAATGGGGGGGCATTTTTTTCAGAAGGGGGGCACGCATTTGCCCCCCCTTGGAGCCGACCCTGCACACACCGGATGCAGCGGAGCTGCCCTGCAAGGCGCTGGCCTGCCCATCGGGACCAACTCAATCATCTGCTAATCCCACCGACAGCTTCCTCAGAGAAAATAAAGCGAATTAGCTTTGGAGATACTCAATGTCATATCACACAATGTCTGCATTACCTCCCCATTAAATACATTGTACAGCAAAAGGTTGAAAGCTTCTGGAAAGAGGCCATCCGGTCCCAGATGACAAAGCCCCTTTGTAAGACCCTCTATTGAATGTGTAATTATATTACAGGATTATAAAATACAAGTAGAATTTCATACATGACTGCCTCTGCTCCAGGTTTTATATCCACAGTAAGTGATTAGGGATCAGTATGGCTTGTCAGACTTCATTACATTTGACATTTCATTCATTTGGCAGATGCTTAGGCTGTCTTAAGCAACATACAAATAGTGAATATTGAAAGTACAGCATAAGATCATGGATCAGAAATGCATAGTTTTGCAGTATTTCGGGTTATAAACCAGATTTTGAATCTGAAAAAAAACCTGATTCCAGGTCAGCTTTTCCCAGACATGGGCCCTTACCCGCGTCTCCTCGGGGTGTTATTCCAGGTTTGGCAGTGTGGGGGCAGTGTGGAGGTCCTCCCCTGCTCCAGGATCGCCCACATCGAGCGCGCTCACAAGCCCTACACGGACGACCTGACGTCCCACGTGCGTCGCAACGCGCTGCGGGCGGCCGAGGTCTGGATGGACGAGTACAAGAACCATGTCTACATGGCCTGGAACGTTCCGCCGCAGGTGGGGAGAACCTCAACCGCACCCTCGTTTCACACGCCGGTTACCGTAGAGACAACAATCGGTCCAAAGCACGCTGAAGATCCTGCACGTTTCAGTTCTGATCGTCAATATAATGTGTGTGTGTTTTTCCATCCAGAACTCAGGTATCGACATAGGAGACGTGTCTGAGCGCAGGGCCCTGAGGAGCAGGCTGGGCTGCAGGTCCTTCAGGTGGTTCCTCACCAACATCTACCCTGAGATGAGGACCTACAGCGGCACAGTGGCCTACGGAGTGGTGAGGAACACAGGCTTGTGCAGTAACTCTACCCCCAGGCCCCGGCTCCGGCCTAGGCCCACTCCTTATTCCTCACTGTTGGGTCACTTTGTCACAACATGACATGAGGATGGGGTCACCAAAAACTGCTGTGGTCATAAAGTCCTCATTCAAAATACTTGACCTCTGCAGACAGTCACACACAACATCAGTTACATATCCACAAACTACTCGGCACCAGGTGCAAAAGAACAGGTCTTAAAAGGCAAAAACCAATCCCTTTCCATCTGTAGTTAAACATTCAGTGTTTTTATTAACTCCCCGCTGAGCGTGTGTACACAGATCCCTGTAAGTAGAGAGGGTTGAGGAGGAGCCTGGAGAATAGGTTCCACAGAGTCGTGAGTAACTATCCGCCTATCCCTCCCAAAATAACCTCGTCCTCCCCTCCCCTGCTCGGCTTGTTTGGGAGCGGGTTGATGAGCTCATAGAGGAGCTGCAGATGTTTTGTTGTTGACGTTCCCGTCAGCGTGTGTGGGAGGAACACAAACACAAACACTTCCGAGCCCCAACAGTACAAACATGGAAGTACGATAATTGTGATGACATTTTTTTATTATATCTCATGAGCAAAGTAAACTGGTAGTGACTTTGCTCTCGAGAACACTTCTGTCCATTCACAACAACAGTGTGTATTCAAACACATGCAGCCCGCATAAACGATCCAACTGAGATAACTAAACACAGACACTATTAGCAGCTATGTCTTATCGTACCTTCTAACTTACCTAACCCTAACCCTAACATTAAAGATACTCTGACCTGCTGTCAGAGACCTCTCACATATGTCGTCAAATATGCCTTCACGCGTTCTAGTGTGTCATGGTATCATGGCATCTTGATTACCCAGGGAGGCAGAGGAAAACACAGCTTAAGAGGCTTCTGGAAACAGATGGCCTATTAAGGAGTGTGAGGCAAAAACTCTGCGGTCTCAATCTATCCCAATCTCCGATCCAGTCCTCCTTCCTCTGCTCCTCCTCCTCTCCCTCCTTCAATCCTCTCTGATGAAACCAAATGTGTTTGATGAAATTAAATTCCATCCAACCCAATCCACAATAGAAGACTTTGGTCTGCAGTTTCTCTTAAATAATCATTCATATAACCCCCACCCACCCTCCCTCTCTCCCCATCTGTCTCTGTTTGTGTCTGTCTCCCTCTCTATCTTTTCTCCCCCTCTTGCACGTTCTTTTTTTTCTCTCTATTTCCTTCCCCCCTCTCTTTCTCACTTCACTTGAGAATATGTTCTCAAACTCACCTGGTTAAATAAAGGTTAAATACAAATAAATAAAATAAACATCTCCATCTGTCTCCCCCTTTCTCTCTTTCACTCTCACCCCCTTCTTCTCTATCTCCCCCTGTCTCTATCCTTTTTCTGTCTTCCCCTCTTCTTCCCCCCCTCTATCTTTCCCCCTCCAACTCTCTCTCCCTTTACCTCTCATCCTCTTCCGCCCTCCCTCTCTCTCTCTCTCTCTCTCTCTCTCTCTCTCTCTCTCTCTCTCTCTCTCTCTCTCTCTCTCTGCGTGTGTGTCTCTCTCTCAGTTGAAGAACAGTCTGAGGAGCGACCTGTGTGTGGACCAGGGGCCAGAGTCCGACAACATCCCCATCATGTACCTCTGTCACGGGATGACCCCTCAGGTGAGTTCCGCAGACCTCTGAACCCTGTGACAACCTGCCCTATTCTGCCTTCTAGCCTCTACCACACCACCGCAGAATCCACAACATGCTATTTTCTGGATTTTTCGACCTATCATTCATTAAAATACCATCTGCGTGGCGATGGTAGAATCACATTGTCATCTTCAGACTTTGTAGTTAGGATGTCCTTGCTCTGGCATCATCTGTTCTGGTCTGGGTAGGACACAGTGGATCAATCTGTGGCCATTCAATAACATTGACTTACTGGAAGGTGTTATTTGAAACCTGCATCTGGGTCATGCCAGCCAGCTCACTTTGTCTCAGCCAAACCACAGAGTCTGCAGTTTTGCCTGCTGTCACAACTTCTGTAATTTCTCTTCACACGGAAGAACACCGAGGACGCAACAGAATTTTTGTTACAAATTGCATAAAACGGCCTCATTTATCAGCTTTTGTGCTGAAACTCCACAAATATGAAAGCCTGTGGAGGTCTCCAGTAAAGTGTTCGTTTAGGTCTCGTTTTGGATGTCTGCTCAGGAGGTCCAAGAAGAAATGGCTGTGGGAGAAAAAGTGGACACTAAAGAGAGTCCACACCCCAAAACAATTATACAGTCTACTAGCATGTTAGCTGGGGTTTATACTGAGGTTATCTGCGGCTCTGATGACAGATACTGTACTGGAAGCCACCAGAATGTACGCTTTCCATCACTTAGCATGTCAGTGTGAGGAAGAACATGGTGCCAAGTCCCAGGAAGAGACAGATGGAGAGACTCATCCCATTTGAAGGGCTGATTTAATTGAAAGGGTATTAGTTCAATGTCAGCTTTGTGATGTACAAATCCCCCGACCATACACGGATTGGATATGCTTCTCCTCGCTCGCGCACGACACACGCATGGAGACACAGCAGCGTGGTAACACAGTCACACACACATAGAGACACACTCACATGCTTACACACACACACAGCTTTGTATTAGAAAGCGGATTGTCCCATGCCTTAAGTGCCAGTGTCTTAGAAGACAAAGTGCTGAGGATCTCCGAGAACGTTGGGGGCTTCCATGTTCGCCATCTCTCAGGATTACCTCAGAGCCGTCTGCCTGTTATCTCTCCATTGTTACACTTAAACTAAAACGCTCCACTGGGATGAATAAAAGCTGGGAATGCAGAAAGAGATGTTTCACATATTTAATGCATGTGACTGGAGCGCTAGCATACTGGTCATGTGTTCTAGTGATAAAATCAAGTATTATCTGTACAGAGGGCTTAACAGATGCCCACTGACTGGCACCTATAACCACCCCCAAACTCTCAAATGATTCTTTTGGAACTGCAGAGACCACTTTTTGACACTAAAGGCCGAAATATACTACTCCGACTCCGTTATGGACAGACAGACAGACGGAGTTGTACGGATTCGTTGAATTTATAGTAGGTCTACTCCGAAGGCTGTGGGTGCTGAAAACAATTCACCGCCAGAAGAGTAGGTGGCGCAACGGTTTTTTGTAAGTCGTCGTCGAGGGAGTCAGGTGGCTGAGCGGTGAGGGAATCGGGCTAGTAATCCGAAGGTTGCCAGTTCGATTCCCGGTCATGCCAACTGACGTTGTGTC
This sequence comes from Osmerus mordax, assembly GCF_038355195.1. Lineage (NCBI taxonomy): Eukaryota > Metazoa > Chordata > Actinopteri > Osmeriformes > Osmeridae > Osmerus > Osmerus mordax. The sequence continues at coordinate 17,922,024 of NC_090053.1, forward strand.
CTTGGGCAAGGCACTTCACCCTACTTGCCTCGGGGGAATGTCCCTGTACTTGCTGTAAGCCGCTCTGGATAAGAGCGTCTGCTAAATGACTAAATGTAAATGTGTTTATTTACCTAGGTTAGGCGGAGAAGTCGGAGCAAATTTACAAATTTGCCGTTTCATCAATAAAATAAGCACATTTTCAGCAACTACACTGCCCATTTCTCGTCACATTTTAATTCTGATTTACATGTACTGTTTAGCTGAAATATGAATTGTAAAAACTTACAACAATGGCGGTCAAAGGATTTTGTTCTCTTGTTGGTCACGGCAACCCCGCCCCTGACGCAAACGGTTCTTAATACGGACCAATCACAGCCAAGGGGTATCCGTAAAATGACGGACGGACGGATAGTCAGGAAAATCAGGAGGTGCACGTAGAGCTCTCCGAGGGGCTCGGAGAGGGCACGGAGAGAGCGTTCCTTGACGGAGAGGGCGTTCCCTGTCTCCGCCTCCGTAAAAACGCAGAAGTATAAATCGGCCTTTAGTCAGGAAAATCAGGAGGTGCACGTAGAGCTCTCCGAGGGGCTCGGAGAGGGCGTTCCACATCGGAGAGGGCGTTCCCTGTGTCCGTCTCCGAGAAAACGGAGTAGTATAATTCGGCCTTTAGATTGGCACATGATCTCCATGGCAAGTGTTTGTGTGTGTGTTGACAGTGGGAAAACTCACTAGACCAGAAACCCAAGAGACCAGCTGCTAATGCTGGTAATCCATATGCTAGGACAGTTATGTGTTTGTGGAGAACCGCAAGGCTGCTGAACCAGAACTGCACCTGCATAGAGAGAGAGAGAGGTGTGGGGGGAGAGACATTGAGATAGAGAGAGAGAGAGAGAGAGAGAGAGGAGAGAGAGAGAGAGAGAGAGAGAGAGAGAGAGAGAGAGAGAGAGAGAGAGAGAGAGAGAGAGAGAGAGAGGGAGAGAACTATAAAGGGAAAGCGAGGGAAATGGGAAGGGAGAGATATAGAGGGAAAGAGAGGGAGATTGGGAGGGAGAGAGAATGAGAGAGAGGGAGAGATAGATAGATATAGAGGGAAAGAGAAGGAGATGGGGAGGGAGAGAGAATGAAAGAGAGAGAGAGGGAGAGATAGATAGATGTGGAAGGAGGGAAATGGAGAGAGAGATTTAGAGATAAAAAGAGAGAGAGATAAAGAGAAATCCACTTCAAGGGTGACTAGCTAGAAGGCAAAATTTTGTTGAAGGGGGAAAAAAACACAACTGGACTTGAAGTCAACCAGACAGATCCAGTTTACTCAAAGTTGTTTTGATAAATTATTTTACCAACAGTCAAAGCCACCAGAGACAGACTACTTCACAAAGACTCAGAAGACAGAATACTAATAGACATTGATTTATCCTTTTGTAGGAAATTGGAATGCATAAATGATTAAAACGTAGAAGAAAAAAAACGTTTACCCACTGGGGAGTCTTGGTGTTTGGATAAACTTCCAATTATGAAGTGCTAGACTTTGAGCCCTTTTCTTGATGTGAGGAAAAGCGTAAAATGTAAATCATTAACCACAACAGGAAACCTCAGTCAGACACACATCTCATTACATCTACAGCACTTCACCTCTCTGAGACTGCTTCCCAGAATGACTGCTCTTCAACTGTTTATGTACTGAAAGCATCATAAAAGAGTTGTGATATATGGCGCTATTAAATTACTGGATTGTGTGTGTGTGAAAATGATGTTGAGATGGTTGTCATTTCATTAATATAAGCTTTCTGGAAAAAGTTGCTTTTTAGTGTCCATTAGTAGAGGGTGTTTGTGTTAGGGTTAGTGTGTGTGTGTGTGTGTATAGTATAAGGGTACATGTGTATAGTATGAGTGCATAGTATGAGGTTGTGTGTCTGTGTGTGTGTCTGTGTGTGTTTATATAGTGTAGGGGGGGAAGAGTGTGTGACGATGAAGGAACAAAAAGGAATATAGACACTTCCTCTGACAGATTTGAAAGTCATCGGGGGTACGGGTTCTTCAATTCTCCGGATAGAGATGAAAGTTAATGTCAGTCTTCAGTATAATCACCTTTACTATCGCTGCAACATTTACATTTAGTCATTTAGCAGACGCTCTTATCCAGAGCGACTTACAGTAAGTACAGGGACATTCCCCCGAGGCAAGTAGGGTGAAGTGCCTTGCCCAAGGACACAACGTCAGTTGGCATGACCGGGAATCGAACTGGCAACCTTCGGATTACTAGCCCGATTCCCTCACCGCTCAGCAACCTGACTCCCACACGCACGAGCACAGACACACACTCGATCGCACACGCACGCAGACATCTGTCTGCTCTAGCCTGCGAGACCCCGGCGATGGCACTGAAGACTCTAAAGTTGTTTTCTGCGGTGATAATAGGTTTCCTAAATGCCCCGATTGTGAAAGACAAACGCCATTTCAGCCAATTACCTCCGTGACGAGGCTGCTTGTCGTCAGGGCGTCTGCTCCTCCACAGGCCTGAAGCGTCCCCTCGGCTCCCCTGATCTCTGCCTGTGTCGGTCGCTCCGCTCCCACCGGCAGCAGGGCTGGGGCCTCTATTCAAAGAAAAATTCCAAATAGAACTTCTTAGAAATGTTTTTATTGTAATGAGGGTGACTTTTTGTCTCAGCAGGCTCGCCTCCCTTCCACTTCCTCATTCCTGTATAACACCTGGGTTTCCGTGTGGTTGTGTTGCATGGCTGTGTGCGCCCTGTGCCGTCCCTGTTCGACAACCTGTTCTATCCCTGGACTAGAATCTTTATCATCCCTGTTCTAGAATGTTTTCTGTCCTTGGACTAGAATGTGAGCCATCCCTGTTCTAGGATATGTTTTGTCCTTGTTTTAGAATGAGTTCCATTCCTGTTCTAGAATGTGTTCCCTCCCTGTTCTAGAATGTGTACTACACCAGCAGCCAGCAGCTCCATCTGGGGGTCCTGAGTCCCACCATCGACGACAACGACAACAAGTGCCTGGTGGACGTCAACAGCCGCCCCAGACTACTGGAGTGCAGCTACGCGGCCACCAAGAACATGAAGCTAGCCTGGCTCTTCACTCAGGTAAACGTGTGTGTGGTTCCTTAACCTAGATGATACCTATGGTCCTTGCTTCGCAGTCCAGGATATCTTAAAATGAATTGTTGCTGTAGACCATTAGTAGACTATTGTCTCAGTAAGACACACTGGCCCATCTCTCTGTCTTTCTCTCTTTGTCTCTCTCTCTTCCTCTCAACTTTTCTTTCTCCCGGTTTCTATCATACACACATTGACTCTCTGCCCCCTATTGAGCTCTCTCTCTTTCACTCACCCTCTTTTTTCCCTCTCCCCCCCTCTCTTTCTCCCTTTCCCCTTTCTCTCATTCTCTCTCTTCAGAGAACAAAACCACCTACCTAATAAGCCTTTGAACACAGTGGCTGTGAATCACTCGCTAATTAGGTCTGATGTCAGAAGACACACTGAGAACTTCTCTGTGCTTTTCATGAGGAGTCAGAGCCCAAGCTGAGTGTTTCCCCAAGGGTTCGGTGACCCTGCGTTTTTTATTGAAACTGGTGCTTCTGCAGGTCAAGAATGGATCCTTTGATGAAAGAGCTGCTTATCAGTGAAGTGAAAACGTATTGTAGACAGGCGAATTACGTTTTTGGAGAAGGAACACTAGAAAGAGCTGAAAAGTCAACCAGTGCCACACTGAGAAATGTCTGGAAGACGTGGTTTGGAGAAGTCTGTGGCGTGTAGCTCTGACCCGGTAGTGACTGGGGGAGAGGGGGATTTATAAGAAAGTGAGAGCAAAGTAGAGAGTGAGAGAGTGAGAAGGGAAGGCCCGGGTGCTGTGTTTCATCTGAAGAGGGCAGTCAGAGGTAGTGAATTATTGATAAGTAGATCTTTTGAAATATTGAATCGTGTTTGACTCTGAGGGAACAGTTCAGAGACAGGCAGAATATTGCAGATATATTCTGTGTAAGAGCTGACATGAAGTAGATTTAATCAGCTGCTTATTTTCATGGCCTCTTTTTTATCCTTGCTTACATCGCAAACTCCTGATAAACAAGTTGTATTGAAATCCAACAGCACTTCCTATCCTCAGTCCAGGTCTACACTGTCACTGGTAGATGGGGGAGGGATGGGGGAGGAGGGAGGGAGGGGTGCCTTAGGAGGGGGAGTAAAGAGCAGTGTTCATTTTGACAATAATTAAAGTTGCTTAGTGAAAATTGTAATTGGCTTTAACTCACATTTAAAAACATTGCTTTTTAGTCAAGAGTCCGTTTTACTTTTTAATTTAAGTCAACGTTTTAGTTAACAGTTTCATGATACTGTAATGGGTTTTGCTGATTAATTTCTCTCCTTTCTGTAAAAAGATTCAATTGAGAAGTAAGTATTCATGGAACCAGGCTGAGGATGTGTTACTGACTTACCTTACTTCTTTTATCATTTATATATAAAGGAATGCCTAAAGTTTGTTAGAAAAAGTGCAACGATGGCGTGTCTTTTCAAATTCGTTTTTTCCACCCATCTGGAATCCACAAGGCACTCTATCCTCATCATGAACCATGCACTCAGTCTTTCTCATGCACTCATATCTGTTTGAATACGTGAGATGTGTCCTACGCTGGTGAAGGTGAGGCACTCATCGTTTGTGAGGCCAGCTAATGGTTCAGTCCTTTTTTAAGGCAGCTGGATTTATTAGAAGGCTCTTCCAAAGTTGGCTTGTTTACATCAGTTATACTGGAAGATGGCATTTGCATGGACTTGCACCAAGCAGCAATGTCCAGTGAGAAAGATGCATGGAGACAGAGAGAATTTGCACTTGCAAATGTAAATGATTGGATGATAGGTAAAACCACCAGTGCTTTAAGATGGCTACTGTGATCTCGGTTGTCTGCCTGAAAAGAGACAGCTTTTTTGTCCCGTCTTTACCCATCAGGACATGATGAACAGAGATTTCGTCGTAATTTGTGTCGTCAATATTTACATTGTTGTTTCAATTTAGCCATTACATGAAAAGGTAGTGAACGAATGCTTATAGTCTAAATTTATTTTGACAATATTGACACTGGTATAGAGTGAGGGAGGGGGAAAAGGGAGGAGTACTATGGATGGGTGGGTATGGAGTGGGGGAGGGGGGTACTATGGGAGGGTGAGTCAGGGGGAGGGAGAGCTGGTGGGCTACAGTATGGGATGAATATTAGTTGAAGGTTGTCTGTCAGGGGAAGCTTTCTTTTTCATATATATTAAAGGGGTCTTGGAGCCCTCTGCTGAAGCAGCAGATCAATACCCAGACCCAGACCTTGCACTCAGGAGATTGGATGGGGAGACAGGGTTGGACCACTTCCAGAACCAGAGTTTATACTACATGTATATGAACAGGCAAGCGTGCACACTCATACAAACACACTAGGATACTGTATATAATATTGTGTGTGTGTGTTCTTCACAGGGAGGCTCTATTCAAAACACGCAGACAGGGAGATGTCTGGAGCTTGTGGAAAGCAGCCCATCAGAGAACGGCTTCCAGTTGGCCATTCAGAAGTGCTCTGCTCAGAAATGGACTATCACCAATGTCCTGACACAGCTGCACCAATGACAGTGAGACAAGAACTGAAATGAAGCAATGAGCAGTGACCTACTGACCCTGACAGTGACCTATCAGATGACTGCTAGTTCTGTGTGGGCGGGACTACTGCCTTTGAGAATCTACCTGACACAAGGACATGGCTGCCTGCTAGCTACCTGAAGTTACATAAGTGAGGACTCCCAACCCAAAATCCCAACCCCAGAGATAACACTGTATTTGTTATGTTTAGTATAAGCTTTGCTACAGTATTTCTTTAAGAATTTGATCTCATGTGAGGCATGTGTCTCTTTCACCCCCCTGGTCATGGCTTGATAAATGTTCCCTATTTTATTTTGTAAATATAGCAGACAGGCTTGTTTTGAGAATGAAAAGTATTTCCATTGGGGTTTTGAATTGAGGCTTTCTTTGCATTATGTACTGTATGGAACAGTATTTGCTACTGTGTAGCAGATTTAGTAAAACTTTCTGTTCACTTGTCTCTCAGGTTTGTACTTTAATTTCATTCTGAATTGAATGACAGTTTTCAGAAACTGTTCAGATCACAAGCTCTTTACGTATACACTGGATATTTATAAGACCCAGAACTAAAATACTGCTGGTAAAATGTATGTGTGAGTATTCTCCATATTGCAGTTAGCGGATAAATTCCACCGATGACATGGACACACTGACGGTCATATGTAGCCTACGTTCTCACCAACAACATCAGTACGGTACCGACATAGCCCACCAGATTATTGTCTGTACAACCACCTTGTCTATACTTCCACTCCAAATAGTAGCATTGATGTCCAACAAAATGATCATGACTCGCTCAGCTGGAAAGGAGGAGAGTAGTAATATCTCATCCTTTATCAGTCTCCGAGCTGCGAGCGTGGCCTGCAGTATCCTCTGGTGCTGAAACATGCATGAAGCCCCGGGTCTCCGCGCTCATTTGACAGGCCTGCCATAGCGAGGTTAGTCATGGTGCACACACTCTCTCACATCAGTTTTACATATCCGGCACTTCAAAAGGCCTGCGTGTCGCCGTGGAAACAAATGAGGGTCCCAGCTTCGACTTAGTCTCTTCGAAGCACTTCGAAAGAAAAAACTATTGTTTGTTTGTCTTGTTGACATTGGACCATTAAGTCATGGGTTTCCCCGAAATTATGGGATGTTTTCAACATATGTACCATGATTTACAGTAATAAATTACATAAACATAAAAACGTTTCAAAACATGCCTCTAAGCATGTTTAGAAATGTCTCTTTACCAGTTGACCTGGGAGTTCAACATTCCAAACTGCTGTCACACATTTGTCTACTTGTCTTCTATGCAAGGTAAGCTCTGTTTGTTTCTGGTGGAGTCTGGGATAACGTAATCTCAGCTCCCCTAGCAGTGCCAAGACTCCAGCTACGGCCTCCTTCCTTCACTCTACCCCTCTGAGAGTTTACTAATGAAATCTCTCCATGGGGTCTCTTCATTTCCTCTTCATTTCTCCAATCTTTCTCTCACTTTACTTTCTTCTCTCTCACTCTCTTTCACACTTCTCAATTTTCTTTTCCATTCCATTTCTTTCTCTCTCTCTCTCTCTCTCTCTCTCTCGCTCCCTCTATTTCTCTTACCTCACACACATTTCTCTCTTTTCCCACTTGTATTGTAGCTAATGTATTTCTACAGCCTCCCTATATCCTCACCTTATTATAAAACCAACGAGACATGGCTCATCATTCCCACTCTGAGTTTATCCGAAGTAAAACATTAGGCCTATACAAAAACTAGCCTACGTCTGGAAACGCATAAAAGGTCAGCTAACTCTAATGTGTCGCATTACGACATATCCAATTACTAACACACAGCGACAAGCATGAGTAAGCTCCAGCCTAGTCGCCGTTTAACATGCCTCCAGCCAGTGGTTAATATGCCTCCAGTGGTTTTCTAAAAGAACTTCGAAGTTGTCTAGAAAGTTAAGAGCATGGCACCGAATGTGAACTGACCCTTTACGTTCACACGTCTTGTTGCGGCTGAGTAGCCACGATAATTTAATTTCATTTAAAACTGAGCTTCGTTAATAGTCAGGATGGCCATAAATCAGGGGTTTGATTAAGGACAGACTGTTCTTAGTTTTATAATCCAATGATGCAAATCTGTCATTAGTGAGCTAGCCAGTATGGGGGGGGGGGGGAGAGGGAAGGATGGGGAGGAGGAAGGATGGGGAGGAGGGGGAGGAGGAAGGATGGGGAGGAGGGGGAAGGAGGGGGAGGAGGAGGGATGGGGAGGAGGGGGAGGAGGAAGGATGGGGAGGAGGGGGAGGAGGAAGGAGGGGGAGGAGGGGGAAGGAGGGGGAGGAGGAGAAGAGGGAAGGTTGGGAGGAGGAAGGATGGGGAGGAGGGGGAGGAGGAAGGATGGGGAGGAGGGGGAAGGTGGGGGAGGAGGGGGAAGGAGGGGGAGGAGGAGAAGAGGGAAGGTTGGGAGGAGGAAAGATGGGGAGGAGGGGGAGGAGGAAGGAGAGGGAAGGAGGGGGAGGAGGAAGGAGGGGGAAGGAGGGGGAGGAGGAAGGATGGAGAGGAGGAGGTCCAATGGGATATGATTATCCAACTTATGAAACCCGAGGTCAGCAATATTTCACGGAAAATAAAATTCTGTTGGCAGGGTAAAACATGTCTCCTGTATTAATTGGCTAGGCTCTTAGCTTGACAGAAAAGCTTCATTGTATGTAGCTGTATATAGCCTACACAACACTATTGTAATCAGACATTTCTAATGAGGGATGACGTGTTTATTACCATATCTAATACACCTGCTATCACTCACACAGAACCATACTCAAGCGTCACCACTAGAGTAGTATGGGATTTGAAGGATCTCATTAAGTTTGATCACCAGGTCCTGCCTGTAGCGGCGGTATTGCCTAGGGGATTGAATTAATTGGAACTGGAACACTTGCAGTAGTTCTGTCTGTCAACTCTGCTTGGTTCCAGAACATATGGGCATTCAGAGAATACATTAACAGTTCTCCCACTAAACCGGGCTGGACCAGTCACCAATACTAAAATAACTTGAATGCCCCAGCTACAGTTTCAGAGCTATTGTCTTATAGATAGGGCTAGGGTTAGCTCAGTGGTCGAGCATTTGATAACAGATCAAGAGGTCGTAGGTTCACATCTCTCCCACTACTTTGCTTTCCATAAAAGCGCATATAGGACACAATATTATTATTATTATGTAATGAGAGTTCTAAGCAAAGCGGAGTTTATTTATTTTGTATTTGTCTATAGGAAAATTAGGTTAACTGACAAAAATATAAATATATGATTGTCTGATATTCATTCATTAATTTCGCTTCACCATCAGGGGAATCAACGACGAAGGCCAGATGAAGTTCGATTATGAAACATTGCCACCTTGTGTTCAAGTCTATAAACTTCTCATGCTTGTATATTTGTTTTTTTAATCTGTAGCTCAGAATAATTTGAAATGTACACTGTATATACCATTAATATATATAAAATATACAAATTCATATATTTATGTAGGATAAATATATATATTTTTCTTTCTTTTCTTGAGAATATTTTTGAGCAGAGAAGGAAACAGTTTAATACTGCGATTGTGGGCCTATGGGGAAGATTTCAACGTTGCACAGTTGCACTTCCGGCTTCAAAGGCAGCGTACGTGTACGACTTACAGTATTCAAAAGAACAATTTTGGACATGTTTCAGAATGTTGTTAGAAGATTGACTAATGAAACATGTCGTTTTAAAAGGTCTGTCAATTCTGTAACTTTCCTGCGATGCATCGGGCCAGTGTCTGTGACACCGTCGAGACATTTCACTGATGCAAAGGAAGACGTCAGACAACCCTTTGACACTTCCCTGCTCGAATTCCTCGTCTGCCCTCTGTCTAAAAAACAACTGAGGTGGGTTACAGAGTCTTACTACGCCGCCAGATATGACATGTTTACTTTAAAACAAAGACGTAATAATAATTCTCAAAATCGGCCAGTATTTTAAAGTATTTACGACATGTAAAGCTGTTTACGTCCGTCTTTCCAGGTACGAAGAAAACACAAATGAGCTTATTAATGATGAGCTGGGCATTGCATACTCAATCATCAATGGCATACCCAACATGATCCCCCAGGACGCAAGACTGATCCAGAAAGACCCAGCACCAACAGAGGCAACTCCGGCATAGAACATACGACTACTATTTATAATCACACGGTGCCGTGACTGCAAGAGTATTACTCGTACTAACAAAGTTGCGACACTTGTGAGAAAAGAGGCCAGAAGAATGTTTTCCCTGTCAACCCTCACTGTGTTGATTCCTGTTGTCTCTCTTTGTGGACTTTTCTACTCTGCCACCGTGGATGAGAACTTCCCTGAGGGCTGCACCAGTACCAGCAGTCTGTGCTTCTACAGCCTCCTCCTGCCAGTCACCATCCCTGTCTATGTCTTCTTCCATCTCTGGAAGTGGATGGGGATTAAACTGTTCAGGCATAATTAATGCAAACAGACTATAGCTTAATAGCAAGTGATACCCGATAAAGCTATTGTAAAAAAATAAATAAAGGCTTCACGTTTAAACTTGTTTAGTATCTGTGTGTCATTAAAGTTACTAAGATTCTAAACAGTAGCTATCAATTGCAAGAAATGTACCAAAAAACACAACAGAAATAGAATTTATCTGATGAAGGGTATAAAATGTAAGAATTTACATTTATTTCAGTTACAGTCAGTGCCATTCAAGTTATTTGTAAAACAATGCAATTTGAACATATATAAATAAATTGTATATGTATAGAGAAACTCAAAAGACAAAGTACTAAATATAATCGAACAAATTGGAACAGTGAAAGATTGGACAACCGTCAGCCTCATTGTCTGTTTTTCTTCTCCCTGGACTGTTTAAGCTTCATCAGCTGTGACTGTGGTCTGGGTGACCTGCCCTCTCCTTTCATCTTAAAGAAGAATGACTCATTAAGTCTCATCTGCACAGCCTTCACCTGAGTCAAGTCCATCTTGCTCCTGAGGAGTGAATCGTTGTCCTCGCTCGAGGTCATATCTGATGACCTTGACCCCGGCGCACGGCTGACCTTTTGACCTTTGACCCTTGCGACAGTGATCAGGGGGTGTGGGCTGGTCTGGGCTCGTGCTCTGCTGGGGAGACTCAGGTCTACAGGTTGCAGGTCTGCTTGGTGAGTGGAGGTTTCAGTGAGCCTCTGAAACTTGAGGTATGTGGAGAGCTCTGTGAAGAAGTTCTCTGTCTGCGAGGCTGCCTCTGATGTGGTCCTGGTGGGTTTGGATTGGGTCAGCATCAGATACGGCTCTCTGGGAAGCTGTGTGAGTCCGGTCAATCTTGCTGCCGAGTCGCTAGCGTCCTCCGACATGTCACTGCTGGAGGTTTCCGATGACGGGACATTGAAGGTCTTCTGGGTGATGAAGAGGTCCTCACTGTTGACTTCGTCTATGCTCTGTGAGTCGTCTGCCTCCCTGCACTGTGACCCCTGAGTCAGCAGCCCGTCCTCACTCTCCTTCCGCCTGATGGGGTCTTTGATGAGCGTTTGAGTCAGGCAGCACTTGGCGGGCCTTGGATGCTTAGCTGGTTGGTACTTGGGCGATAGGTTGAATTCAACTTTCTTTTTCTTCTTGGTGGGGTTTCTGGGTGTCTGGGTCAAGGCACTGATCCTGTCATCAGACTGAAGGTTATGGCTGGGGTGTTCCCCAGGGGCACAAGGCTGGGCAGTGGTCTCCTCTCCATACCTCATCCAATCTATAACAGACTTGTTGGAACTATTTCTTGTTGAAACCAAAGCCAAATCCTGTAGTTCCACAATCTCTCTCTTTTGTTTTTTCTCTTTAGGTTTACCTTTGGACTTTTTATGCTTTTTTGATTTTTTGTTTTTTTCCCCCACCCCAGTAGGCTTGCTCTTTTTAATATCTTTATCTTTCTTTGATTTCTTTTTTCTTTTAAAAGTTTTTGGCGGATCCAATAATGAATCAAAAAACGAGTCTGTTTCAGCTTTCAGTTGCACTGCCATTGTTCTGCAAATAAAGGTATTTATGTAAAGGAACACATCTCATGATTTTATACACACCCTGTCGCTCAACAATGGTTTTTAGCATAGGCTCGCCAATTGTGACTCTGCAACTCGTTTTAGCTACATCAATCAAGCTACATTCATTTCAAAATCTGCAACAATGAAACAGTATAATTTCGCTCACTGCATTTTATTGGGATAAATCTTTATTAGAACTCGGAATAGAATCTACGGTTAGTCCACCTGCACTTTGATTTTTTTTTTTTTTACTAAAATTGCGCTTTTGCCAGTGCCAGTAGGCCTAGTCGCTAATTTACAGTAACCAGTATCCTTTTATCTTCGCTAGCACTACAGAAGTAGACACAAAAACAAGAGATACCGTTGTTGAAGTATCCAATTGGTATAAGGATTACTCATATTTCCAACATAATATGACCTATTAGGGTATTACCTTATCAGGTTATCGTTTCACCAAGTGGCAGTGCCGTTTGCTTGAAATTTGACTCAAACCAGGCGCCTTTTTATCTACACTCAGCTCTACAGCCCGCTCTGCCGGTAAATAGGCCCACGAGCATGGTCCCACCAATTGGCGCATGCGCATAGCACGCTGTGTGGCCCGTAATCTTGTCACGTAGCCTGGTCTGTTCTTCAAATCTTTGAAAAAATGTTTTATCTATCATTTTAATATAATTTAAATAATGCAAATGTAGCTAGAGGTGGTTGTGTTTATAGCCTATTAGGTTGCCAAAAAGCATTTTGAGTTGAGCATCTAAGGCTTGATTTTTGGCTTGATTGAGGTCTGAGATCTTTGTACTCTTTGTGAAGTACTGAAAATGTAAGTAATTGTTATATATTTTGGCACCCATAACCTTGTACTGGACGAAAGTGGAAGAATAATTATTAATTTAAAACAACGTAAATGTACAAATAGTACAAATCTTATAGTGTCAGACGTTGATGTAACCTTTTACACCCTTTCAGTCTTTTATGAATCACCCTTGTAGCTTCCATCACCTCTCCCAAGGCCGCGCGCGTCAGTCACCTTCAGTTCCTATTGTGCCTATTGTTGTTACAGGCAGACGGGGCCATGCCTCACTCCCTACAATGGAGGGGTGTTTTTTTCTGCTTCTTCTCCTTTATTGTGGGAAAACGTTGCTCCAAACTGTCGTCTGAGAATCTGATTATGTCAGTTAACGTTAGTCCTGATCCAACTTACCATTGGCTAAGAATATTTTCTTTGAAAATAGCCTGTTGCGTGAGTTAGACTGGCTTTCTTGTGTAAGCAGGTTTGTACAGTGATGCAGTGAGTTGTTTCAAATGTGTTAGTCACTAAGGAGGGACCTTTGATAACTACTTCACTGATTGTTTTTCAGGAATTCCACCAGGAGTCCCCTTTCCACTGGGGGTTTACTTGAGTGTGTAAGCATGGGAGGAGGTCGAGGCTTGTGTGTGTGCGTGTGTCGGGGTCAGGTACAGTAACATAATACATACACTGCTGTTGTCAAATCCACTTTCAATCGACACCCATCAATTTAAATTTGTCACAGGCTGGCAACGTTTTCACATTATCAGTGTCAGTCAGAAGTCCATTAAAATTACTGTCACTTGAAGACTAGACTGGCTGCATATTTTATTTAGTGCATTTCCTCCACCACTGTAAAGAAAATATACACAGCAGCAACAATCAAACTACCTTTGCCCTACTGAGGTTATTTTTCTCTCAAAATAATTCGGTTGACTGACTTCCTGTACACCTGTGGCATGTTGCGTGTCCTCCTGTGTCGTCATGTAGAACATACCTGTAACGATGCTGTAACGCTGTCACCCTGTACGGCCACACGCTTTAGGAAACATCCCTGTCTCTTCTCACATGGAAGCAGAGTAGGCCCCTATTTATATCTGAGGGTTATGGAGCTGTTGAGGTGTTTACTGGCTGGATGGATCCGCTAATAAGCAGGAACGAATGCGGGTTCACACCGGTTGTGAGTGGGTGGACATGCCGCCTGACCTGGATGTTGTAACACCAGTCTGATGTTATGGTGATTTTAGTCCCTGTCGCTGTCATCACTACTGTACATGGGCCATTTCCTCGTCTAAGATTGTCATGCCTTGCGTTTCAGTCCTTTTCCAAACCTAGTTTAATTATAAGAAAAAAAGAGAGTACATTCAATTGTGCTCCTCATTTAATAACAGCTTTATATTCTCTATAAACTTGTATCTCAGTGAGGTACGTATACATCTGTACTAGTACTACAGCCCGGGGAAGACTTATGTATTGAAGATTCAGAGGATTAAAAACACATTAGCAATCATTAGCCTGTTTAAAAATATATATAAATTCAAAAAGTGTACTATGGCGTTGTGTTGTTAGGAATCCTTCGCATCCTTCACGTCTGTTGAGAGAAATCGGATGCGGTGGCCATATTTAGCAAGCGTCACATACGATTGGGCGATGACCATGTGTGGGTGTCTTCCAGATCGGGGTCCTTCCTCTGTTTTCCGTCGATGCTCCATTCTAGTGACCGCTACATTTCCCCTGCCTTGGCAAGACTTCAACACGCCCTGGGGACCCAGGTTTAGCTGACCACACTACGAAGAATGGGACAAAACGCTGGCTTTGCCTTGCTTATTTTTGGAAGCAAACATCAGCCCTTAAGTGTTAAAACACTCGTCCAGAGCCACGGTCTTCTCACTCCCCCCGCTGCCCACGCTCCGGATATGGAAAGACATAATTCATTTTCACCAGGAGTCTTCCTAAACAACCTGCGCTACGCTGCCTACTATTTACAGAAGCTGCTAAGCTGTCATCTTGTTAATGGTCTGCCCTATGATAATGTGTGGCCAAGCTGTATGTCTGATGGCCCTGGCAGTTACCCGGCTGGTTAGCGCTGTCCTAGTTGGTCTTCGTTCTGTGCTGCGGATGCTACAGCTTCCTCCTGAGCCCTGGTCTCAGTGAAGGTCAGAAGGGCCTTATGGTGAGATGCCATGCCTGACCCAGCTAACCGCCCACGCTGTCTGGCCCCTGATGGATAGCGACGGCATGACTTGGTCAGTCGATTTTCCGGTGATGAGATAGTTACGGTGTAGGAATGGCATGGTTGAGGGGTTATGTAAAGAGCATTGCACTACGACAAGCTTTTACATAATCCTTACAAAGCCAAAGTTTGTGTGTCAAATGCAGGAGTGTGGTGTAGTGGCTAAAGCCATACACGTCAGGTAGCTCAAAGACCATGGCCTAATGGATTTGACTATCCATTTAACTACATGTAAACAGATAATTCACTCACAACAAATATTAACATTATTCTAAACTTGCTATGATTGTAATTCCCTCCCCCCTGACCACCTAAGCAAGGACAATTTGCATAAAAGCGAGATCATGTTCATGTGCAAATTGAGTGGACCGTTCTTCAACATCCCCCGTGGTGCCTTGACTTGTCTGTCTTCCCAACACATCTGGGGAGAGTGTTTAGTTGCCACGGCGATATTGAGGGGGTGGGGGGAGGCCAGGGCTACAATGGGCAAAGTAATCTCCAGCCAGGTGTGAAGGTGGCGAGTCGTGATTTAATGGAGCGACCACTACCTGTCCTCCGCTTAACACTCCACATGACAGCCACCCGACCGTGACCAACCGGCAACACACGCACCCACCGAGGAACCGGCCGCGCGTGCTTCCCCGGAAGACGGCTTTGAACCGCCACGCGCCTCTGCTGTCAAAGAGGCGTTAATCTTCCTCACGTGAGAGTCAAGTGGGTGGCGAGTCGCCTCAGGGAGGTGGTGGATCGAGACAGGGCCGGTGATAGATGGCACCTCGGAGACCGGGGAAACGTCTTCAGAGTGTCCGTGGGTTATGTTAGACCGCCGTGTACCGTGCCGGAGCCCCCAGGCCCAGATGTGCACAGCCACCCAGGAAGGTGTGTTTCTGGGTGTCGACGGGGTCACGTACTGACGTTTTAAATGAACAAACACAGGCCCCCACCCCCGTCCAGACAGGCACACACTCACACGTACACACCCACAAGTACAAACACACACACGCCTACACACACACAGTTATGGGGGCCGCAAACCCCATTCGGAAACTGTTAAAGGAAGTGAGGAATCCACTCCGTGTCTAATATCCCGCTAAGAATAACGTTTTCCCTCCTCTGTCATGCGTAAATCCTGCTGAGACGCTGCTAGGATGTGCCGTCATTCAGATGTTCACACTGCACAAGACTGTTTGCATTTCAGCTCCACTTCCTCAGATAAGCTCTAGGATGCCAGGCCAGGGGAGAGAAGGCCTCTCTACCGGGCTGGCCGATTCCTCTCAGAATACTCTATTTTCATACATTTTATGTGTTCACGTTCACACAATGTCGCTGGGTATTAAGGAAGAGATATACCCAGCTCCACCCACGCATATTACTTTGGATAAAAGTGTCTGCCTGATGGAACTCATTGTAAAGTGTGATTTTGCTTAGAATATTTCATGTTTTAGACTATTGACCAGTCAGGCAGTTACTGTTTTGAAATTATTATTTTTTTAAATATATATTTTACCATTCTTTTGGCTTTGTTGGACAGAGACATTTAGTCATTTAGCAGACTTACAGTACAGACTTACAGTAAGTACAGGGACATTCCCCCGAGACAAGCAGGGTGAAGTGCCTTGCCCAAGGACATAACGTAATTTGACACAGCCGGGAATCAAACTGGCAACCTTCAGATTACTAGCCCCATTCCCTAACCGCTCAGCCACCTGACTCCCAAGCTACGTTTACATTTACATTTAGTCATTTAGCAGACGCTCTTATCCAGAGCGACTTACAGTAAGTACAGGGACATTCCCCCGAGGCAAGTAGGGTGAAATGCCTTGCGCAAGGACACAACGTCATTTGACACGGCTGGAAATCGAACCTGTGAAATTCTGATTAGTAGCCCGATTCTCTAACCGCTCAGCCACATGACTCCCTTTCAGACAGGTACAGAGACAGGAAATTATCATTGACCTATGCACTTTTTGTAAAGCTCTCTTTTGGAAGTCGCTTTGGATAAAAGCGTCTGCAAAATGAATAAATGTTATGTAAAATGTATGGGAGAGAGAAGGAAAGACATGCACAAATGTCCCAAGCTGGAATCGAACCGGATCCCCTGCGTTAAGCCTCACCCCATGTGGTATGCGCTCCATACCCAGTGAGCCACTAGGGCACCCCCACAATATATGACCTGTAGCACCACCGTACGCAACACAACACCCTTCAGCCCAGGTGGGAGAGCCGCTTCCAAAACTGTGCAGGACAGGAGATACTCTTAGAGACCCATCTGTGGACCTTTGGAGGTGAGAGACAGCATGCCGTCCATTGCCCAAAATCATGAAAGGGTAGCTGTGAATTACAGAGGCCCTCAGTGGCCCTCAGTGGTGGAAGACACCAGGCCTTTTGGGAAAAGAGGGTCGGGCTTAACTAGAGAAAGAGTAATGCGCTGTCCACAGTGACAGCGACAAGAGACCACGTGAGCACACTGTGAAAAGGTTGTCCGGGTTGCTCTTTGGCCCAGCGTCATAAATCCTCATCCGACTTTACCGTAACCATTAAGTCACAATTTAGACAAGCCGTGTTTTAAAGTGGTACGGCACACACAAGTCTTTTTAAACAGTGCGTGTTTGTGGATTCTACCGCTGCACATGTGTGTCTGGTTTCGTTCCTCACTTCGGAGGAGCACCCGTTTCTGTTGGACGTCTGCAAATCCATCTGGCGTTCGGTCTTCATGTGAGGCGGATTCTTTCAAACAAACATCACCGATGAAATGTATTTTGAACTGCTTCTCCATATTCTATTTTTGCAACTCATGACGAGCATCTCAGCAATGTCGTTTATCAACTCGGTGTCCACCATGTCATGTCTTCAGAGTCTGTAAAATCCAAAAGAAACTTTTGGCCTAAGGGTGTGCTGGGTGGAGAAGTGGAACCGTAAACCGCTGTTGGTATACACACCTGCCTGGATTAGACGCAACTGTCCAGCCGTTGTCGCCATAGTCGAGGAAGAGTCAACCAGTTTGTCAACACTTCTGATCTTGTTCTTAATTCTTTGAGTAGATCTTCACATGCACCTCACGTCCACCAGCATGGTTTGCATAGAGGCACCATGAGGTAATGAGAACTACATGGTTTAGGAATCCCCAGCTAAGGTCACAGGTCAGGTTGTATGGTGGGTGTCATCTAAACAGGCCATGCCCACTGCAGTCCATAATAGGATCAAGGGGAGCTTGGAGGAGGTCATCATCTTTGACAGGCAGAGCCCATCTAGGCCGTAAATCTGGTGAAACTAGTATGTAAACAACTTAATTGGTCAGCACCTGTGAAGTTTGTTTATACACAACAGGTGCACAGGCAAATTCTGTTTCAGAGACTTGGTGCAAAGTCAATTGGCGAACAAACCGGGCTGTGCTGTCTCATCAATAGATAATATGGAGTTGTGGTCACCTGTAGCTGAAACACGTTTGTCTGCCATGCTTTCTAAAGATAGATTTTCTTGATATTGTTGATGTTCCATCAGTGGTGAGTGAATTTAACTACGGTATCTTTCGTAACAGTTTCCATCATGTTCCAATACATCAGATCAGCCCGCTAAACCCTGACCGTCCATATCTGTTCCAG
This sequence comes from Osmerus mordax, assembly GCF_038355195.1. Taxonomy (NCBI): domain Eukaryota; kingdom Metazoa; phylum Chordata; class Actinopteri; order Osmeriformes; family Osmeridae; genus Osmerus; species Osmerus mordax. The sequence goes on from NC_090053.1 coordinate 17,940,264, forward strand.
ATACGAAGTATCGATACTTCTCTCCTTCTGTCTTACATTTACATTTAGTCATTTAGCAGACGCTCTTATCCAGAGCGACTTACAGTAAGTACAGGGACATTCCCCCGAGGCAAGTAGGGTGAAGTGTCTTGCCCAAGGACACAGCGTCAGTTGGCATGACCGGGAATCGAACTGGCAACCTTCGGATTACTAGCCCGATTCCCTCACCGCTCAGCCACCTGACTCCCTACAAAAATGTACCTAATCTCTATGACTTACATTTACATTTAGTCATTTAGCAGACGCTCTTATCCAGAGCGACTTACAGTAAGTACAGGGACATTCCCCCCGAGGCAGGTAGGGTGAAGTGCCTTGCCCAAGGACACAACGTCATTTAGTTGGCATAGCCGGGAATCGAGCTAGCAACCTTCTGATTACTAGCCGATTCCCTCACCACTCAGCCATCTGACTCCCCTCTTCTGGAAGGTCTGCGTTCATGTGTCTTCGCTTCATTCCCTGCCTTCTTCCTGCGTGCCGTCATGTTCTGTTTTCCTCATTGGAGATACAGGAGGCATGCTCCCTTCATGGCCCTGCCTGGTCTGTCAGAAACCCTAACCAGCCTACGAGGGCAGAAGATCTATGGGTCTGACCTGTTGGGTCCCCGTCTCTGGGACGCATTCACTGTGTCCTGACATAGCCATGCCTCTGCCACATTTAGAAAGCTTCTCTCATGCTTACCTAATGTGTCAAGCCCATAAACGTAGGACAGGGCGGCCGAGTCCAGTGGGGATTTTCCTGGACACCTGTGGGCACCACCCAACCCAACCCCCCCCCCCATCCTTAGCAGGGGTGACAAAAACCAGAGGTGCCTCACCACTCATGGCTGACCAGAGGAGACAACAAGTGTCCATAGTGCTGATATGTGGTAGAGTAGTGATGGCCAGTGCTTTTCTCAAGCTGTACATCTGGAGTTAAAGAAGGGAAGAAATCCCAGTTGACACTGGGAGTTGTCACTGCATGTAACTCACTGGGTTGAGGAGGTGGGGGACAGTGATAGCTGGTGGTCCACTTAAAATCTTGCTGTGGGGTTGTAATGCTTTTCAGACGCTAAATCTCTTGAAGGTAATTTTTCAACCGACTTCTGAATGTCCACATTCCGGTACTCTGTCCTTGCAGAACATATATAGTGATGCTGTAGAGTTTGGTAACGTGAGTGTAAATTATATATTTTTTGGTGTGTTAGTTCAAATGCAGCGCAATATTGTGTTAAAAGCTCAACAATTTATCATAATATTGGTACATTTAGTCATTCAAATATTGCAAGAGTGTCTCGTGCATACGGCCTGAATCACCAGGCTTTCCGCTACAAAAGTAAGAATCTCACGCAGCCCTCCAAGTGTAACAAAAGCTTTCTAAACCTTTGCACTATTGGTTACAAGTCCGATGTGACGACATCATTCTCATCACACCCTTCCTCATTAACATATACTCATTCAATCTGGGACGCTGCTCTGACGTAATCGTCCAAAAGAGTTTTTTTTTTGTAGGACTCGTAAAATCCCATAATTTATAGCCTTAATGAATGCATAGTTGGTGGCGTCCATGGAAACTTAAATGATAGTGTCTAGTAGTTATAAATCTGTCTATTGTTATGTTCCCTTTCAATCTAGACAAATAGTGGCATAAATATATAAACACCATAGGCCTAGATATCAACGTTTTAGCACGTTTATTAATAGGCTGGTAGGCTAATGGTATGAACTATAAAGATTGAGTGTAAAGATAATAATTTGAAAATTACGGATTCATAAAACACAGTGTCGCAGTGACCAATCACAATGTCATGAAAATAAATTGCATTATTTTAGCATTTGTCACGTAGTCGGTCAGTGGCCGTGAAGCCAGTTTGATGCTGCATGCAGGCAAGCGGGCAAAAGTTCAAATGCAGGGCAATTAGTATGGTCCAGTCTAGAGGTGCTGAAAGCTGCGCGGACTACGGAGGTGTTGTCACGCGCATGCCTCCCCCCATCAAGGGAAGGGGTGACATCAACAGCAATAATGAAGGCGGCGGATCAATGGGCAGTCAGAGAGGGCTATAAAAGGAACTTTGAGAAGACTTACACCAAACTTAACTGATAGGCAGATCGACTAACCAGGTTGTACACCACTGCTAAGCTTCACATTACTTCAAAACTCTTAACACACAAGCGGGTCTCAACAGAGGTAAGCTAAACTTGACTTTAGTTGATGTTTTTCTTAATTGTCAAACTACATTGTTAAATTGTGAATTTGTGTGTATAATGATGGACAGCTCATAGCTAATCAAATATTAACTAGTTTATTATGTGCTATTAGTAAAAATACCTTTTCTTTTTCTTTGCAGGTATCAAAATGTTTCCCAATAGAAGTTTGGATGTAAAAATAATCTTCATATTACTGTGTATTTTATACTTTTCAACACTTTCGCATGGACGACCACTGAGGTATGACATCTAACCAATTTAAAACTGTCAATCTTTAATTTGTATTGTATTGTTTTGACATATTATGACTCATAGTTTTTATGCTCAAAGCTCAATTAAACTGACATATACATTTTATTTTATTCATACAGAAAAAGATCCGTCAGTGAGGTGCAATTTATGCACAATCTTGGGGAACACAAGCACGTGCTGGAGAGGCAAGACTGGCTACAGATGAAACTCCGCAACATCCACACCGCCTCGCTGAGGAACATGGACCGCGCAGACCGAATGAGGTCGAGGAGGCTTCTTCCCGAAGATCTCCCTGAGCTGAAAGACTTGACTCCAACCGAAATGGAATACGTCTTAAATGTTTTGGAAAAGCTCTTGAAATCTAACTGATATTAGTCGTTTATTTATTTTGCCTCGGCGTGTTGCAGCACCGTCATTTTTTATTTTTTTATTTGATCAATCTAAAAGTCTCCTATTTATTTCTTTGGTAGCCTATGTTTGTGTAGATTGGATTATTGTAATATTTTCATGAGGCAAAGCTTCTCTTGTTTTATGCTTAAAAGCAGTTTTATTTGTTATCAAGGTTTGTTCAACTTTAAGCTATTTATTTAGAAATTGAATCAAGCGCAAATGCAGTTTAGGACCAAAATGTTATTTTATTGTATGAATGTTTGAAGTCTATATATGAAAAGTGCTTTATATCCTATTGATTTATTCTTCGAAGTGTTATGCTATTTTTATATTATTATAATTGCAGTATAGTAGGCTACAGGCCCATTTTAATTACATGAAAAGCCTATACTATGTGGATCAGTTTATGTGAAAGCTACAACCTAGAAAGTATCTATGCACTTTACCTTTGTAACTAATCATGCATTTTATGTGAATAATTGCACACCACTGAAACGATAGGTAAAACTATCACCACAAAATCAATAAACTTCAGATCTCTATAGGTGAATGCATACCTTTGCAGAAAACTAACTAAATATTTCCTGTCAATGAAATTGTTCATTTTAACCATTGCTTGGTCTTAAACATTGAATCTAAGTGTTTGGAAATTACTACTTTACTCAGTAACAATGTCAAATTGTACATAAGTAATCTGAGAAGTGTCTATTCAGGAGGTGATTGGCTGAATGGATTTGGTAGCCCTCCCTGGTTTCCATGGTAGCGTGGTGTGGACTGTCTCGCGATATGCCCCATGCGGAATCAGCATCAGTCACACCAAAACGAGATCAGTTTTTACAGACTGACAAACTGGCTTCACTTCAGTGCTTGATATGGTGATGTGTAATATGATTATAGATAGTCAGATATCTAGGTAGATAACCTAGGTGTTTTCTAAATACCTTTTTTAACAAGCCGAGTTGGACAAGCAGTCGGAATGTAAATGCAGCGGGTAAGGAACAATGATGTATGTTAACGCTAGGCTAGCCAGCTAGCAGATCTAGCTACGCTACAGTACTGTAGTTTATAGCTACTTAAAACACGACTGACAGAAAAATCTGACCGATTTTGTTCGCTTGTTATTTTCCAAGTTAGACTATCTAGATTTCATATCTGTCTAAAGGACTAACGAATTAATTGTGATTGAATCGTTCTTTCAGTAACTTCTCTCAGTTCGCTAGCCAGTTAGCGTAAGGCTAATGTTTTATAGCTAGAGTGCTAGCTAACGTGCCCATGACAATATTCTACCCGGCAGCTACTAGTTAGACAATCTTGCGAATAAACTTCCGCACTCAATTGGAAATTAAACTGTCCTGTTGACAGCAAGAGATACTTAACACCAGCTTGTATCTCGCTACCGAATAGAATGTAGGCTGTTGTGTAGACTAAATGTTAGTTAGTTACCATGTCTTTAACAGGTGAAGCACGCTGACAACCGATTCCTGTTCATACCTGTATTCATCTGGGATGGCTGAATGTCCACATTTAGATGACAGCTCGAGCGACGGTGACAACTGGGAACGTAAACTCAACAGCAGCTTAAGGTGATTATGCCCATCACCACAGCAGTGAGAACGAGTAATACTGTATCATATACAGTACTCTATGTTGCTTTGGATAAAAACATCTGCTAAATGAACACATTATATGTAACTATGGGGACAGGTTAAATTTCCAGCAATCATGCAAACAATTATTGGTTTAGTTTAGTTCAGAGAATGAAAGCATTTATGTTTTTTGGACCAGTGTACTGTTTAGGTTGTTCACACGTTGCGGCTGCTCTTGGGACCAGTAGTATGTGAGAGAGCATTGGGCTTCTCCCATAATAAAGCTGGGAGCTAACTCGGTGTGGTTGGAATCAACTTGTAAACCATCTAGGAGTGAATTACACAGTAGAGGGGATTCTGATTTTATGATTCTGGATTCTTAGTGGAGTTGCATTCACAATGAAAAGGAAGTCCATAGACAGAAACACACTAAATGTGTCCTGCTAGGTAGATGGTAAACAAAAGGTGCAATTGGAGATTCATAATAGAGAAACATAGTACAAAAACTATTTATTTCAGTGCCACATATCTTTTCTTGAAGAAGAATTAGAAGATTAAAATATTAAAACACACATGCACATGCTGCAGTCCACTGAATAAATCATTTCTCTGCCTTCTCCCATTATGCAGTCTGTCCTCAAAGGGCAGCAGGGAGCAGTGGTCAGCCATATCAGGGGAAATGATTGGTTGTTAAACCTGAAATATTCAGTTACTGTGGTCAAGTTGATTAGTAATAGGGTTAGGGTTAGGATAGGAAATTAGTAATGGGGAAGGGTGGTAGGTATCTGGATTCAGTGGTTATAGCCAGGTGGCTAATTGTGTTGAAGCTGGTAGAGAATCTTATTTAATACTTTAAGTGACATTACAGGAGCTTTATTATTTGCTTGGGGATAGTTACTGTCACAACAGTTGACATGGTTTAACACAATATGAAATTACAACCACAGGTAAAATGTAATTGACAGACCTTCAATAGTTAAATATTGTAATTCATCTTAATAAAGGTAAATTTTGTTGTCATGTCTGAATAAAACACTCCAATTGGCATACATTCAAATAATATTATTTAAACCAACAGGGTTAAATATACCAAAATGCTAACAGACTAACAGACAAGGTCATTTCCAGAGGGCAGACAATGCAGTGCACACCTTTTTTCACCGGGCTGGACCCAGCGGTGTGAAGACGTGAGGCCCTACTGGGCTACAGTAGCCTGTAATATCGGGACACAGACAGGGAGGTCGCCTACGTCAGATGGGCTGCTTTGTGCGTGTCTGACTCAGTGAAGCACACAGCCATTCACATTTACGGGTTCCCTGTCTGAACTGAATGACTGGTGCTGGCCGCTTGCTCACATGCGTCTCGCCGCCTTTCTTTCCCTTCATTCTCTGCTTGTCGGTGCGAACGGATTGAGTGCTTTAAAAAATATATCAAAAGAGAGGCTGTTTAACAGCTAGCCAGTTGGATTGGAGTCTATGAAATAATGCTGAAGTTGAAAAGTAATGCCCGAGGATGCTAAACCGGGTGGCAAGCCTGATTTCTTCAGAGAAGCGCAAGTCTTTTGTGCTCTCATCCCCCAGCTCATCCCGTGTTGCTTTGTCTTTAATTTGCCGTGCAGCGAGAAGGACGGGTAGGTGTGCACCGTCCGCATCCCGAACATTTATGTAGCTGTAGACTTCTGGTCTACATTACATTATTTAAAGGCATTTCATTTTTATTGATATCTGGCGATTTCAGTTATTGCTACGGAGAGACGGAAAGCATGCTTTCACTCAATAACGGGGTTTGACTTCGGGGGGTCTATCGGACAGAATCTTAGGTTTCTATCTTTGTTTAAGATTCTGTTCGGTTTTAACGTTCTTTCTCTCCGGCGAACATCAGCCGAGCTGTGTCAGCAGCTCTCTCAATTATTAATCGGACCCTTTTCTTAAGTAATGGGACTCGTTATGCTGCTTTTATTAGACGGCTCTTCGTTTTTTTTTTTTTTCAAATGTTTTTTTTTTTTTTTTATACTTAAGTGAACAATGCGTCCGTCTCCATTCAATGTAATCATAGACTAATGGGAATTGAAGCCTGTAATCCTAGCACTGCGTTTACACGTGTATAGAGTATAAAGGCTATATGTCATTTATAAACATGTTTATATGTACAGTATATGCATATGTACACAGTTTGTGTATGTATATATTTCAAGGGACTGAGATAATGTATATTTCCACTCAAAGCTCAAATTCTCAGATATTGGGCTGAATTTGCAGTGTGCAAGATGAGCCTGGTGTTTTCACTGGCCCTTTGTTTGCGCACATCCTGTTTGTTCTCATCCCAGTCTGGAAGATTAGATTGCTTGTGCACGGGCACCTTTCCTCCATCATGCAAGTCACTCTCAGTCTACAGTGGGGATTCCTCGGTATTAGATGAGAGGTGTGGAGGAAAATGTGCCGATTATGATCAACTCACCTGAAATGCCACTGAGTCCAGTGGAGGGAGGAGGGTCTGATATGGGGAGAGAGGGAGAGAAAGGCGAGGGAAACGCGGGGAAAATGTGGGGCTGGTGACCCAAAGCTCAAGGACAAAGTGCCTCTTCTCAGATCATCCATCTCAACTGCTAGTGACCAGGCTGACTGTACAACCAAACGCCACCACCTATAATCTGCATATCATACAAACCAGACCCAAGTACTCCATGGTCAGAACACTTGAACTTATTCAGCCCCTTCAAGAACACACACATGCTCTGCTGTTAAGAGTCAGCAGAAAACAAAGGCTTCAGTCAGGACCCTCACATATTGATTAAACAATTTATTACAATAGACTATGGTGGAGTGGTCCTACCTAAGTGAGAAACTTTAGTGTAGTGCTTGCATGGTGCTAGCGCACACATGGCAGGGAGCTGCGGTGTAAATGCCTCCGTAGACAGCAACGATACAGACATTAGGGAAGCCCTGGGAATGGTGGAGGGAAGCAGCCAGTTGTACAGGCTGCAGGTGTATAGGAACGTACAGTTGTGTCAGCGCGTAGGTAACCATGAGGACTCGGCCTTATGAGCTTCAGTTAGCCCACCTGCAGGGGAATACATGTGTCTGACATCAGCCAATGACAGGACTCGTGCCTGAGTCACCTGCCTGAACAAGGCTTCACCCTGATGTGACAGGAATCCAGCACACTTTACGTTCAGGCGTGGTTTCACCAATCGACCGTGACCGGTATAGGTAGCAGTTGCACTTGATTCCACAGAAAGTCCATATTTATTGATATAATAGGAATATGAGTAGGAGGCAGATGACTGTGCAGACAGGTGAAACACTGCAGCCAAAATCATATTTAGTAGTTATACAATAACCTTGAATCAAGTCAGTTGAACTGTGTTTGCACAGCAGAAGTGAATGGGTGGGCTGTTGTAGCCAGCTCTGTGATGGTCCTCTGTGCTGCTCATCAGAGCAGGTGGCAGTGTAGACTTGTAGATCAAGATGTGGATAGACACGAGTTGTATAAAGTCCCCCTTACGCATCACAAGGTAATTCAGTTGGAGGATGCAGTGTCTCTCTTTCTCTGTATCTCTCTCTCTCTCCCGCTCTCTCTCTGGAGAGCCCTTGAATCTGCCCTGTCCCTGGGGCATTGCATCCATCCCCCTCAACATCACCATCATCCCATAACCCGAGAGACTCTCTCTTCATTAGACGCCAGGATGCTGAGTCGTAGAGGGATGGGAAGAGAGAGAGAGAGACGGCTCCCAGGTGACCTCCATGACCTTAGTGACCGTGGAACTCCTTTAAGACTCATAGGACTTCCTGTGCAATTGGGCAAAAGATCTGTAAGGCTTCAAATCAAAATGGAAAAATGGATTCAGAGACATGGTTGTGTGTCTGGCCTCAGGCATTGTGTGGTGATCTGCCCACACTGGTGTGCTGCTGCTTAATTGCAGAACAATGCTAAATGCAAGGGGCATGAGAGGAGACAGGACAAGGCACCGGGGCCAAAATCGGCCTTTACTGCTTATTCGTCGACCCATAAATATTCCAGGACACTGTTTTATTTCCCAAAAGCTTCCTTTCCCCCTCTCTAATGGGGTTCCTGAAGCCCTCTGGCCGCAGGCTGATTGGCCGTTTGTTCCCAGACAGCCGTGTTCTGGTCTCCTATTGGCTGGTTCTGAGGCGCTGTGTGCTTTCCCCAGCGCCTCCTCGTGTCTCCTCTCTCTCTGGGGTCAGGTGGGTGTACTGCAGTATTTTCCGGAGTTACTCTGCAGTTACATGCAATGAAAACTCTTCCCCCCCTGAGTGCTGTGTGTGTGGTGAGTAGTCTAGATTTAAGTGTGTGTGTGTGTGTTAGTGAGTCTGTGAAACTGCGGAGAGGAAGCTACCCCTGGTGATATGAACTGACGAAAGCCAGGCAGTCTAGGTAGAGTTTTGCCAAAGATGTAGCACCTAATAACTAAGTACGTGTGTGTGTGTGCGTATATGTGTCTGTGTGTGTTCCTCCTCCAGTCCCCAGCCCGCCGTGCCCCAGGTGGAGTTTGAGCGGGCGGCCATGAGCCTGTACGGAGCGAGCGGCGCCGGACTGGACCGCTCCCGGGACCGCCGGCGCTCCAGCGACCGCTCCCGCGACTCCTCCCACGACAGGGCGGAGGGTCAGCTGACGCCCTGCATCCGCAACGTCACCTCCCCCACCCGCCAGCACCACGCTGGTGAGGAGCCCCTCACGCCTCTGGGGAAGAAGGAAGACAACATGTCTCGCTGCTCATTAGTTGGATTTTTAGGTGTCATTATTCAAATGACACCAAATTCTAATTTGTTTTCCAATCATTGAATCTCTCTCTCTCTCTCTCTCTCTCTCTCTCTCTCTCTCTCTCTCTCTCTCTCTCACTCACTCACTCACTCACTCACTCACTCACTCACTCACTCACTCACTCACTCACTCACTCACTCCCTCTGCCTTTCATGTCACACTTCGCATGAAAACTATCCAGTAAAGCATAGAAATGCCCCAAAAACTGCCTCTCAAGGCATGCTTTGTCTTGCGTGGTGTTCTGGATCTGAGATGTTGTGTGCTCCTCTCCCCAGACCGTGACAGAGAGGGGGGCTCCTCCTCCAGGCCCTCCAGCCCTCGCCCCCCCAAGCCTCCTCTCGGCACCCCAGGAGGAAGCCTGGCTCTGGGCAGCATGGGCCGGACCTCCTCCCTGGGCCACCCACTGTGCTCCGACATGATCTACGTGTACGACCTGATCCGGGAGGGGCCGGGGCTGCGTGGCGTGCGCCCCGCCGAGAGGGTCACCCTCATCGTAGACAACACACGCTTCGTGGTCGACCCGGCCATCTTCACCGCTCAGCCCAACACCATGCTGGGGAGGTAGAGGACCACGACTCACCCTTAGGATTATTGAACCGGATCTGGTTCGTAGTGATGAATGGAAATACTGACAATGACTTGGAAAAGAAATGCAGAAATGGCAGTTTATTGTCGTAATTTGTGTGATGTATGGGTATTCCCCCCCCAAAAAATCCCTCAGTCTAGGGGTTTTAACATTTGGGAAAGTGTCAGTAACTTATGTTAATCCTTACTGGAGTTTGACAGACAACCTGCCTGCAGACCAAGCATGTCTACACAATGTTCTCAGAAAGTGGAAATGTCTTAAAATAACTTTCAATTGAACACAGTGAAATATATATATTTTTATACTTTTACTATATCATCTTATCACCTGGATGCTATAGTGAAAAGTGCATAAAAAATTTTTTTAACGCCAAATCCTAGAAAATTCAAATGGAGTTTTTGGCTAACTGGCTTTTAAAGTTTTTTTGTTTTTTTTTGCCTCTTCGCAGGATGTTTGGTTCAGGGCGGGAGTACAACTTCACAAGACCCAATGAGAAGGGCGAGTTTGAGGTGGCTGAAGGGATCAGTTCCACTGTGTTCAGGGCCATCCTGGTAAGATCTCCTTCCCTTCATCTCCTTCACTTCCCTCCCTCCCATAGTTCAGCCAGTGTTGGGTTAGCCTATTGAAACCACACAGGCAGAGCCCCAATCCAGACCAGTGTGCGTTGATGGGATTCTGAACACAAATGAAAGTTGCTTGTCATGGGGCCTGGTAGCGTGTCGTGCACAAGGGATTGCGTAAACCAGATTTGCGAGGGATCAGCCTTTAAGTAATACCATGCTAGTACTTTCGCTCCTCCATCACTCCCTCCATCCTTTCATCCGCTCGCTCTGTCGCTCCCTACCAACACTAGCAAAGAAGCCGGCAAGGTAAATATTTACAAGTCGCAGCTCTTAAATGTGGTTTGTCTACGTAGGTGTGTGTATGGGTTGGCTACTAGAATGGACAGCACCCTGTGTGTGTGTTGCTGGTCCGGAGTGTTTTAGTGTCAGTGGTTCCAGCTCAGCTGACAGGCTGTGTGTGTGTGTGTGTGTAGTCTGGCTGCCTCCAGGGTGTCTGGTCTCCAGTAACACCCCCCCCCCCCCCCCCGTGTGTGTTCTGGAGGCTGGGTCATGTTTGTATTCAGCCTCAGGTGGCTCAAGCTGACCTGTAACTCGTGCTGTGTTCTCATCTATCCCCTGAAACATGTATGGAGCCGCTTAGACTGTACGTACAAATGAGAAGCTGGTTTGGAAAGTTCTGATCCCTCCGGGCTGTGTTTCGTTGCGGGGGCCTTGTCTGGGTTGGGCTGGATGGAGCCGTCGGCTAGCGAGCTGTTCTCTGAGAGACCCCGGAGAGGTTGCCAGGGCCCTGGACGGAGCCTGCCAGCTCATCAGGCACTAGCGAGCCAGCTAACAGCCATTTTGAGTCTCCGTGGCGAATGGCAGGCCTCCGTCTCTGTCTCTCCCGGCGGGGGGAGAGGAGAGGACAGGGGGGAAAAAAGGGGAGGGAGAGAGAGGGGGGGCTGGGGGAGAGGAGAGGGAGAAAGAGAGGAGGGGACTGCGGGAGGGGAGAGAAGAGGAGGAGAGAGGGGGCGGGGGCGACAAGCATTTGTTTTCATCCCCGGGCTGCGAGCGCGTGAGAGTGTGCACGCCTGAGCGCGTGGGAGCGCAGGAGTGACGCTGGCAGCACACAGTAATGGCGGCCTGCACGACTCTCTCTCTCCCTCTCCCTGGGTCGTCGTCTGAACGCTAGGATTACTACAAGTCGGGGATAATCCGCTGTCCCGATGGCGTCTCCATCCCAGAGCTGAGGGATGCGTGTGACTACCTCTGCATCTCCTTCAACTACAGCACCATCAAGTGTAGAGACCTGAGTGAGTATTCCTAGCCCTGCATATAGCATCCACATTCTGTGTTTATGGATGTGTAGCAGCGAGCATGCTGTGGATTTCAGCAGCTCGTATGTTGTGAGGTAACGCATGAATCCGTTTTTTGTTGGTCTGCACCTCGGGCCAACCATTCTGGAAAATGCTGCAGGCAGTGCTGTCGTATTTGAGGCAGAATCATCCTTTAGTTGGATCTGTTTACAGCTCTGTCGAGGCTGTGTGAGTGTGTAGTGTCGTGGCTATGTGTGTGAGTGTGTTGGAGGCTATTGTGTGTGATCTTGTTGGTGTATGTCTGTAAGAGGCTTGTGTGTGTGTGTAGGATACTTTTGTATGTGTGTGTGTGTAGAAGGCTTGTGTGTGTGTGTGTGTATGTAGGAGGCTAGTGTGTGTGTGTGTGTGCAGAAGGCTAGTGTGTGTATATGTGTAAGAGGCTAGTGTGTGTGTGTGGGTGTAGGAGACTTTTGTATGTGTGTGTGTGTGTGTGTGTAGGAGGTTATATGTGTGTGTGTGTGTGTAGGAGGCTATATGTGTGTGTGTGTAGGAGGCTATTTGTGTGTGTGTGTGCGTGTAGGAAGCTAGTGTGTGTGTATGTGTGCAGGAGCCTAGTGTGTGTGTATGTAGGAGGCTAGCTTGTGTGTGTGTGTATATGTAGGAGCCTAGTGTGTGTGTGTGTGTGTGTGCAGCAGGCTTGTGTGTGTGTGTGTGTATAGGAGGCTAGTGTGTGTATGTAGGAGGCTAGTGTGTGTGTAAGTAGGTCAGTAGCTCCTAGTTGCGAGGCTCGTCATAGCTCGGTGCTCTCACTATGCAGGCTACACGCTCTCACTATGCAGGCTACAGCAGTCAGTAAACAGTAGGTTAAAATGTTTAGTTGATGTGTGTGTCTGATTTTTGAGACAGGGAAAGAGACAGAGAGACAGGGAGTGATAAACATGGAGAGAGACAGGGAGTGATAAACATGGAGAGAGACAGGGAGTGATAAACATGGAGAGATTGGAGACTTGCAGTTACTCATCCCACGTCTCTAACCCCTACGTTCATCCCTCGCCCGCCCCCCAAGGTGCCCTGATGCACGAGCTGTCTAACGACGGAGCGCGGCGGCAGTTTGAGTTCTACCTGGAGGAGATGGTGCTGCCCCTGATGGTGGCCAGCGCCCAGAGCGGAGAGAGGGAGTGTCACGTGGTGGTGCTGACGGACGATGACGTGGTGGACTGGGACGAGGAGTACCCACCGCAGATGGGAGAGGAGTACTCACAGAGTAGGGTCACGCACACACACACACACACACTCACCCACCACTGAGGAGTACTCTCAGAGTAGGGTCACACACACACTCTCCACTGAGGAGTACTCACAGAGTAGGGTCACGCACACACACACATGCACACACACACACTCACCACTGAGGAGTACTCTCAGAGTAGGGTCACACGCGCACACACACACACCCACACACACCACTGAGGAGTACTCAGTACGCATTCACATTCAACTGTTTCAGTTTCAAAATAATGTCTGTATTATTGATTCCTTATTCTTGTTTTTCCAGTTATATACAGCACAAAACTGTACAGATTCTTCAAGTACATTGAGAACAGAGATGTAGCCAAGTCCGTGTTGAAGGACAGAGGCCTGAAGAAAATCAGACTGGGCATTGAAGGTAAGCAAGTTACAGCTGTATTTTATTCAATCACCGAGGCCTGCGTGAATTCATTTAAAAGGCAACCAACACCAGACGTACCTTCTCTCAAACTGACGCCTGACACCTTTTGAACCCTAACCCTCCCAGGTTACCCCACCTACAAGGAGAAGGTGAAGAAGCGCCCTGGGGGTCGCCCGGAGGTCATCTACAACTACGTCCAGCGGCCCTTCATCAGGATGTCCTGGGAGAAGGAGGAGGGCAAGAGCCGCCACGTGGACTTCCAGTGCGTGAAGAGCAAGTCCATCACCAACCTGGCGGCGGCGGCCGCAGACATCCCCCAGGACCAGCTGGTGATGATGCAGCCGCCCAACCCCCAGGTGGACGAGCTGGACATCCAGCCCCAGGCCCAGCCCCCCAGCTACCACTACGAACCCCCGGACTCTGACTCTCCCTCGCCAGCTGTATGAGGAGCGGACCCCCCCCCCCCCCCCCCCCCCCCGACCCTTGAACTTACTGCCTGCCTCTCAAACACCCCCTCCATTTGCTGGATCAGCTGCCACTATGAAGTACTCCCTTCCTCCTCCTCACCACTTCTCTCCTCTTCGTCCTCTCCCCCCCTCCTCCTCTCCTCTCCCCCAGTCCTCCTCTCCTCCACTGTTGGCAGCAGGAACCACTTCTGCCTTGTTGCAGCTCTTCTGCAGCCTTCCAGAGCCTCAGACAGGAAAAGACTGACAGACTGGCACATCGGGTCAAACAACAGCCACGGACGGAGAGGCGCACAGTGAAGCCACTCCTCCACATGCGAGTTTCTTTTTTTTTTTACTGACCAAAGGAGATTTTGTATTTTTTATCTATTGTTTTTACTTCACAGAAAAGTAGATTTTATTAAAAGGAATATAGTCAGTTAGGACGTGAGTTAGGGTATGTTCCTATGTTCTAGGTAGAGCTCCCCACCACGTCCTTAGGGCACCTCACACTGCACAGGTCACATGTTTAGGAAGCCCACCCCAGCGAACAGGAAGCACAACGTTGTCTTTGTCAACGTACCCGTCCCAGGGCTAGCTACAACACAGCTGACTGATAGAACATCCTCATCCTTCCTGCACAGCCCTGGTACCTATTGGACGGAACACACCCCGAGTGTTGGTGCTGCTTTGTTGATGTACTGTACTTCCCCCTGTCCTGGGGTGTGCTTCTCGGACCATGGCTCCTCTAGCGCCCCCTCTGGGTGTGGGTGTGTTGAGCCAGCCTGATTAGCAGGTATGAGGCTCTCTGGCCTGCTGGGATATCAGGCTTCACTCTGAATAAAATAAAATCATTATTTTTTGTTTTTTAAATGATGATTCCGATGACTTTCCCTGGTTCTCTCGCTTTTGAGTTTCCTTTGGTTGGCTTGAATAATGTGCCAAAGCTGACGTAGTCTTCCAGAGTGGAGTGGTGATTCTGGTCCGACCCATGAACAACAGAGCCCCAACCTGCATCTATTATGCAGCAGGGGAATGCAAAGTGGAGTGGGCTTGCTTAGTATATTTATAGTAGGGTTTATATCAGATGTTTGATACTGTAGATGATGTATTTGGGGGAAAAGGACTAATTTCACATGCGTATCAGTAAGTCAACTGGTTTCAATAGCAGTATTTTGATGTCAAGTGGCATCTCTCTTGCCTAACGTCAAGATCTGTATGAAAATACGACTGTCACTTTGAGCAAAAACGTCTTAATCCTCACGTCGCCCTGGGTGTCAGGATTAGGAGTTTGGAGGATTTTAGATTCAGGACTGCTGCTCTCCCAGCCTTGGTATCAAGCGTTTACAGACACGATGTCTTCAGTTCCTCTTTTCATCCGTAGCTGGCAGGATTTCTGCCAGTGGATGGCAACAATGATGTAAAAATATCCCAGTAGCAGCGTCACACCAATAGGCTCAATGGACCAACAGAAGATCTGATGTAGTCGAGCCCGAGCCCCCAGGGGGGTGACTATGACTCAGACTGCATAAATGCTACCTAGAACGTAAAGCACTAAACGTTTGCTGTGAAGACATATTTAATCTCATAACTCGCCCGGTTTTATAAAGGTAAAGCTAGATAAGATCGTACACCAGAGCAACAGAAACAAAATACTTTTTATTTGAAAAAATATTTCACTGTTACAATACACTCATACCATATAGCATTTTGCATAAAGAGTACTCTTATATGATAACATATTTAATGGTTGTTACATTACATTATTGTCAACGGGGATATCCAACAAGGAGGACCATTTCATCTGTACTGCACGGTAGTGTAAAAACATCAACACACTAAAACAGAGAGGATTTGTTTTTGAAAAGGTAGAAATTCCTGTTGGAAAATACCGGACCCGGAGCCCTGGATTCTCACAGAGCGCGCCACCATTCTAGAATGTTCACATAGGACGAAAACGTCCCACTTTCGACTTTAACAAGCAGCACAAGGATTGGTCAGCTGTTGGTCTTCATACCCACCACCATCAGTACATGAGGGTCGTAATATTAATTCTCCCATGTCTAAGGGAGGACTGGATAGGTGAGGGTCTGTACCCAGATGCAGAACCTGGTAGAAAACCCCATCCTCCCCCTCAACTTGCATACAACGTGCCCTCCTTCCTGCCAACATAACTAGCACTGAATCGGTGTGAGCATGATAATATTTCTTAAAACAGTAACAAAACTAAATAAACAAAAATCCCAAAATGTTCATTTTTCAAATAGCTATAGTTATATTTCATATAAAACCAGTCCTGTGTCGTATAACAAGTTGTTAGGTCCGTGAAGGGAAGTGCCTCAGTGCACATTCAGTCAGAGTAGAAGGAACAGTCTAGTGTGAAGGGTTCTGGATGAGCTGCTCTCCTCGTTCTGTGGCCAGAGTCTAGGAGTCACTGGGACTTCTCATTGTCACAGCTTAAGGAACTAGCTCTAGCTAGCATGTTAGCATCTGCTAGCACGTTAGCATCTGCTAGCACGTTAGCATCTGCTAGCACGTTAGCATCTGCTAGTGTGTGTCCTCCCATTAGCTTCTTGGCGTCCTGCTGATATGACTGGCCACGTCCGGCCAGGAGCCAGGAGTTATGGGGGCCTTGATCCCAGGACGTGTGAAAGTATGGGCCCTGCTCTCAAACACCCTTCCTGCTCTCCAGAGCCTGGAGACATGGGTCTGAGTGGAGTGGATAGGAATCATCAAGGAGGTAGCGATTTCCAACGACCCAGAAAGAGGGTGAAGTGACGCGTGTAGCTGAAGCCCAAAAAGAGTGATGGGACCAAGAGCTCAGTCCAGTCAAACCTACTGATTTACATGGCTAACCCGGTGGCTAAACATTATCTTAGACCTATCTGGTCCCCACAGATGGATACTTTCTAGGAGAAAGAGATGTTAGAAGATTCAGAATCACTACCCCCAACACCCTGTGGCCCCCTCCCGCATCTTACCCCCCCTCCCCCATCTCACCCCCCTGTCCCCCCCCTCAGAGGGGCCAGGGCAGGTCGCTGAAGTCTACGGGTCCCCCCAGGCCAGCGTCGGCCTCCAGCAGACTCATGATGACGGCCATGGCCGCCTCGTCGTTGCTGGGGCTGCTGGAGCCCGGCTCGTCCATGATGTCTATGCTGGGGTGGGAGGCGTCACCTAGGCAACAGGACAGGAAACGGTTACACTGGGGTTTGTAGTTAAAAAATAATATATCTTGTAGTTTAATAATATAAAAAATAAATAATCTGGAACGTCACACCCACAACAGTCTAAGGGTGTGTGCGAAGCCTTCTGTGGCGTTACTTGTAAAAGGGGCGCAGTGGGACAAATGAGCCCCAAAAAAGGACAGAAACAACAATTTAAATAACCAAAAGAAACCAACAAGGGCTATATAAATGACATTTGACAGGAGAGAGAGAAAGATGCCGACTGTGTGCAGGGTGAGCGGGAGACTTACTCATGACGGAGTAGGGGTACCCCACAGAGTCGGGTCCAGGGACCACCCCCGCCAGGGAGAGGTCCGGAGTGCCCCCATTCTGGATCTGCAGACCAGACCACCGTCACACACACGTCAACCACAGACAAGGAGGCAGGCCATCCGGAACATGCTAGTGATCTGGGATGTGGTGTGTACGTATGTACAGAGTCTGGGTGTATATGTTTATATTGACAGTCTGTAGGGAAGGAGGAGGGGAGGGACGGTGGTGGGGGGTGTGCCTCACCTTCTTGCCCCCCGGGGAGCATGTGTCAGGAGGGGGTGTGCTGGTGATGTTCAGAGGGCTGGAGCCACAGCTAGAGGGAGACGATCCTCGGATCCTGAAGACAGATGCTCAGGTTATTCTACTCCCAACGAGGCGTCGAGATATGACAACATCAACAACAGAAGACTAGCGTGACATCAGACGGTATTGTAAACGCAGCCACTGGGTTACTCCTCGTCGTTGCCATGACGCTCCCGACCAGAAAAGAAACCTGACATGTTGCTATATTAAAATTATTCATGAGTCTGCTGCCGTAGCGACGTCTTTCGTAACTCACCTCTGGATCTCCATCACCTCCTCGGCGATCATGCGCCCTATCTTGCCCGCTCCCGCCCGCGTGCCACCTGGGATTCCTGGCACCGTCTGCAGCGCCCGCCGCCCTCCTCCTGCAACCAATCAGGTCGCTAGTCAGACACCGTGTCACACACTAGGTGGGAGGTGGGAGAGTGCTAGTAGCTAGAGACTGGGAGGTATGGGCTAGGAGGTAGAAGCAAGGATACATGGGCTTGGAGCTAGGAGGTATGGGCTCTGAGGGAGTAGGTAGGGGATATGGGCTTCCAGCATGCTTACCCTCAGATGTGAGCACACTGTCCATACTCTGAGGAGAGGCTGCAGACTGGGGGTAGCTGGGGTCACCCCCCTCCAACACACCGCACCTGGAGAAACACCTCAAATGTTGAGTATGATATTGTACAACAAATAAATAAACATGTGCTTCTTAGACAATGTTAGTCAATAAGTCAAGGCTGCGTGTAATTGCTGCAGACACAAGGACAATGGTGACCTCTCCTCTCCACAGAGACCACTCCTAACTACACAGCTAACAGTTGCTGGTCATGAACCCAGTGTTCTGCTGGGGCGGAGGCAGGTGGGACTCACGAGACGACGGTGTTGGTGGAGACGATGTACTCCACCTCCTTGGTCCAGGGGTTCATGAAGCTGAACCAGCGACTCCTCAGCGTGATGAACGAGCCGTCTTTGATCTTGAACTTATAACAGTTGGTGTTGATCTTCTCCCTCATCTGCAGCACTGCAGACCAGAGCACAGCTCGGCGTTACACTGATGTACCCTTTAGGCGTCTCCCATAGACGTCCTCTGGGCCATATGGAAGTTAGGATGGAGGTGAGGTACCTTGTCTGTGACACTCTGCCAGATGACCGATGTCATCCTGGTGGAAGTACTCGTAGAACGACGTCCCTAAGAGCTCCTGGGGCAGGTAGGCTAGGATGGCTGTAGCCCTGGAGGGGAGAGGGGGATGGATGGATTAATGGAGAAGAGGGGAATGGATGGATGGAGGAGGGGAGAGGGAGATGGATGGAGGATGAAGGAGAGAAGGGATTGAGTGTCGATTTGAAATACGAAACGAAGAGTTCCGAAACATGTTGGGAGAGCGAGAGAGGTTGGAACCGCCTTGACTCCCAGAACTCACCTCTGGTCCACGAACACAAACTTGCCGTCGATGGCGTGCCGGGAGACGTACTCGGTGGGCTTGACGCGGATGTCGATGTGGGCGGGCTGGGGGATGATATGGGGGTGCAAGCGCCCGATGGCCACCAGGCAGCTGAGGTTGCAGCCCTCGTTGTCGGGCTCGTTGTCCTCGTCCAGACCCATCTTGGTGGGGGGCCAGCTCTTCAGGTAGCCCGTACTGTGGATGGTGCAGAAGCTCTTCCTGTCCGCTGGGAAGAGATGAGAGCACCATGAAAACATGGGAACATTACAATATTGGCCTTGTGGAATTTAGTTTTAATTAGTTTTAATTAATTTAATTAATTCATTTTATTTATATATAAAATCATATTGTTATCTTTTAGATATACATTTATTTGGCATTTTTCCTGTACATAAATTAATTACAAAGTCTCACATAGTTGTGTTTGCAGCCTACTGAGTAATTAAACCTAGTGTGGACCACAGATAAGACACATCTCTACCTTTCTTCTTGGAGCAGGTGGAAGGGAAGTCCTTGTCCTCCATCTTGACGGAGGGCCTGTTGCACTTCATCCTGCAGAAGAAGGAGCGCCGGGCCCCGGAGCAGAGCCGGGACGGGCTGGGGGTGATGTCCGTCTTCACCGGGAGACCCGCTGGACAGGGGAGGGGGCACAATGACATCAGACCACCACCCAAGCCAACATCCTGTGTCACTATCTATCTGTCAGGGTGGAGTTGAGGGGAGGTAAGGGGGTCATTCTGTTTTTACTGTCAGGCCTAGGCAGGAGAGAGACAGAAAGAGAGCGTAAGGAAAGAGTGTGGAAAAGGGAGGGAGCGAGCGAAGGAGAAGAAGGGAGGAGGCTTCCGTTTGAGAGGTGAGACGAGAGGCGGTTTACTTTTGGCGTCTATGAGTCGTTCCCTCGGGGCCGTGTCTGAGGAGGACAGCTGCTCCTTCACCTTGGCGATGTCCTTCGGGTGCAGGTAGTCAAACAGGCTCTGGCCAATCAGGTCGTTCTGGCGGGGCGAGAGATGAGAGGAGGAGAGAAACAGGAAAAGGGGAGGAGTAAAGAAAAAGTGAAGTGATTCGAGCGTAACTTTACAGAAGAAAATTGCGTTCGAAAACAGTCAGGAAGTTGCAAATCCACACTTTCAACACTGACAGCTGAGAGAAGTGTGTGTGTGTGTGTCATACCTGGCTGTAGTTAAGGATCTTAAAGACGGACTCTGAGACAAAGAGAATCTTCCCGCGATCACATCCCACCACAAACAGGAAGCCATCAGATGCCTAGAGAAACAGCAGAGTCAGCGACACGAGTGGAGGGAGACGATCAGTCAACTGGTGTCGAGTCCTTCTCTCAAAGGCACAACATGGGGGTGCTGCGAGTTGGGGAGGAGGAAGTGATGGACGTACCCTCAGTATCAAGTGCTTCAATTCGTCGTCTGACAGAAAGGAGGGCTTGTAGTTGGCTTCCGTGTAAGGGTTGGCTGCCCCTGAAGAACACACACAAACACAGGAAATCCAACCAAGTTACGAACGGTTTAGTAGTTCCACTCAAACGCATAGCTATAGCATTCCTAGCAGGTACTGTCGTAGTCACAGAAACACATGATTTGACCTACACATCGTCTGCTAGCGGTAACTACAAAGTTGACTACTGTATCATGAACCCCTGGGCCTAATAATAATAAAGCATATTTATTTGGCAGATACTCAAGTACTTATACTTTTATCCAAAGCGCCGTACGGTGATTTAGACCCGAGACCCCTCTAACCAACCACAGAGCTCCACCTATCCCACCTCGCAGGGTCTTCATGTGCTGGACGGCCATGCGCAGCACCGTCAGCTTGTCCAGTTTGCGGGACATGGCGTTGCAGGTGGGAACCAGGGACGCCAGTTCGTCGATGAAGCTGTTCATCTTGTCCCGTCGGCGCTTCTCAATCTGGCTGTGGGCCTCTCTGGGGGAGAGAGAGAGACGGAGAGAGACAGGGAGAGAGAGAGGCAGAAAGACAGAGAGGTTAGCTACTTAGCAAAGCCACCCAGCTGTGGTGATGTTCGTGCTGTTCACGTTCTTCACGCTCTCTAGGATCTTACAGAGGGCTGTATCAAAGCACCTCCCCACCACCAAACACCAGGCTCACTGACGACAGAGAGAGCTTTTCATTCAGAAACTACAAGTAGAGAGAGGCTGCATACCTGGCATTCTTTATCCTTCCATGATGGTCACTGAGGAATGAAGAAAAAAAAAAAAGAGATATAGAAAGAGAGAGATTAAGATAATGCAGTCGAAGGATGCGGGTTTGGAACCAACCCCATTTGTCTCTTGTATCTCTGCCTCCTAACACACAGGTATTGCAACTATGTAACCGATATAGGTCAGGAAAGCAACACTATGCTATTAATGTGACAATCAAATGAATGTTCATACAATCATTCTGGTGGCGTGAGCTTCTAGCTACCCCATCAACACTGTTCCTGTGTCTGTGTGTGGCAACTCTTTTATAGGGATGAATAGAAGGTGTGAAAGCTATTCAGACAGCCCACATAAAAACATCTCATATCAAACACAAAATCCAGATCTTCTGCTGTCATAACGAACTTACCCTCCAAGCTTGTCCTTGTCAGAATCCATGTCACTGAGGAGGAGAAAAATAAAAGTTAGTTTGCATTCAGTCCATCAGTGACCTCAATGTGTCAGGATTGGAAAAGATGACAGGAAATGTCACTTACTCGAAGGAAAAGCCGTCAATTCTGTCAAGAAAAGAAACGTGATAATTAAATTCCGTCAACACAGCATTGACCATTTAACCTTGTGAGACAGATGGATTTGAGAGATCCCAACCAAGCGAGAATCCATCTTGCCAAGATAAAAAGCTATCCGTTTGTGCCCGAACTTATGGTTTGTACCAATCAGGATCCTATGTGTGGCAGTGGCAGCCACAGGTGGTTGAAGTTAGCCAGGGATAGACGGTGACAGACAGATAGCTAATCCAATCACAAAGTATTTTTTGTGCCTGCCCTTTTCCAAACAGTTTCCAAGGACGACTTCCCAGATAGTTTTGTGTAACTCTGGCCCGTCCGGTTATTAATAAATGGCACTTACAGGAAAGTCAGCACAAGTATGGCCCACATATTCTCAACAATACAAAAGGCAGAATGCGATACCGATAGCATGACTGATAACTTATGAATTGATTAATTTACATAGAATTTACCAGCACGTCAGTGAGTGGGAGTGTAACAGTAAGCATGTGTGTGTGCGCTTGCTCACTGGTAGTCAGAGGTGCTGCCCTTCCTCTTGCGTGTGAAGTCCATGCCTGGGGGGTGGATGGAGCTGCTGATGAGGTCAGTGGAGCTGGGAGACATGAACTCATTCATCGTGGAGGTGATGTCCATCCTTTGGTCTGCCATTAGATCATCTGCAATACGTACGCACACTATGTTTAAATAACACCTTATGGACACACTTTACAGTTATATAACAGTGATGAAATTATACTACGAGGGAATAGAAGATGATACCAGCCATAAAAATTATAAACAATGACTATAATATATAAACCCCCCAAAATAATTAATGATTTAGCATACGACATGCATTTATCACCATATTTGTGTGGAATGAGGTCTCTTATGACAACATTGATTGTGACCCTCAAAACGATCAAGACCATCACTACTATGGACAGTAACACAACGGTCCTCTTTAAAACGATCATGATGAATCTCTGAGTGATGACAAGCTACAGCATGGGATGAGATTCAGGATGAGGTTAAGGATGACAGCGATGGGATGAGGTTAAGGATGACAGCGATGGGATGAGGTTAAGGATGACAGCTTTGGGATGAGATTCTGGATGACAGCGATGGGATGAGGTTAAGGTTGACAGCTTTGGGATGAGATTCTGGATGACAGCGATGGGATGAGGTTAAGGTTGACAGCTATGGGATGAGATTCAAGATGACAGCTTTGGGATGAGGTTAAGGATGACAGCTTCGGGATGAGGTTAAGGATGACAGCTATGGGATGAGATTTAAGATGACCGCTATGGGCTGAGGTTAGGGATGACAGCTTTGGGATGAGATTAAGGCTCTTACCACAGATGTTCATAACGTCCTCTGTTTCAAACGCATCTCCTTCCATCCACACGATCAAACTGCTGTGGAAACTGAGACGGGTTGAAAAGTTTCACTTTACAAAAAAATTGTACACTATATGCTGTGATGAAAATGGGTGCTATGCTCAAATAATGCTGCACTGTTTCACAAAATGTTTATTTTATGTATTTTTCATTACAGAAACATGGGTCTGCACACTAATTATCAAACACAAACAACAGGGAAGAGAAAGGACAGGAAAAAATAACCATCTTGTGCCATCAGCAGAACCATGCTCATGGCTCTCCAACACATACTTCCAAAAGTTAGCCAAACAAACTGAACTGGCACTAGACAGGTCTGCTGGTTGCTGTTTTTTGGGGGGTGGAGAGGGACGACTCCAGTCCCGTCCAGTGGTTATTATACTTTCTGTTGGTCTGTAACTGGAACAGGAAGTTACCTGGGCTTGTGAGAGGCAGTCTTCCTCTTCTTCTCTGATGTCTACTTCCCTCTAGATATGGTCCTCTTTCCCCTTTCAGAAAGCCGTTCCACAACAGTCTCAAACCCTGGAACGTAAAGTAATTGTGATTGAATTGAATTTTTGCGGGATTAAAAACACCAATATGGGGCTTAGGCTTCCTGATTTATAGTAGGTATACATGGGGAAAACAAAACGAAAAAATAACTTAAGTACAATTCCACTCGTTTGACACCGCTTCCCAGATTATGGCGTTTATGGGTTATTGTGTCGGTTTAAGAGGCTTCTCCTTTTTAATTCCTTCTAACCTGAATTTAGAAAAAAAAAACTAAAAACGTAGCCCATTTATTATTATTCCCTGTGTTCAGTGGGACAAAGAACCAGCAAAGCCTCAACACAACACCGGGGCCGACCAGAGGGGAAAGTGGGTCAGCTGAGTCAATCTGTTAGCAGTTGTTTCCCTTCCCTGGTGTTCGTCAGATGGCCTGGTGGTTTTCATCACAAGGAGCAGAGGGAGGCAGAGGGAGGCAGAGGGAGGCAGAGAGGGGTGGTAGCCTGGATCAAGACCAGCTTGTGTACATCTTCCTATTCCTTTCAACGGGTGACAGAGCTGTGATTACAAAGCCTATATGTAGCCTAATTCTAGCATCTGGGTAGAACACTGGGGGCAGAGGATATAACTTAAAATAACCCTACTATAATAATTGAACAAATCGGACATCTTGAAATCGTCAATATAATTCCAAGAAAAAGAAAAAAAATCTTCTTTAAAGTGAGAAAAACAATTTAGGCCATTGTAACATGAACAAGGAAGTGATAGCCAGCCAGCGCATGGCCCGTTCATCCAGTCCATCTGGCTTCAGAGAAGTAGGAAGACAGCCACAGAGACATGACCCCATGACCACTCCACAGAGAAATTACCCTATGACCCCTCCACATGAACATGACCCCTTTACAAGGACATGACCCCTCCACAGACATGACCCCTTTACAAGGACATGACCCCTCCACAGACATGACCCCTCCAAATAGACATTACCCCATGACCCCTCCACAGAAACTGTTACCTGAAAAGCTGTAAATGCTAATTGCACCACTTATCCATATTCTTCAGTTAAGAATATAGATACATTGGAAAGCTCACTCATATAAGGCTTTTTAACGCTTGACAGTCAGATAAACATTTTTACAAGAAATCAGACACCCAGATCACTGTGCCTGGTAAATACAGACCGTTACTTCACTCTGAACAGCAAAATTGTGTTAGAACTATGCTCTTCTGATCCTTGATTTTCTTCTGTAGCTTCTATGCACTATTTGTATATAGCTTTGGATAAAAGTTGCTAAATACATTAAACGTGTATGACCAGGAAGAGACTTAACTTTGACAAACTGTGGCACAACTCACTGCCAATTAAAGGACTAGTCAAACGTACAGCCAATGTTCCCTGGCAAAGTTAGGTCTAGGAGCCATGCCACAAAGCAGCATTGTTGAGCCTAGGACACAAGTACGTCACTTTTTAGCCTAGCCTGGTGTGGTCTGTACTTAGCAACAGAAACACCATGGCGACCCAGTGCAAAGAATGCAAAAGCAAGAAAAAGAAAATGGCGCTCTAAAATTGAACTAGGTTATAGTTCACCTAAACTGTTACATGTAAAACCATAGCAGTGTTTCCCCTAGGCTTACAGCTTTAGGGGGGCCCTAATATAATGGTAGGGGAAACATTGCATAGGTTACAAACTCTCAACATATGTAAGTGCATAATTACAAGAATCATAGCCAGAATAGAACACCTTTGAGGTGGAAGCTAATTATTCTTATTAGATATTTGGTCAGTGTGTTTAAATTACATTTTATATATTGACCATATGTTTTATTTATTTTACCAATTTTGCATATAGGCATCCTACTACAAATAATCAAGGATCATAAGTCCACAGACCTAACCGCGGGTTTCAGTGGTTAGAGAGTGCAACAGTTACATGATCACAACTACAATGTTACATAATTCTGATATGGTAGTGCAATAATTAAAAAAACTGAAAGCTTACATGACAAACCATTTTGCAGTCTGTGTAAGCGAAAGTGCTACAACAAGATCTCAAGTAGACAACATGCAGGAAGGTACTTAATTAAGTAATGTACAGCTTGGGCAGTGCTTGTGGTCCAGTTTCTAAATCGTGTCAACACACAATCAACTCTCAAAATCAGTCCACTTTCCAAGACAAGTTTTTCTGGCTAGATACCGTGAGTGTGACATCTTTAGTCCCTGGATATCTACGAAAAAACGCGATGACGCCAATTAGCGCAACTAAAAAGATGTGGCGTCGGTTGACAGCGCGATGACAGAGTGTGCAAGGCTGTGGTGCGAGGCGAATAGGACACTGGCTAACCTTTGCTAGCCGATGTTTTTGTCTTAAGACAGATTCAAATAACTTGTTACATCTTCAGATATCTGCGTACACTGCTTGGTAGATGATTGCCTCACTTCCAGAGATAGCAAGCCAACCTATTGCCTAGCTACAAGGCATACATTGCGCATAATCACTAGATAGCTTGGCAGTCTGAATTTCAATTTGACATCTAGTTGACGAGGCAAAGTGCCAGAGAAGCACGGAGCTTTATTAGCGCCAATGTTCCCCGCTACAAAGATTACATGTTCAGCCTCCGACCTCAGACATAACTCAGCTCGGGGTGTTATGTCACGGGTATGGCCCAAGCATTAGCTCGCTTGCTACTAGCATTAGCTATATTAGTATAGCTGACATGACCAGTGTAACACATTCGCAAGACGGCTTGTAGTTTATCTCGCTACCCTTCCAGTCCACATACATTAAAGCCCATAAACACTACCATTGTTATCTTGATATTGACAGCTAAATAGCTGAATTGATCTTAAGAAACTGTCTTGATGGCTGGCCTTGCATTGCTAGCGTTAGCCACCGTCCCTCTTTGACCACTAGTGTTACCACCACCATCACACAGTAGCAAGTCTGGCTAAATCTGGAAAAACACACATTAGAACGCCTGCCTTTCATCGTCAAAACGGACTATTCCCACCAATGTGAAATGGATGATAATAAACCAATAAGTACTTACATTAAACCCCCTGTGCTGTGACCCATTGAAGTTGTCGGTAAATATAACCAGTCAGTAAGAACAGTGACATAAACGCTTTTCAATCTGTGACCCACTTTCTTTTCGCCGTCATGCCTGCCGCAGCACCACTAACCTACTTTCTGAACCAATTGGATAATGAGGAATTTACGTCCCGTTTTTTCTCGCCAATCAAAAAACAGCAAGTTGAAGACATAACTTATTAAAATACGGCAAATCTATTGCTTGTAGTTATTTATTTATAGTTCTATTTAATATAATGTTGTAGAGAAAATAAAATTTAAAAGGACAGAAACTGCATAGGCAGCCCAGTTTGTTATTGTCGCTAAGAAATGTTGTTGATCTTGAACAGCGCCCCTCTAATGTCTCCCCGGCCTATAATGACGAAAACGGAAAAGGGGCGCGGTGTTTGAATGAACGTTTGCAGAGCTCATTGAACAAAGCAGATAGCTAACTGGTGACGTTAGTGTGGTTGTAGCTTTTATAAGTGTTTAAACCAGTGACAACGTATTCTGTTTTTAAAAAATGAGAAAAAGAAGTAGCTCTAGTGGCAGCAGGAAAAGCTCTGCCAAAAGACGCACTGAGAATTTAAGCTTTGACGAATTCGGTTTTGCTTTGAGTCAAGGAAAGAAAATACATCGATGTCACGATTACAGGTGCACACACGGTTGTTTGTTTTTTGTTAACTTAATCGTTTTTAAACTTTTCTTTTTGCAAAACCACACTTTTAGGATTACATTTTTTTTTACTTCTAATCCATACTTCTAATATGTTATGTTTTACCTGTCATTAATGTGAGTTTACGATCCAAATAGCAAGGATCCGATTCCAAATTTGTGGAGGATAAACATTCCTCCACAAGGAGGAATGTTTGTGGAGGAATCGGATCCTTGCTATTTGAATAGCCGGGCGTTAATACTTTTCGTCTCTGCAGCTATCCCCAACTCAGCGTCACCCGGGTTAAGGACCTGTGTGAGCTGCTTAGCTTCTGGAACGGGTCCAGTTTTATATGCAGGAGCCAGGTAACAGATCCTGGCCCAAGTGTGTGTGTTTGAGTGAGTGAAAGAGAGCGAAGCAGATGGATATGCTCCATATCATTTTTCAAGCTGTTACGCAAGATAGGCCTACACTGAATTTAGTTCACTCCTCAGCTTTCTCCTCAAGAGTAACGATATTGACTGATTCACAAACACGTCAGGCAGCGCTGTCTAGGCTAACATGATGTCTGAAAGCCATTTGACTGTTGCAGATGGAGCGGTCCATCCGGATGGGCGTTCCTCCGGTGTTGCGAGGCCGTGTGTGGAAGTGTCTGCTGAACATCGACAGCCTGAGGGATTCCAGTGTCTTTAACTATCAGGTACTGTCCCCCCAATTGAGTTTTGGCTGCTGGGTCTCCAGTATCACTATCACCACCACCACACGGATTAAAGATAAACTAGAATCAGCTGTAAGATGTAGGGCAACACTCTAGTCAACACCCATGCATTGACTGAGAAAGAGCTATGGACTTAAAGAGAGAGAGATCTCCTTTTCTTTCATCATCTGTGGTTAAAAGTTGGTCAAGTTCACCTCAGATATTTGTATTCTAACAGTGGAGGAGGGATGGAAGTGCCAGTGTAAGTGTGGTCCAGTCCCCTCAGACAGGGCCGGCCCGACCCAATAAACAAGCTAAGCATTTGTTTAGGGCCCCGCAATTGGTTCGGGTCACCCCCCCCCCCCCCCCCCCCCCCCCCAAAAAAAGAAAAACCATTTGTACAAATCTGTTTTTGGGCCAATCAAAAGGGCCCCCGACACTATTTTTGTTTAGGCCCCCCAAAACCCTAGGGCTGGCCCTGCCCTCAGACCACCAGTATGGCTCCAACCCCTCATTCCCAACCCTAGTAGTGAAATCCCTGCCTGCTGCTGTGACTGACAGAGGTGTCTGACTGAAATCCGTGGGCCACTGGTGGACCTGGGGGTGAGTGAGTACAGCATCCTGTCAGCCATCGCCACGCTCAACGACACAGAGAACACCCTGGGAGCCTATCAGAACGCCCCAAACCTCCCTCCGGACTCCACCTTCTCCAGCGCTGATGTCACAGTGTTCCGTCAAGTGGCTCTGGATCTGCGTGAGTCACTGTGCATGGGGTGATTTGTTTTGGGACCTGGGTGCAGCCCATTTGTTTTTGTGATGCTTATGTTTGAAATGTAATGCAAGTGATATGTCCGGGTGCTTACTGTAGGTTTCATGATTTTTTTTAAATGACAAATCTGCCCCCCCCCCCCCACACACACACTTTTTTATCAAGAGTTTTATATTTAACGGATGCATCCTCAGTTCATAAAAAAAGATGTTCCAACCACATTTGAAAACAAACGCCCCTGGATGTCTCTCTGCAGAGCGCTCCTTCCCAACGCACCGCTCGCTGATGGGGGAAAGCCCGGAGGCCATCGAGGGTCAGGCCAAACTCTTCAGGGTCTTAATCGCCTACGCCAAGTACAACTCCCAGATTGGCTACACCCAAGGTAAGCTCACGGGCTACAGCCAAAATTTGAATGGCATTAAAAACAATGTAACTGACCTAACCCCATTTTGTTGCACAAGCTTTGCTCAGGGTGCCCCTAGTGGTCACATATAGAATTTGTGCAGTATGTTTGTCCACCACTTGAGGGCAGCAGAGTTCAAAGAATACATTAGTTCCACGAATCACTGAAGACATATTGTGTATCTGTAAACTATATCAGTTTTTTTTCTTTAAATAAAAATGTTGAATTTTCGAGTGTGTGTGCCTCAGGGATGTCGTACATCGCCGCGGTGCTGTTGATGCATCTGGGTGAGGAAGAGGCCTTCTGGGCGCTTGTGGCCCTGCTGGAGCAGCCCAAGTACCTGGCTCAGCTGTTCGACCTCTCCCTCAACAAGTAAGACCTACCACATCGTAGGACGACCTACGATGCTGCGAAGAGCTTAGTAACATAGTACCTCTCCTTCATCACGTAAGACCTACCTTACAATAGTAATACCCACCTCTTAACGAGGAAAAGCTCTGTAGGAAAACGTCTCCTTCTGCAAGTAAGACCCTCCCTCCCTCCGCCTGCCTGCCTGTCAGGGTCCAGCACCAGGTGAAGGTGTTCCACCAGCTGCTGAAGCACAGGAAGCCCCAGCTCTCCCAGCACATGGTGAGTAAGCCAGCCAGGTTATAGCCAGGTGCTGAGATCTGGGACTTGCCTGTCCATCACCAGGTGGGGCCCCTTGGTCCATCTCTCTTTCTCCCTTCTACCCTCCCTCCCTCCTTCCCTCTCCCTTCATTTGATCTCTCTCTCTTCCTCTTTCTTTACCTCCCTCCCTTTCTCCCTCTCTCTTTCCCCCCTCTCTCTTTCACTTTCTCTCCCTCCCCCCCACCCTTCCAATCTTTTCAAGCCCCTCTTAACTGTTGCCTAGGCCCCCTTAATTGAGTGATATTATCCAGACACACACAAACCTCCCCCTCCACTATCATCTCTCTGTCATTTGCGCTGCTTGAATCTCTGAAGGGATTCTAGCTGTTGACTCAGCCAGTCTGAGAGGAAAGCTGCCCCATACAGAGTGCTGGCTGCCCTGCAGACCACAGGAGCTTAACTCTCTCTCTTTTTTCTCTCTCTCTACCTCTCCCTCTCTCTCTCTCTCTCTCTCTCTCTCTCTCTCTCTCTCTCTCTCTCTCTCTCTCTCTCTCTCTCTCTCTCTCTGTCCGTTTCTCTCTCTGTCCGTTTCTCTCTTCTCTTTCTGTCTCTCTAGCGCTTTGATTGTTGACTCTTAATAGAGCTGTTCTGGTGAGGGGATTGTAACCCCCACCCCCTTTTCCCACTTCCTCCCATCTTCACCATCTCCCCTCCTCTGTCTCTCCTCCCTCCAGGAGGATGTGGGAGTATCTCCTGTCCATTTTGTGATGCCGTGGTTCCTGACCCTGTTCACCTCGCTGCCCTGCTGGGACTCTGTGCTGGCTGTGTGGGACCTCATCATGTTGCACGGTAACACACTGTCACCTCCCCCTTAGAACCGCACCTCCTGCTTAGAACCAGACCTTCTCCTTAGAACCATGCCTCTTCCCTGACTCCCCCCTCTTGGTGTGTCCAGGGCTGTCGGCGGTGTTCCGGGCCGGCCTGACCATCCTGCAGCTGCTGGAGCCCAGGCTGCTGGCCCTGGGAGACGAGGCGTCCACACTGCCCCTGCTCCTCAGGGTCCCCGTGGACGTGTGAGTGGCTCGCACGCTGCGCTCGCACACTTCAGTCACACGCTACACTCGCACACTCACACTACACACACACACTGCAGTCATACGACTTTCATGCTGCACTCGCACACTGCACTTGCACACTGCACTCGTGTCACACACATATCAGAATCTGAATTCGGTTTATTCGCCATGTATGTTATACAAACACGGAATTTACTGTGGCAGGGAGGTGCAAACACTAAACATATATGAATCTTCAATTAAGTAAAGGTACAGAAGTTTAACTACTGGGGCAGATAATAGAAAATGTGTGCAAAATGTGATACAAGCACCAAATTTGGCATGGTGGTTCCCAAGGGTATACTTAACAAATCTGCCTGACGTGCCATTCAAAAATCCAAGATGGCGGCCATTTTTCAAGATGGACGCCGAATGCGTCTGCCGAAAATGGTTTTGCTCAAAGATATGCATGTACTTGATGGATTTGAATGATCATGGTGTCTATTTCTATGTTTTCTTGCATGCTGAATCTAGATACTTTCACTAGCATTATAATACTGTAAATGGTAGAAAAATGAACACTTTATATAAAATAACATAACACATCAAATAATACAAAAATGACTGATCTAAATTGCCAAAAAGTGTTCAAGTTGTTCACTTGTGTTTTTTGAAAGTAGAAAAATTAGAATCAGCATGCAAGAAAACATAGAAATTGACACCAAGATCATTCAAATCCATCAAGTACATGTATTTTTATGAGCGAAACCATTTTCGGCAGACGCATTAGGCATCTATCTTGAAAAATGTCCGCCATCTTGGATTTTTGAATGGCACGTCAGGCAGATTTTGTATCACATTTTGCACAATTTCAGTGAAAAATTGCTGTTATCTGCCCTACTGATACTGCAGTCATAAGACTTTCATACTGCACTCACAGGACCAGAAGTACATAGTTCTAACAGTATTTTCATGGTCAAAGTCTGTATTTACTAGCCGTACTAAGTAACCACATCTCAGATACCAGGCAGGTATCTATCAACACTATTATCTAAACTACAGTGCAACAATAATGTAATGCTGTTCAGTACCTATAGTAGAGTCTATTTCTGCTGTATACTGCTGAGTATCTGTGTTGGGAGTTGTCTATGATAACTATACTTCCTGTTCCTTTCTTTTGAGGATTTTCACATACCATAACTCACCACATTGTTTTTAATTGTATAAGAAAGTGTGTTCTGTGTCGCCAATACCCTGCAGTTCTCTTCAACAGTGTTTTTAAATGCAAAGCCATTTAATAGAACTTCTCTTTGAAGTTTTCAACCGACACAACTAATGTAAGCTCCCCGTCCTGAATTCAAATCAGTGCAATGGAAATTCAAAGTTGGACGCTGTTTTGTTGACGTCAAGCCGTCCCCATGACAACTTGGAGGGGGCACCGAGTTTGTTTACACACCCATGTCGTATGTTTTATCGTATTTGTTTTAATACCTCAACCGAATCCTTCAATTGTTCTTTTGTCTGGCTCACTTGTCCGGAGTGATGCATTCTATAAGTTTACTTTGGATGGAGAACTGTAGGGCTGGCTGGTAGTTGCGTCATGGCTGAATGCCAGTCCTACATCAGCGCTCAAAGCCTCAGAGTTTCAAAAGGACCTTCCTCGTGTGGTGTCTCTGGTTGAAGTCATGGGCATTCGTGACTGACAGATACAGATACCGTTGAACCCCTCCCCTGCCCCCGCCCCCCCCAAAAGAAAAGTTCCCCTGTTCTGTTTGGCTTCTGTGAAACCAGGTTAGATTCCCCAGCTCTTTGCTGTTCTCATTGGATCCCTGGGAGGCCAGTGAGTGGACAGCGGGCAAGGTGCCACTGAGGCCTTGTCTCTGGGCTGGCATGGTTTCACCAGGGGGGGGGGGGGTGATGGGGGGGGTGAGGGGGACCACTAAGTGGCCCCTCTGTCTCCAAGGTCCCAGAGTTGTTTTACCTCATAGCCAGGCAATATGTGTAGAGAGGCAGAGAGAGGGTGATGGAGAGAGGGAAAAAGTGAGATGGATAGAGGGGAACATTGAGGAGGCAGGGGGCTGGAGAGATGGATAGAGAGAGCGAGTGGGTCATGGAAGATGAAGGTTGGGCAGAGATAGAGAGGGAGAACACAGGACAGTATATTGGAGGGGAGAATAAATCTTCCATCTACTAGTTACAGCTGCCATTTATCATTCATGACACTCAAATGTCTGGTTGTAAATAGGTGATCTTTTATATCATTTTACTCTTGACTCTCCATCTTTCTCTCTCTGTCTCTCTCACTCACCCATTCTGGATCTCTTTCTGTCTCTCTCTCTCTGTCTCATTTACACTCCATCACTCTCCTCTCTCTCTCACTCTCTCATCTGTGGGTTTAATTCAGTGGTGAGACTAGAGCAGTCAGATGCCAATAAACTGATTAATGATGGACTCCATCTATCATCCATCTCCTCTATGGCGTTCTGTCCTCACAGTCAGTCACTCGTCACCAGCAAGCTGTGTGACAACAATACTCAGCCTTTTCCATAGAGGCCATGGCATGCCCCCCCTCTTTCTCTCTACCCCCTCTCTCCATCCCTCCTTCTCTCCACCCCCCTTACCTCTCTCTCTCCCTCTCTCCACCCGCCTCCATCCTTCCCTCCTCTCTTTCTGTCTGCCCCCCCCTCTCTCCACCCCCTCCCTCCTTCGTTCCCTCCCTCCTCTCTTTCTGTCCACCCCCCTCCCTCCTTCCATTCAGGGCCCATTGACACAGCTGCCCCCCCTAGGACTCGACAGGTCATTTGTTTAGCACCTCTGTCAGGCCAGTTTCTACATCCCTCCCTCCATCTCTCTCTATCCTGTCTCTCTCTCTCGCTCTCTTTCACACCGCTTATGTAACAAGGTCCCAAATAGCCCAGCCGTAAAGGGACATTACAATCAACTGTTTTCTGACGTTTGCCTGGAAGCTGATGTGACCTGGGTCAGAGGTGGTGCGAGTTCCCTTCACCATCATTTGTTGCTACAGGGCACTGTATGTATGCCTGCAATCCCTGCAGGCCCAAAGAAAAGGGAAAAGATGTTTGCTTCATTTTCACTGACAAGGCCACTTCAGTGCTGCCTCTCCCTTTCACTGTGGTTATGTAAGAGCTAGCGCTAAGCAGAGGCTGTGTGTGTATGTGTGTGTGTGTCCATGTGGTTTCGCATGAATGCTTCTACAACACTGGCAGTAAAGGTTTGGCTAATGTCATTGAGCCTCGAGTGTTAATTTAATCTGGCATCCCTTCAGACCGCTATGCGGGGTCCTAAATGGATCTTAAATAGTTGAATGAGGTGAGGGAATGAAAGTGGGGGTTTTGGAAAGTTGATGAAAGCTCAGCAGGGAATCTGATCAAAGGAGCTGTTTGTTTACTAATCTGACCTGAGAGACTGGCATAGCTCCAGGAGGACGAACTCTGAATGAAAAGGGCACAAAATCATGTTTGAACCCAGTTCTCCCTCCTCCCCTCCAGGTCTCAGTACAGCGTGCTGGTCCCAGCCTTGTGGAACACAGAGCTGCAGGACTGGGAGATCACCTGCATGACCGGCCTGGTTCTGGAGGAGGCTCACACCGGACAAGACCCTGGTAACACACACACACATCCTGGTAACACGCACACACAGGTAACACATACTGTAGCCCCCTGAGTTCTCCGTGTGCATGGCTTCGTGTGCACGTCCGATGTAACTAGAGAGGGAGCTGGGAAACTACAGGGTTAAGTGGTGAGCGCTAACAAAGCTACCTGAGATGGTCCACAATGGGATGAGCTCTCTCTTAGGTCTCTGCGTTATCTGCCATGAGACACAGTGTGTGTGTGTGTGTGTGTGTGTGTGTGTGGGGGGGGCTTCTTTATGCAGCCTAAATGTCAGCTGTATTCTAGGTGACCCCAGGGAGGTCGGGACAGAGCTCTCTCTGTATGTTACACACTCTGCCTGCGAAGAGAGACCCAGCCTCTCTCTCTCTCTCTCTCTCCCCCCTCCTGGACACACCTAGCCAGGGCCTGTTTCTGGCTCTCCCTTCCTGCTGTCATGGGTGTGTCTTGGCCTTACTCAACAACACATGAGCAAACAGCTACATTTAGTACAATGTCCACTACCAGTCAGAGTATGAATGAGGCTGGTTTGAATCCTAAGCAGTCAGTGATGACTTAAGTTGTGTGTGTGTGTGTGTGTTTGTATAAGTTGTCAGATCATCATAGCTCTTAGTGTGTGCTTCCTCTCTTTCCTTCATCCTGACACACAAACTATTATTGACTTTGAAATCTTTCTGAGTCACAAGCACTTTTACAAGAGACCTCCAGAGACCTGCGTGTGTGTGTGTGTGTGTGTGTGTGTGTAGACCCCTTGTCAGGCCAGAGGCCCCGCTGCACAGGTAATTGAAAGCCTGGACTGTATGGTTTTTACTGTGTCAATCTCTCATCTACTCTCACTTTGTGAGTCACGGTGAGTCATCCACCTTGCTCATCCGTCTGCCTGGCTGCCCCCGGGGGGGTACCAGACACTAAATCAAGTGCACCCCCTCACGTCCTCGCTTAATAAGCCCTCAGGAGAAACCAGCCTGTCTGGGAGCTCGGTGGTGTCCCAAACGCCCTAAACCCAGTCAAGACGCGACACGCCTACCATAGGTCGTGGATGACGTATCTCGAATATCCTTGTGAGCCACGGCGCTCTGGAAGGTTCCGCTGGGTCCTGTGTAATGAGGTGTAATGAGTGTTTGGTGCATAGTTCTGGCGTAGAGGCTGGGTCGTATTGTTGCTGCGTGAGCTAGTTGGCCTCGGTTCTCCCCTGACCATCCGCTCTCTCTGTGGTTGCTTCCTCAGCAAAATACGCGCTCGCGCACACACACACACACGCTCACACACGCTCACACACACACGGCATTTTCTCTCTGCTGCTGCAGTGACTCAGCGCCTTTTCTCCAGGTTGAAATCAAAGCTGCCCGGTAAAGCTGCGGCACAGCAGTAGAACAGGGAACAATGGCCTCTCGGAGAGTTGTCGTTCTCCTATTTGTTTTTAACAAGCGCTTGGCAGGTTAGTCATACAGGAGGCTTCTCTCTGCCCTCTGTCTGTCTCGCTCTCGTCCTGTAAACCCCAACTCCCTCTCTCTGTCTCTCTCTCTTTTACACTCACTCTACAAAACTGCACACACACACACACACACACACACAGACAGACTCTACCTATCTCTTCTGTCTTCTGTTTCCCTTTGTCAGCAGTTTCAGTGGGATGGTAGAGGAGAATCTGTTCTCTGCTCTTATGTGTTCTAAAACAACAACAACAACAAGTGAGTCAGCGCCACATCCAGCTCTGCAGTAGAACTAGAGAGCTTCTTCACACTGTACACCCACCCAGGCCACAGCAGAGGGGGAAGAAAACAAACGAAATATCTGAAACCATTTTTAAGGCCCTGTCAATGAAAGCTGCGGACCTCGTTGACTCCAGGTCGGGTCGAAGCCCCTTAATGACCTAGTGCGTTAGCCTGCTAGCTGTGACCTGACAGCTAGCAGGGACTTCTGATCTCTCCACCCTCCCAGTCTCGTGCCAGGGCATGCCCTGACCCCCAGGGAGGGTCACGGAGGGTCACAGACGCCCCAGGTGACGGCCTAGGTAAACCCCACAAGCTAGGTCTCTCAGAGCAGCCGTGCTCCTGGTCAACGTCGGATCTAAGCACGCCTGATTTTCGAACGAGCTGGTTGTGACGCTGAATGTTCGCTCCAGCTGGGGTTGGAGTGAAGGTTAGAACTACAGGAAGTGAGCAGACACGAGTTGGCCTGGGTACACTTAAGCAGTGGTTACTTCTAGAATCGTTTTTTGGAAACACGGGACATAACGCAGGTCATAGTTCAGTGCAGTTAGTGGTGGCACAGAAGTGTGGGTGCACCAGCCTGAATAGAGATGAGACATGGAGATATAAGAAATATTGAGCCGATAGCCCAAGTCACCTTGAATATAATATATTATGGAAGTCAGAGGTATTTTTGATCTTGGCAACGTGGCTCTGAACATGTAAAGTGAGACGGTGATCAGGTCAGTGCTTGCGTGTTGGACCGGCCTGTTCCTGAACTACAAGCCTGTAGGAGAGCTGCAAGGAGACAGAGTCCTCTGTAACCAGAGGAGCAGCCTGGATGCTGGGGGCTGGAGCTAGGGGCTGGGGCCTAGAGCTAGGGCCTGGAGCTGGGGCCTGGAGCTAGGAGCTGGGGCCTGGAGCTAGGAGCTGGGGCCTGGAGCTAGGAGCTGGGGCCTGGAGCTAGGAGCTGGGGCCTGGAGCTAGGAGCTGGGGCCTAGAGCTAGGGGCTGGGGCCTGGAGCTAGGAGCTGGAGCTTGGGGCTGGGGCCTGGAGCTAGGAGCTGGAGCTTGGGGCTGGGGCCTGGAGCTAGGGGCTGGGGCCTGGTGCTGGTGTACAACCTTGCTGGATAAAGCTTCGAGCAGCACTGGAGGTCTGTCACAGCATTAAACCATGTACGTTCCACCACACACACACACACATGCATTTACTACACACAGTCACACATACAGAAACACACAATCTATGTCACACGCAGACACGCATTCATGCACAATCACACACATACACAAGCACACACGCATATACAAACACACAATCTAACAAATACACACACACATAAATACAATTTCACACACACTATACAGAAACACACACAGATGCACACCTCAGCAGGAGTGGTGGCGAGTCTTAATAATTGATAGCTCACTAATCAGATTTACGAGTGTTGAAATCTAGGGCATTATTGTGAGGTTAGGCAATTACAGACTATTGAGACTTCTACTTCTCCTAGGGAGCCAGAATGAGTTTTACTTAACTTCCATTCATTCCTGTTTTTGTCTTTTGTTAATTAGCCTACTTTGTGTTTTGACGTGTCAAGCCCTTCTGGTGATAGCCAGAGGTCCTTGCTGCAGAGAAGGAGAGACAAAACAAAGGGAGAGGGACAGAGATGAGAGGAAAGAAGGAAAGACAGATATCATGGATGGAGGGAGTGGGAGGGAGAATGGAGGAGATGGATGTTCTTGTGCAGTTGTCCGCCATCTGGAGAAAGTGTTCTTTTCCAGGCCGGCCTTGATCCTCTTAAGCTGCTGTAGCCTCTCATCACCGACTCTGAGGGGATGAAATACCAAACCACACACACACCAGTTTATTCTCCCAACACAAACATGTGTGTATTCACACACAGACATGCAACCACAAACTATTTATGAATGTATCAGAGGCTCAAAGGGAGGGACAAGACCTGTCTGTCTGTCTGTCTGTGTGTGTGTGTGTGTGTGTGTGTGTGTGTGTGTGTGTGTGTGTGTGTGTGTGTGTGTGTGTCATTCCTACCAAATTACTCCAAAGCACAGAGGGATTGGGAGAGTTTCAGAGCTGCTTACTTCAGCCCTCTGCCAATATTTGTACCATCATAAATAACTGAAATGAAAACGGTTTAAAGAGTTTAAATTACAGGCCCCAGATCCACCGATTTCTCCTAATTCTCTGTTTTGACAGTTATAATTATATGATGATTCTAGGCCATCACTGAGAATAGAGATGTTTGTGAATCCCCAGCCCTCAGCCCCCTTACCCTTCTCTTCTCAGGGACGATGTTTGACCTCTGACCCTTTAGGCCGGCCTTTTCACCCTGCAGCAGGCTTAAAGGCCAATTAAAAAGCATGGCGTGAATGGCAGGGCGTGGTAGGGTCAGACCTCAGGGTCACGGAGATGGTACCACCACCCCCCACCCCTCCCTGCTCTATTGTCCCAGCCTCGGCCTCCTCTCTCTGGACCGCCGGGGCTGGAGGTCTGGCCTCTTGGCCTGCAGGGTGGAGGGCACTGTGGAGACCCATAGAGACGAGGACCGGAGTGGGACTGGAGGAGGCATGGGGGAAGTGGACGGGGGGGAGAATTGTTCAAAACAATGTTCCTCTCACACGCAAAGAGCGCTGATTGACAGATTGAGAAACACAGTTTTGTGTGTTTCTCACCACTTGCTCAACAGTGGACTGACAGGCTGAATGAGCGAGCCCTCAGACTGTCCAAGGAGATTCTGTTTTTACTTTCTTTCCCATAAACCTTTCTCACTGCCCTCCTCAAGTTTCCATATGTTCCCCAGCTGCAGGTCTGACACCGCGGGCTGCATGAAGTGTCTGTTTGCTTGTCAGTCCGCCCGCTTCCGTGAAAGTCCTTCCTGAACGGAAGTACGATCCCTGTGAGGTGAGCCTTGAGGAAAAACGTCGACTTCTTGGGACACGCTGGGGAAAGCGGATAGTCTTGGTTTTCCTGTTCCCACAGACGGGACAGGAATACGTGGAGAAGCAGAAGTGTTGACAGTGAGTGATGGCGTGGGCACGCCGTGTCTGAGAGTTAGTTCAGGTGTCTGGGTGCAGACTGTGTGTCCGGAGGGGAAGCATACCATTCTCCTATTAGTACCTGGTGACAGACCAGGCATGTAAATATCACAGTGTTGGGTTTCCAATGCAGATACCACATTATTGTGTGTGTATGTATATACATTTATATATACATGTATATATGTATATATATATATATACCAGCCAACAGATAGCTCAATAATCTCTAGATTATAGAGCTATCTGTTGGCTGGTGCAGTGTGTGGTCTTTTGAAGTTACTGTCGAGGTGTGTGTGTGTGTCTCTCTCTCTTTCATCCATACAATTACCTGTTAATGCCTGGGTAGAGCCCAGCTGGGTAATTACTGATTTGATGTGTGGGCTCTCAGATTAGGGCTAACACCTCCCAGTGCTGTGTGTGCACCCAGCCACGAGATGACACCCTGGCCAACGTAGTCTTGCTGGGTTCACCTGGACAGGTGCTGGGGTGGGGGGAGTTGAGGGCAGGGTCGAGTGGGGGCAATTTGACGGGTGGTGCTATGTATAGTGTGTGTGGGGGGGGGGGGGGGGGGGCAGAGATTGAGTCAGAACCTAAAAAAGCATCCTGTTTGAAGAGTAAATACACCCGAGTATTTCAACTTTGTTACTCGTGACTTTGTGACGTTTTCCTCAGCAGCCGTGGATGTGGGATAAGGAAATGTGTTTATCTTGGGTTTAACTGACGTTGATCCTGACTGGCTTTTAATCTGTAAGTGTAAATACAGAGAGAGAGAGAGCAAGAGAGAGAGATGGGAGAGAAAGATAAAGAGAGGTAAAAGGGTTCAATCTCTCTCTTAATCTGTGGTTAATGATGTCACTCCCAAGAGACCTGGAGGAATAGGGGGCTATCAGAAGTGATGTAACCCACTGTAAGATCCTGATGTAACGGGTAATCTTCTAACAGCGCTAGGGTGGTGGGATTGAGATGGAAGAGAAAGGGAGTAGAAACAGACACACAGCGCTGCACACAGAGACAGTTTATGATCAGACAAACCCATGAGGGATGATACAAGCAGCTGTCAGATTTGTCGGGCTATTACCGGTAATTCTGTTGTTGTTAAAAGATCATTTTTTTAATATATATATTCTTTTTTTGGTTTGTTTTTCTTAAATGGTTTTTACACAAAAATTGCCCATCTTTGGTTTTCAACCTCCATGTTTTGCTTAAAGGAAGCCTTGTGTATGTTAGTGCTTTGTTTTGGCTACAGTGAGGGAGGAAGGAGGCCAGTAAAACAACAGTCATGTGCTGACACACAGTAGCTACATGGCTAGGTGCTCTCACCCCTTCATGTTGTTACGGTGTCTGTGTAGTGCTTGGCTCTGTCCCTGTGTGCATGCATCTGGTTGTGGTGCGTACAAGTCTGTGTGTTTTTTCAGGGCATCGGCCTGTTTTCAGAACTCCTTCACTTCCTTATCATGTTTCCTGCTACGGTGAACCTTGACTCCTCTCCACAACTCTGTTGTCCTAGGAGACCCTTCAGCTCTGGGCAGTAAGCTGAGAGAATAGATGGATGGAGAGACAGACAGAGCTCAAGAACTTCTGATGTTGGCACAGACCCAGAGTAATTAGATTCACCCCAAATAAGCGTCCAACTTCTTCCCTTTTTAGTTGAGTTTTTCCTTTCATGACATCTCCAAAAGGTAGTGGTGTACATGGAGTAAACTGCATTCCGTAGGAGTTCATACCAGGTTAGTGGATGTGGGCTAATACACCTCTGTAGTACAGCCACTGTTATCGTCCCTACAGGCCTCTCTCTCTCCCTATCTCTCTCTCCCTATCTCTCTCTCCCTATCTCCCTCCCCCTCGTTTCTTTCCCTCTCTCTGATGTGGGCTAACCAGGCTTTGAACAAGACATCTTTGATGTTGGAGAGATGAGTTAGACTGATAAGACTGCTGCAGGTCCTCACAAAGTTCCTCCTGTTTCTGTGGGGGGGGGGGGGGGGGGGGAGGTTTACGTGTGTGCGTGTGTGTTTACGTGTGTGTGGTTAACCCTGACAATGACCCTGGACCTTAAACATGGAGCCTTGTCTATCGTCTGTCTTGACCAGGAACACCCGTCCTTCAGAGTGAGACTGAACTGGGTGCTGGGATCTCAAAATACAGTTCAATATAAACAAAAGACAACGTTTTATGTGGGGAGTTATGGTTTGCTAAAAGCCCCCCCCCCCCCCCACATTCAAAAGACCACCACAGCTCTAACTCAACCAATGTCAAGCCAGGTGTTTGGTAATGTTTGCTGTTTGAAGCAGTACAGCCGACCAACACAGCTTCAGTCATGTAATAAGTTAACAGCTGTAAAAAAAACGTTATTATATTATCTGTTGAGTTAGGGTTGTGGAACCATTGCATTCGTAAAAGAAATCATTGGAAGGGAACATGACCAGCATAAAGATACCAAACTGGAACTTTAACATGCAGAAGCCACATGAACTTGAGTCACCTGCAATATCGCCATCTATTTCTACCTATGGTTTTTGCTGTTCATTGTGAAGCAGATTTTCCCGCTAGGAAGCAGGGTGCTTATCTGAGAGGCCAGTTATGCTAATCTCTGTTCCTTTAGCGCTGTTGCCCCGCGCCCCCAGCGGAAGAGGGCAGCTCACCTTCCTCTGTGTGGTGCAGCCGGAAGGGCAGCAAGGATGTCCTGCCTTTTAAACCAGGGCTGCGTTCAGAGGTCCAGGAAAAACACTGATTTGTTCCTACTGAACTGAATGTGACTGGCCAGTATAGCTGATGCAACATGAACGCTAGGCCTGCCTCCTAGTTCTGCCTCTACCGTGTGTGTGTGTGTGTGTGTGTACATGGTATCTCTGGCTGCCTGTCTGTCTACCCGGGACATAATGTGGAGGAAGCGCTTACCTCTAAAATGGAATCAAACTCCATTAGGCCGTCCAGTCTCAAGTTTTTGTAATTAATCAGCGAGAAAGAGCCATCGAGCAGAGTCAGTCAGATCGGAGGAGAAGGAGGAGTGCTGACGGCCGCCTCTATTCCCGCTTATTCAACGGCAACTCCCCTGTCCCAGAGGCCGGCGCTTATGCAGACGAGAGAGAGAAACAACAACACCCGGACCTTGAAAAGTGTGTGTCACGGCTCAATTCGGCAGCGTTTTTCCGCGCCAAACGGCTTACTCTTCCAGAAGGGTGTCATCCGAAACCGAAAGCTGCCTGTCTCAGGGAATACGCTCTGTCACTCCGGGCCTTCTAATTAGCCCCTGAGTCATAGAGCAACATCTCGCTGGTTTGTCATCCGGGGCTGAACTCATTGATGCGTCGTTATCGCGTGTGTGTGTGTGTGTATAATTTCGGCCATGCGTCAGTGTAGGCCCCCGAGGGCACAGGAGGCCTCCTGTAAATGAGAGGGTAGCAGAACCCGGGGTTAACGGCCTCGAACCAGACCCGGGTGTTTTTTGGTCTGACGTCAGCCTGCTAGTGTACAGAACAGGACAGAACACAGCTGTCTGGAGCAGAAGGATCCTCAGTAGAGACTGAAGGTGCTCTGTAGATTGAACAGTAGAATAACTACACACACATGGGTTCATGTTGTAAAGAAAATACCATTAATGAGCATATCAAATTATATTGACACTCAGTCTGCAAACGCACTGTATTCACATAACCTCTCTGTCCAATTTTGAAGTTGATATTAGTCATACACTCCAGAATTGAGAACAGGAAGTTCCCAGGGCCAACAGGAAGTAGAGACCATTTGCTGGGTCATCCTGGCTGGTGCCCTTAGCCTGCTGACAGCTTGGCTGCCATCTCCATGTATAACCTCCTCGGAGACACAGGGATAACGTTAAAGAACGCACCACAAATCACCATGACAACATCCACAGCGACGAAGGGAAGTCATCAAAGCTTCGTTTTTGCTTGTCTCAATTTTTTCTTTCCTGACAATCCATCGCTCAGACCCCCACACGAATAAAGAGAGGGTAGGCTATCGTGCGTGTCCGCACCTGTTCCCGTGTGAAGTTGATGTGCAGAGGGAGCTCCCCGTCCTAACTCTGACACTAAGAGAGATGGATGAAGAGCCAAGAGCCTCGTGGGCAAGAGGAGGAACGGAAGGGACCCGTTCAGGGAGTAGAACGGGAGACTTCAGTCACCTTCTGTTTGTCTTTACTCCGGGTTTTTCG
This sequence comes from Osmerus mordax, assembly GCF_038355195.1. Lineage (NCBI taxonomy): Eukaryota > Metazoa > Chordata > Actinopteri > Osmeriformes > Osmeridae > Osmerus > Osmerus mordax. The sequence goes on from NC_090053.1 coordinate 17,983,690, forward strand.
GGCTAGGCTTAGCTAACTAAAGGCTAGCCCTAATCGTAACCCTTTTCTTTTTCTCAAAAGTGTGTTTATCTCGAACATACTGTACCAGAAGGTATATTGTAGTATGGTGGAGGGGTGTAAGGGGTAAGTGAATGTTGCCAAGAGGCAGTTGAAGATTGTGTTACCAAAACAAGATCAATGTTAACATCCAGATACCCCTGGAGTGCAGCTGGGCCCCATACCAAGTTTCACCTGTAATAACTTGTACCGCTAAAGCGTGATCAAGTGCTTCAACTTTAGTAAAACTACAGTACATAGCAGTTCCTCTTTAGCCACATGTTGCTACAGTAGGTAACGGTAGTTAATGTACACCATGATGTAAAGTGTTACCTAAATGAGTCTCCTCTTATATCTGATAGAATTGTTTCTGTTGCAGACACATGTGATAGTGCTCCATCACAGCTTCAGGGGATGGAGGAGAAGGAGAACGAACCTGCAAAAGCAGAGGAGGAGGAGGAGGAGAAGGAGGAGGAGAAGAAGGAGGAGGAGAAGAAGGAGGAGGAAGAGAAGGAGAAGGCTTTGAAGAAAGGTAAGGAGAGAGAGAGGGTGAGGTGCTTAAAGAGACTGTAGGGAGATAAACAAGGGTTTGAAGTAAGTTAGGAAGCCCAGATAGTGGATTGGGGGGGGGGGGGGGGGGCAGCTGCTGAAGACAGGAGTGGAGGAGTAGGTTAGGGGCATTCTCCACTTCAGATCTGGCATGTCAGGACCTCACACACCCTAAACTGTTTCCTCAACCTCAGCCCACTTACAACATTCAATCCTTCCACATGGGCTGTTTGACAGGATGAAACCTCTACAAATGCAGTTTTTAACTCAAGTCTGCTCTTCTGAGAGACTGCAGGAAGCCCCTTCCAAACCCTGGCACAGGCCACACACCAAACACAGCCTCATAAAACAGATGGATTAACTCTGTCACAGCTAATGCTCTGGTAAACCCTATTAAATGAGACTGCAGCCTGGATAGAGTCTGGCTGGTATCATGTTCCACTGATCAGACAGACTGCAGAACTACAAGGGGTTAAAACTGAGGTGGTGGATCAGACAAACTTTCTTTTGGCCATAAGCCAAACCAGGAACAAACACAAAAGTCAATCAATATTAGAAACGGCCCTGTGTTTAGCCGTGAGTCAAGTTTGATGGGTGTAGCCGTGAAAATAGTTTAGAAAGTTGAATATTGCCAAGTGGTAAAATATATCACTCAGGAGGCACCAGATCTTGCTTAAACCTGAGTCACACCTGAGACGCTATGAAATGGAAAGAAGCCAGACTCGGGAACAGACTCGTTAAGGTGGACGACACAATATTTTCAGACCCCTGTACAGTAAGATGCTTATCGTAACACATTCATTCATTACAGAAGTCAGATGAACTGTAGCTTTTTTTCTTATACCTCAGTACTATACTAAACGCAACACTGAGGTTCCTTCTGAGGATGGATTAGGGTTAGTCTACACACACTGAGGAGGAGGGAGGCAGGTGGAGGATGTAGGGATGAAGGGAAGGAGGGAGGGAAGGAAGGAGGAGGGAGGAAGGGATTTGACATGTGATGGTTGTACTCGACAGATTCCTCCGTGTTCAGACGGGTTGTCCGTGTAGCCCAGCGGTACTTCCAGCAGTCAGGGAGGCACAGCAGGCCCGGCACCCCCAGCACTGCAGCTGGCGGAACACCCTCCAAGGCCTGCACTCTCCCCCAGGCTCAGGTAGGGTTGGGGTGGGGGGGTGAGGAGCGGGGGCCGGTCTAGATCTAGCACCTTGACATAAATAGGGAGTCAGATGGCTGAGCGGTGAGGGAGTCGGGCTAGTAATCTGAAGGTTGCCAGTTCGATTCCTGGCCGTGTCAATTGACGTTGTGTCCTTGGGCAAGGCACTTCACCCTAGTTGCTTCGGGGGGAATGTCCCTGTATTTACTGTAAGTCGCTCTGGATAAGAGCGTCTGCTAAATGACTAAATGTAAATGTAATGTAAATGTATAAATGTCCGTTTAGTTTCCTAAAAGCGTTCTGAGATTAACAGACGGACTGTTTATACTTCAAGTCAAGCCCCATTTTTTGTGTGTTTCTGTTTTGAGTTAAGCTGCAACCATATGAGATCTGCCAATCCACTCTGCCATGTTGAAGGGTTTACATCAGCAGATTTTCAGCTCCTAACATCAGGAGGGGGGAGAGTTTTGGTCCGTTTAAAGAGCAGAATCCACATCCGACGCTAACATTCAAACACAGTCGTTTTAGCCGCCGTCATTTCCTCCTCTAAACCGATCTGTGTTTGCTTGTGTGTGTGTGTGTGTGTGTGTGTGTGTGTGAGAGAGATTTCCTTTTGCATGGTCACTTTGGCCGTACAGTATTAAAGGATCTCCAGGCTTTAGTTTGACCATTGTTTCAGCCTTCCTACAAGGCCGCAGTCGCCATTCTCCTCAATATAGGCCACATAATACACACAGGAGAGAGGATTTAGGATCATTCTGTCTGGTGGTTCTTTGGGGAAGTCTGTTTTTCCACATTCAGGCTTACAGAAACAGGCCTTGTCAGGGAAAAAAAACACACAATTCAGTCAAATAAACTTTGGCAGCTACTTGGAGTATTAGAGGTTTGTCAAAGCTGGCAGATAAGTCTCATATCTTAGAACTTCCTGTATCCTGAGGGCTGTGGTTGTGAGAATAGACCAAATAGCCCCATATCTCAGTATTTATTCATATAATCAATCAAATACATGACCCTTAATTTGTCATGTATTTAGTTTGGAATATCTCTTATCAGCTGTCCTGACATCTATTCTCTTGTGTCTTACGTTGTCTCTGGCCCCTCCCATAGATCCAGGGGAAGAGGCGGAGCCTGAAAGGACGGCCCCACATTGTGGGCGGGGCCTCGGTCAAGGGCCCCTCCCCTCCGGATGCCCCTGCACAGGGGGAAGATAACAGGTGAGGGTTTCTGGATGATTGAATGATTTTTCCCCGTTAAACACTTTTTTTTCTACAGTAGGTTTCCCTAGTTTTTAACTGACCATTTCCCAATCCCCCTTTTCTTCCACAAATTGATTCGCTTTCATTGACTTTTCCGGTTTAGCACGGCCGGAAACAGACATTGACGTATTCGTTGTACCTGTATCTGAAGTCGCTCAAGGTTTTTTTTCAAACAACAAGAAGCTCAGGAGAACATTTGATCTCAATCTGAGCGCAATCTTTCTGGAATGTGTCATAACGGGATATGTGCTTGCAGCTAATTCTCACACCTGTTGCATGCCTAGCGTCAACGTATTCCAATGTGTGTGAGGGAACAATGTGTTCTCATTCAGGGCCTACATAGGAACTAGGACAGGAAAGTCAAGGTCGTAAAAAAAACGGCTTCATGTTGTTCCTACCTTGGGTGTTAGTCACGCATCTCAGAGGTGGAGACCCTTCCAAAACAAACGTGGGCCTGGCCTTGTCTGTTCTCTATTTAAAGGCTTATTCACTGTCATTTGTGGTCAGAATCGAGCTCGTCAACTCTTGACATCACCGACATTAGAAGTATGTCACTGACTCAAGAAAGATTCCTCTCACCTCGCCCAGGATGAGCCCAGAGACTGGATATGTTCCTCACCTGGCTGACACGCTCCCAGCAATAACATGCCACACATAGGAGTGGAGGCAGAGACTGTGTGTGTGTGCTTGTTTGTGAGTCTGAGTGTGTGGTTTTGTGTGTGTGTGTGCAGGATGCTAATGTGTATGCATGAGTAGGGAGAAAAGTGTGTAGGGAAAAGGTGTGTGTGCCTGGCAGAAGTATTTGTCGTGTGTGTGTGTGCACGTTTATGTTTGCACACAGCATACCTGTCATTCCTCACAGCTCCCGCATTACTGTCAAGCGTCCGGGGTCGCTGTGACAAGGAGTGAGGTCGCCCGGGGTCACCGGGGGTCAATGAAGGGATTAGATGAAGGGACGGCAGATTACACGACTAGGGGACAAAGGGCGGATTGGACTGCCCCCTCCACCAGGTGCTGACTCAGCTCAGCCTCTGGCCCTAACCCTCGGGGGGGGGGGGGGGGGGGAGGCGGGAGGGTCCCTAAGTAAGACCCAGTACAACCATCCCAAGACTGTCTAAGCTCATGAGGGGGGGCCCAAGAAGCTGGTCTGTGCCCTAGCCAGGGGCCCAGGAAGCTGGTGTGCCCTAGCCAGGGGCCCAGGAAGCTGGTGTGCCCTAGCCAGGGGCCCAGGAAGCTGGTGTGCCCTAGCCAGGGGCCCAGGAAGCTGGTGTGCCCTAGCCAGGGGCCCAGGAAGGAGGTCTGTGCCCTAGCCAGGGGCCCAGGAAGCTGGTGTGCCCTAGCCAGGGGCCCAGGAAGCTGGTGTGCCCTAGCCAGGGGCCCAGGAAGCTGGTGTGCCCTAGCCAGGGGCCCAGGAAGCTGGTGTGCCCTAGCCAGGGGCCCAGGAAGGAGGTCCAAACTTCTCTCAGACTCCCAGGAAGACTGTGTGCCTGGCGAGCTCAAGTGTTGCAGTGTGTGTCTGTGTGTTGTTGTGTGATGGTTGGGGGGGGGGGGGGTCAGGCAGCAAACACCGGTCCAGGTCTTGGGGGTCAGGCTGGGTTGACCCCTGACTGAGACTGACCTGGAAAGAGGGTGTACAGTAGGTCAGGGGTCACCTCACAAAATACCATGGTCATGTGACGCATTTCAACCCAAACAACCCGAGAATCTGGATAATGCAGAACATGTCATGTCTCCGGATGCTTCCTTGGAGATTCTCACCGAGGCAGAGCCAAGAGTTCCTCTGCCCTGTCCTCCAGCTGCCCTCCCGTGACCTCAGGGGTCAAAGTTCACTACAGGGTTTACATTTCGCCACATGCTTGTCTACTGTGTGCTGTTTGACTGGCTGCGGACTCTTTCACTTCCTCTCTGGTTGCTATGCTACGGGTTTGTTTACGTTTGGTGACCTACCTGGCAGTTTGACAGCGGGTGGTAAAATTGCATGTTGATCTACAGAGGAACTGTCAATAACCGGGCTCTGTTCTGAAGGTAAAGAGATGGGGGGGAGGGGCTGGCAGACTGACACCCCCCCCCCCTCCCGGGGCATGTAGGTTAACAGGCTAGTCTCTCGCACACACACACCAGCCCACCCATTCGCAGGTGCGTCCTCTGATAATACTTTCTGATGTTTTTGACACTCACAGTTGAGTGAGCGGAAATGGGAGGCGAACAGGAATAGGGACAGAAAGATGGATGAATGAAGGAGAGCATTAAAGACAGTTGATGGTTTGGTTGTCCTTACTGCTGTAACAATGTGTGTGTGTGTGTCAGCAGGCAAGAGCCGACGTTCCGGAGAATGGGCACTGGTCCTGTCGGCCGGGTGGCCCGTCGCCGTGGCAGCAACCTCCAGCCAATCCGAGTCAAGTCCTTCCGCCTACAGCGCCCTGCCAAGCCGTCCCACACTCCCCCTCCCCTCTCGTCACCCCTGACCTCCGACCCCCCCCAGCCACATCTACCCTCGCACAGAGCTCTGCTGAGGTAAGACCTCCAGCCCGGCTGGGGGTGGGGGGAGGGGGGAGGAGTTGTGACTACACAGAAGAAGAACAGTAGAGAGCAGCAAACCGACACATCTAGATGAGTAGTATCTTCCTTATCTTTTTTAAGTTGTTAGTGGTTGAACGTGTCGACGGGGTAGGAAGTGGGTGTCTGCTGTTCCTCGTCTGTTCTGTGGCGTCAAGGTAGAAAGGAAGGGAGCCGGGGGGGGGGGGTGTTTTGGAAGGAAACTAGTACAGAGGTTTGAGACTGGGCTCACCACTTTCCTGACCTACAGGAAACTGACCATTAACCTGTAATGCACCGGTCAGGTCTGGACCAGGTGTGTGTGCTCACGCGCACCCTGGTGTGAATGATGTCACTTCCTGTGTGGAGGGTGGGGATGTTCCACGCTACCAAAATAGACCTGCTGTCTTCCTGCCAGTCAAGCTCTACCCTTTCACCCCCCCCCCCACACACACACACACACAGACACACACACACACACGCACACACTGACTGACTGGGTCTCTGGCTAGCCTTGCAGACTGCAAGGCTGTGAGGTAAACAAGCTTTGGAGATGAGAATGACAGGGATAATGACACGGTTGTGACAGCCTCAGTGGATGACCAACTAGCTCAACAGGTCTTTTAACTGCTGCCACTTCCACACGCAACAGCAGCCTCCTGCCCGGGAGCAGCTCCCGGAGGCTGATGGAGCTCCGCGCGTTTGGTAGTCTCTACTTGTCTTCGATTTATTGGCGTCTTGAACTTTTGCACTGTTTTCCGATGGGAAAAGGTTTGACGGGGAAATGTGTTTACCGTGCGTCTCATGACCGAACAGGTCGCTTACGTTTCAGGTTTTGTATGCGTTCGGTTTGTGGTTTCGGTGTTTAGCAGGGTGTGCAAAAAAGCAAGTATATGATGGCACACAGTGGGAGATTAAGAGGAGCTTTGCTGTGAGATAGAAGACTAATATTAACTATCTTGGAGTGGAGTTTGTGATAAAAAGGGGCACACTTACATTATTACATTTGAACTAAGACACATGAGTCAGTATACACATGACCTAATTGATGTCTGCCACCCCCACTCTGACTCCTGCTGTGTGTGTGTGTGTGCGCGTTGTAGCGTGTGTGTGGTGTAGTGTGTGTATGTGTGTGACAGACATATCTTGCATGATATGGTACTCTCTGCCATGCCATAGTCCATATGATAGGTATAACAATGGGGATTACTGTAAACAAACAGTGCTATTAGATGCTGGCTTAGAGAGATGACGCACTAGGGGAGAATCCTGCTACTTTGGTCATGTCCCCTGGTGTGTGTGTGTGTGTGCGCGCGCGCATGTGTGTCGTAGAAGTTATATGATCTGGTTGTATGTTCAGTGGCGTAAGAGCTTGACCCTCTTCTAACCCCCCACCCTACACACACACAATGTTGTGAGTTTCCACAGGGAACAGACTAGCGCTGCCAACAACAGGAGTGTGATAATGTTATAGCACACTGGAAACCCAATCACGTGTGTGTCCATGCACATTTTAAAAACGCACACACTCGCACTGAACTAGTCCACAGAGTCCCGCCTCCCCGCCTCGGGTGAGCTGGCTGTGTTGAGTAACGGTGTGCAGGACGGATCACAGCTCCCTCCCCCACCCCTGCCTCTAACCCTGCCTCCCCTGGCGGGGTCGGGCACAGAGCTGCCTTCTGCCTCCATCCCTGCCTCTTCCATCATTGCCTCGCTTGGAGGGGTCGGGCACAGAGCTGCCTTCTGCCTCCATCCCTGCCTCTTCCACCATTGCCTCGCCTGGAGGGGTCTGGCAGAGAGCTGCCTCCACTCCTGCCTACCCTGCAGGGACACTGTTGATGGATGACAACCGTCGTGTGATCACGGAAGAAACAGACAGACTGGAAACACGGATACAGACACAAACACCCAGGTGCAGGAGGGCAGGAGAGACAGAGCCCAGCCAGGTGCAGGAGGGCAGGAGAGACAGAGCCCAGCCAGGTGCAGGAGGGCAGGAGAGACAGAGCCCAGCCAGGTGCAGGAGGGCAGGAGAGACAGAGCCCAGCCAGGTGCAGGAGGGCAGGAGAGACAGAGCCCAGCCAGGTGCAGGAGGGCAGGAGAGACAGAGCCCAGCCAGGTGCAGGAGGGCAGGAGAGACAGAGCCCAGCCAGGAGTCAAGAGTAGCCAGGTGGTCAGGAAACGAGCGAGCGTGGATCCTACTGTGTCCCAGCCCCCCCCCCCCCTCTCTCTCTCTCTCTGTCCTCTCATATGACATGCTACAACCCCAGTTCCGTAATCATTCATGACTTCTCTCGTGATTTCTTCCCAGCGTTTGCCGGCTGCTGCCAGGCTGTGGGCAGCGTCTGGGGGGGGGGGGGGGGGGGGGGGGGGGGGGCGTGGGATCCAGGCTGTCAAACCAGGCGGTTCACGCTGGACTGGAAATGTGAGAGTGTAGGAGCTCCGGTGTCATATGCAGGTATCGTCTCTCTTGACGCCACCAAGCAGGGAACATGAGTCAGGCCACGTCGTTAGACCCTGGCCCTGTCGAGGTGTTCTGGTCTCACACGGGGGGGGGGGGGGGGGGGGGGGGGGGGGTTGGGGGGGGGGACGACGACACGTGGCCCTGGGAGGGGCCGTGGAGGTCCGCAGATCTGGTCGGAGCCAGACAGGCGCCTCGGAGATTGCAGCAAAAGGATGAGTTGGAGATAACAGGACCATGGTGACACGCCACCGTGTGAAAGGTCGCCTCCCCTCCGAGAATCCTCCTCACAGTGGTGAGGAACTCCCACTGCCCCCTCCCCCCTCCCCCTCCCACAGACCCGTGAACACGATACGGTGGGATGGTTAGGTAATGGTATAAACACACAGGTGTGAAGGGTGGGGTGGAGAGGGTATAGATGATTCACCTGTGTGACTTTAAGAGCCTTTTTGGATTGTTGCAGATCATCTGACCTGAACCCATCCCCCCCCCCCCCCACTCTCTTCCAAACACATGCACTCCCATGTGACCAGGAGTGACCTAGTCAGAGCTTACCTTTACCCCGGATGCTAGGGAGGTCCCCAGCCCTGTGACCAGTCTAGGTAATGACTACCGCTTAGTGGTAAGTAGGTGCTGTTCTTTCCTCACTAAAGTGAGGGCGTCCTTCAAACACACCTCGAGACTCTCCCCAGTACTCAACACAACCAAGGGGAACCAAGTCCCAGGTAGCTTTTAGCCTTACATTTCTGATCGCCTTTGGGCTGTCAAAACGGTTGTTTCCTTCCCTCCCTTCTAGAGGAGCAGCTCAGCTGTTTTTGAGGAAGTTCTGCTGACTCATTGACAAGGAAACGGCATATTACCGGAGTGAAAATCTACTCTCCTTTCCTGTCCTCTCTCCTCACGTTTCCTACTGTTCCCTACAGTGTAATTGAATTTGAATTATGCATGCCATACGTCTGCTTGGACAGAAAGGCCAATAGTTACTGTCTTTGTCCAGGTGGAGAGCCTCTAACCCTTGCCCCCCCCCGAGCAAGCCTCACACCCCTGGCTGTCACCTAGAGCTCCGACTCTACGTGGCACCTAGCCTAAATGTTTTAGTAGAAAATGACCCCCCCATCATTAGTGGCCGTGTGGAACCATTCTGTCATAAATAAATCCAGTGGAGTGACGGGACTATTTGAGTCTTTCCTGGTATAACTCCATGCTGAGGTGCTGTACTGGGTGTGGGTGTGTTGCGTCAACGGGTTGGTCTGACCTGGGGAGTTGCTGTTTATCTGGAATCTGACTGAGTATTATAGATTCACCAAACAAAAGCTACACAGTATTGTACCTGTACTCCACAGTACTGTACCTGTACTATATTTGTACTACACAGTTCTGTACCTGTACTACACAGTACTGTATCTGTACGACACAGTACTGTACCTGTACTCCACAGTACTGTACCTGTACGACACATTACTGTATCTGTACTCCACAGTACTGTATCTGTACTCCACAGTACTGTACCTGTACTCCACAGTACTGTACCTGTACGACACATTACTGTATCTGTACTCCACATTACTGTATCTGTACTCCACAGTACTGTACCTGTACTACACAGTACTGTACCTGTACGACACATTACTGTATCTGTACTCCACAGTACTGTACCTGTACTACACAGTACTGTATCTGTACGACACAGTACTGTATCTGTACTCCACAGTACTGTATCTGTACTCCACAGTACTGTATCTGTACTACACAGTACTGTATCTGTACTACACAGTACTGTATCTGTACGACACATTACTGTATCTGTACTCCACATTACTGTATCTGTACTCCACAGTACTGTATCTGTACTCCACAGTACTGTATCTGTACGACACATTACTGTATCTGTACTCCACATTACTGTATCTGTACTCCACAGTACTGTACCTGTACTACACAGTACTGTATCTGTACTCCACAGTACTGTATCTGTACGACACAGTACTGTATCTGTACTACACAGTACTGTATCTGTACGACACAGTACTGTATCTGTACTACACAGTACTGTATCTGTACGACACAGTACTGTATCTGTACTACACATTACTGTATCTGTACTCCACAGTACTGTATCTGTACTCCACAGTACTGTATCTGTACTCCACAGTACTGTATCTGTACTCCACAGTACTGTATCTGTACGACACATTACTGTATCTGTACTCCACAGTACTGTATCTGTACTCCACAGTACTGTATCTGTACGACACATTACTGTATCTGTACTACACAGTACTGTATCTGTACGACACAGTATGGTACCCGTACTACACAGTACTGTACCTGTACTGTACCTGTAACTCCTGATACTCCTGTGATCCTAGAAACCTGAGATGGAGACATATTTACACGAGGACACAGAGAAGAGTCTGTTTGACTCCTGTTACCGTGTCTAGGATGGTAGTGTGAGACGTGAGAGTCATGGATGGATGGATGGATGGAGCGAGGGATGGAGCGAGAGGTATGGATATGCATTTCTTTCTCTCTCACCCCATTCCCTGGTTTTCACATTCAGGTCCCACTATGCTGGCGGGCCAGGGACGAGCTCTCAGTATCTCTGACAATGCTGGTCTTTGTTAGCGGCTAGGTGCCGTCTTAGCTACAGTGTGTGAAACAGGCTTGAGTGCTCCCAGGTCTTCTCTGTAGTTTAGGCTACCACATATCTGTGTGTGGGTGTACATGTGTGTGTACGTGTGTGTGAGAAATTGAGAGTTTGTGGATGTGTACATGTGTTTGTGTGCAGCTGTGTTTGTATGTGTGTGTATTGTAAGATGAGGTCATGCAGAACCACTGGGTTTTGTCCGGGCTCTTAAGACCCGCTGTGTGGGCCAGGGGACTGGGGCAGGAGACTGAGGCAGACTGTGAGAACAGAAGGCAGCCTCTACTGTTGTGCTGCCTCCAGACAGTGTTCAGGGAAGGCAGGGTGCCTCCGCCAGTCAGGATTACCACCCTTTCCCAAAACCGAACGTTAAGACTGCAAACCGTGGTTCTGTGAGCTCTCGTTGGTTGAGAGTCGAGAACAAAAGTTCAATGGCGGGGGGGGGGGGGGGGGGGGGGGGGGGGGGTAGTAAAGAAAACCTCTAAATTAAATCTAGATGAAAATATCATCTGAACGCGTCCAGGCTGGGAGGGGTGGTTGTTGTTGTGGTTCTCCGGCCCGGCAGGAGACTCTCCGCTGGGGGCCCCGCCTGACATGGGCCCCGCCTCACAGGGGCCCCTCTCCAAAGACCTCCATTGTGTGTGGAACAGACGGCGTGATTGGTGAGGCCCGGTCAATTATCACCTCCCAGCGCCAGACACACGCGGCTAAATCCTCCGTGCCTAACGTCCTCAAGGTAATCTCCCCGAACCTCGGAAACATGGTGTGTGCGTGTGCGCACAAGCATAAGGTAACTGGTGTGCGGGCGCACACACACACACATCAATGTGTGTGCACGTATGCGTCTGTCACCGCACAACCCCCACACACAACCCCCACACACAACCCCCACACACAACCCCCACACACAACCCCCACACACAACCCCCACACACAACCCCAGTGTCAGCCTCCCCATCTCAACCAGGCATCCTGATCCTGTGGAATAAAGATGTGTTTACGCCACTCAGCCCCTGTCCCAGCCCGGCGGAGCATCGCTAACCCTGGGTGACAGAGGAGGTCAACCCAGGGTCTTGTGACGTGTGTCACTTCTCTGGGGAGGAAGCCTGATGTGTCAGACCTCAGCCCCCGCTCCAGGTTTGGACCCCGGAATGAGAGGGAAGCGGGGATCGATTATCAGCAGGTGTGGGCGTCTTTGGGACGGTTTGGTATCTGCTTGATGTGAGGGGGAGTGAGACCTGTGCTGGGTAGAGGATGAGCAGGGAATCGGCGTATCAGTCTGCAGCAGCGTGGCTTTGTTTCGATTTTGCTCTATCGTGCTCTGCGCTATTCCATTTTCATCTGCTCCATTCTGTTCTACTACTTTGTGTTCTCTTCTACTCTGTTCTCTACTCAGCTATTCTATGGGCTGAGCGGTTAGGGAATCGGGCTATTAATCAGAAGGTTGCCGGTTCGATTCCTGGCGGTGCAAATTATGTTGTGTCCTTTGGCAAGGCACTTCACCATACTTGCCTCAGGGGGAATGTCCTTGTACTTACTGTGAGTCGCTCTGGATAAGAGCGTCTGCTAATTGACTAAATGTAAATGTATTCTCTTCTTTACACTCTGGCACTCTGTTCTTCTCTGCTCTTCTCTGCTCTTCTCTGTTCTTCTCTGTTCTTCTCTGTTCTTCTCTTCTCTGTTCTTCTCTGCTCTTCTCTGCTCTTCTCTGTACTTCTCTTTACTGGGCCGTGTCGTGCAGTAGGATCCTGATGCAGCTCTCTGTGGTTTCCCTGGAGACCTTTTGAGAGTCGCTCCAGGCTTAGTCAGGGAACGGTGTAATGCACACGCACCACGCACACACACAGACACACACCATACATGTACAGACATGCACATATAAACACACCCAGACAAACGTACAAGTGAACACAAACACGCACACACACACACACCATACATGCACAGAGGTGTGGATAATGAAGGAGGCTGTGCCTCTGTGAGGTCTCTGTCTGCAGGCAGGCGGAGGCACCCCGGGGCTCACAGCTGCTTTACACTGAACCACAGTCTCCAAGATCAGGTCCCACTCAGTACCCCCACGACCAGGCCTCCCCACGACCAGGCCTCCCCACGACCAGGCCTCCCCACGACCAGGCCTCCCCACTACCAGGGCCTAATGGCCCTAGAACTCTCCCAAGTCTGTAGTCTACAGGTCTGAGCCTCTTGGTGTCTCTGTTAATCTGGGCATGGACTCTGGTATTCAGCTGTCTGACGAGAAGTTTGTGTGTGTGTGGGGGGGGGGGGGGGGGGGTTTGCTTGTGAAACGCAGAGTGCTCTTACAGCCTAAGGAAAGAGAGAGGGGGAGGGCAGGAAAAGAGCGAGGGATGGGGAGAGGAGGAGAACCGAGGAGAGCTGTTGTCTGAGGGCTTTTAGCCTTCTCTGTTGTTGATCTCGTCTGTGTGAGGAGAGATTTGTAAAGCCCCCTGAAATAATTCACATTCTTACCTTTTACCAAGACCATTTTCGATGTCTTTTGACGTCACACAAATAGACACAACTCTCTGAAAGCAGATCCTTTCAGTTCGCCTTTGTTTCAGGAGTGTGTGTCTGTGTGTGTCTCTTTTACGTTCTGTTTTTTTGTTTTTTTACACTTTGGACATTCTGAAAAGGTTGTTGTTACAATAATGTTTGCTTGACAAACATGCGTGCGCCTCTCTGTTTTTGTGGTCTCCTTACAGAGTGTCTCTGTGAAAGAAAGCTTACACAGCTGGCTTCAGCTGAATGCAGTCCTAAAGAACTGAGTGCACTCAGTCCCCAAAACATCCCATAATCCTGTTCAGAGTGATCACAAAGATATGTCCCACAATTACTAAATCATTACATAGGATCTGCTAAGTAACTACAATGTTTTAACTAAAGGCTACTGTCCAGTTATATAGTAGTTACTGTAACCTAAAAGTAAAATGTTGCGAGGCTTCTTTTTCATAAAACGGCAGGAGATTTACATTTGTAATATCTTTAACTATTTGCGTTTGTCTGGGTGGTTAAAAAGAGGTTAAAAGGGGCAGCTGGTCTCTGGTCAGATTGTGGGGTTATTTTCTGCCTTTGTAAGGTTTGGATGTGATGGCAGGTTGGCTGGTCCTGGATCAGACCTTAGAAAGGGCCTTAAGAGGAATGCCTCCGTTTTGACTGCCTACCTGGAGGACCATCTTTGTTCTGTTTCTCTCACTTTGTCTCCCTGTCTCTCCCCTGTGTCTCAGGGAGCTGTCAACAAGATGCCAGGAGATGCAGGAGTCCCACAGCCCCCCCAAGACCATCCAGAAGTCCCACAGCCCCCCCAAGACCGTCGAGGAGTCCCACAGCCTTCCCAAGACCATCCAGGAGTCCCACAGCCCCCCCAAGACCGTCCAGGAGTCCCACAGCCCCCCCAAGACCGTCCAGGAGTCCCACAGCCCCCCCAAGACCGTCCAGGAGTCCCACAGCCTTCCCAAGACCGTCGAGGAGTCTGAACTCATCTGAGAAAGAGATGACTTTGCCCAACTGTACTGTACTTTTCTGAAATCTGCTTCTGCTGACATTTCAGACCACTACTGTGTCTTAAGAACACACAATGATGTGTATGTCTGTGTGTATGTCTGTCTGTGTCTGTGTGTATGTCTGTGTGTATGTGTGTCTGTGTCTGTGTGTTTTCCAGTTGTCCCCTGATGAGGCGACAGAGGAGTCGTTAGTCATTTTTTACGGCTCTGTTGCGCTACTTCTGATGCGCTACTTCTGTAGACTATCTCTTTTATTGTTTCATTTTTATTGCCTTTTGAAGTAATAAAACATTGATAAGCTCTCTAATGGCCGCTCATCATTTATTCAGCGGTGTGTCTGTGAACATCACTGGCACTCACAAAAAGGGACAGTCCTTCTGGGCTCTCTATGGGACAGTTCATATTGGGACCAGCTGCCCCCTTTTAACCACCCAGACAAACGCGAATAGTTTAAAGATATTTGAAATGTAAATCTCCTGCCATTTTATGAAAAAAGAAGGCTGGCAACACTTTTTACTAGGGTACAGTAACTACTATGTAACTGGACAGTAGCCTATAGTTAAAACATTGTAGTTACTTAGCATATACTATGTAATGATTTAGTAATTGTTTCGCGGTTGTTACAAAAAAAAATTTGGGAGGGGACAACTTTTTAAATAACGGAGGATGCAGATGTTGAATATAATTTCAAAGGCGAGGGGGGCCAGATTTGCTGTTTTTTAAAAAGTGACATGCCCGATGTATAATGAAACCTACACCCCTGCTTCACATTGTCCCTCATCCTCACTCAATGTTTTTCCGATCACCCAGTTGTCTCTCTCTGGTTCCATGTCTGTGTTTTTCCGGAATGTTCCTCAGAGCGTCTCTCAGGGCATGCTGGTATTGACGGCTCTCTCAGCCACCTGTCCACCAGCTCGCTGGACGAGGGGCGTGTGCTGACCAAACCGTGGTGACCCCGGTGCCTGGCATACCGGCGAGGAGGAGAGCGTTAGCGTTCGAGCCGTAATCTCTGTCGTTTCGAGGGAGTTCTTTTCATTGAGGCTGGTCAGAGTTTTCCTTTCAGCTGGTTTTACCTTTCACGTTCTCCATTTATCATTTTATTCTGTCCCTTTTTCTCTCTTTACCTCCCCAACTTTTCCCCCTCCTTGTACCTCTTTCTCGGTGTCTCTCTACCCAATTATCAGGGCTGCCATCTACAAAAAACCTTGGAGTGAGATTTGGTGGGGCCAACCAAAATGTTGCTGCCCCCCCCAGTCCATGACTGTTAGCTGGACTACTTGGTTGGCGTTGCCTTCTCAGCATGAGAAATACAAGGTATGGCGTGAGAGCGTGTGAACTGGTTGAAATGTGTGTGTCTCACGGCCAATGCGTGAGAGTTGGCAGCCCTGAAGTATTTCAGTCTCGCTCTCCCCTCCCTCCAACTATTCCCTCTCTCTCCACTTTTCTCTCCCCATTTCTCTCTCCACCTCTTTTTCTTTCCACATCTCCCTCCCTCCCCTATTCTTTATCTATTTTTCTCTCTCCCCCTTCTAACTATATCTGTCAGTAAGCTGTTAAGGTAGTGACCTATTAAAGGCTCTGGAATGTGAGTGGACCCTCTGACCTTGTAATGGTCTGACTCGGTAGTGACAGCAGGCCTCGGAACCTGGGAAATTAGACGGGGGGGGGGGGGGGGGGCAGCGATACCCTCTCACACACATACACACACATGCAGGACCAAGATGTAAAATACCCTAAATGACTTTCGTCTAACTCTTACACTAAGAAACAGACACCAAATGCAGGCGTGAAACATTATCGCTCGATTTCTGTTATTGATGTTTTTCTCAGAAGTCTAGTAGAACAGTCTAGTGTGTTTAGGTGTACGCCACAGCAGTCTGGGCTCCCTGGTAAGGATGCTCTCTTCCATTACTGTAGAAACTTGTGGAGCTATGACAGGCCTGGGTAGGTGTATGCATGGTTGATGTTCTATCTAGCCTATCAGAAAGAAGTATGGAGAAGTCACAGCATGACTTCAACAGGAAGTGCCCTGGGGTTCTGTGTGTGTGTGCACATGTGTTAGTGGTTGTTTTTGGTCTGGTGCCGTGTACTCTCCCTAAAAAGAACCGATAGCAAAACTCCCAGTGCAGGTAACACGGCTGTGACCACACAACCAGGAAACAACAACCGCCTCGCAAATGTCATATTCCGATCCCTGAGGGGAACAGCCGTCTGGTCACAAACAGTTCTGTGTCTGCTTGAAGAGGCAGCAGACAGACAGAGAGAGAGAGTTGATCATTGACATGTTCTTATTTCGTAACTATTTCGCTCTACTCCCCTCTCTCAAGTTAAGTGTAAACGGTGACTCAACGCTGCTATGAGTCATGGCTGGTAGGAAATAGGTTTAGAGCGTCAGCTTGTTAGAGCGCTTAAGTGAAAGAGCGGAGCTTTCAAGCTTTGAGTCATGGTGAATGGTACACTGAAGATAAACACTCCGTCGCACACACACACACACCTACCTTGGATGTGGACACGGGGACACACAGACTGTTGGGCAGGAAAGGAAAGGTTGCATCTGTTTCCTGGCATTGAATGTGATGATGGGACTCGATTCAGAATGATTATCTGGCACATCTGACTGTATACAGACACACACACACACACACACACAGATAGTCTAGTACACCCTCCTGCAGGCAGGCCAGATGTTGTAGCTGTAAACTCATCTGTAAAAGCAGAACTCATATGTATTAAGAGGGGACAACTCCACATGTTGTTCACATGCTTTGTTTACACACACAAGTCTCTCCTCCTTGTATCTCATCGAAACATTATTTGTTTCCAATATTCTATGTGAGTGTTTGCAAATGGAGGTGGTGGTGGTGGTGGTGGGGGGGGGGGGGGGTACTGAGACGTATTGTTACTTTAAAGTGTCAAATTTGTCATGATGTGTGGGCCTGGAGTGTGGGGGTGGGGTGGAGTCAGGGTGTGGCCCTGAGGTCTTGAAACCTCCCATTCTTCCTGTTTCATCAACTCCATCAACTGAATAATTAATGATTTCATCATGTCATTAGCTCATTCAATAATCTTAAAAAGGTTTTGGAGACTGTGTCCACCTGACATCAGGGTGGGGGGGGGGATGTGTGTGTGTGTACACATGGGAACACGCACTGGCACTTCTCTTGGTGTGGAGTAGAGTGTGAAACCCCCTAAAGAATTGTCGTATTTATCAAGGAGTGACTGACTAGTTATCCAGTAACATGGTAGATCCAAATATTATACACAACAAGCTCCCATCTCTTCATATTGCATCGTGAGTAATATTCTCTGTGAGGAAAGCAGACTTGTACTCACACGCGCCCACCCCAACCTGTCTGCCTCACTTGTTAGAAAAATGACACGTGGGGTTATTTTATATTTATTGGGTGATTAAAATAATGACTTAATCTTCTTCAGTTCGTTTGTGGTGCATTTAACTATGCATGACTGAATTCCATGCATGACAGTAGCTTTTTTTTGTATGGGTTTATATGTGTGGGAACAAATTATTGTGCCAACTTTTTCTCTCTACCGTACACACACACTGTCACACACACATTGGTATGTAGGAGAACACTGTGTCCTGAGCTGTTTCGCCACACACACACACACACACACACACAGGTATGTTTATTAGTGTTTGACAGGAGTGCAGAGCGTGAGGTCAAGGAGGCTTGGCAGGCTGTGTTTACTCTGGTAAATGTTTAATCCTGACCAGCGTTTACCGTCCCTGAGAGAACCTTTCTGCAGAGAATACCTCCCTTCATACATAACCTCTTACATACACGACCTCCTACATACACGACCTCCTACATACACTACGTCCTACATACACGACCTCCTACATACACTACCTCCTACATACACTACCTCTTACATACACTACCTCCTACATACACTACCTCCTACACACACTACCTCGTACATACATGACCTCCTACATACACAACCTCCTACATACACTACCTCCTACATACACTACCTCCTACATACACTACCTCCTACATACATGACCTCCTACATACACGACCTCCTGCATACACGACCTCCTACATACACTACCTCCTACATACATGACCTCCTACATACACTACCTCCTGCATACATGACCTCCTACATACACTGCCTTCCTTCATACATGACCTCCTACATACATGACCTCCTACATACACTACCTCCTGCATACATGACCTCCTACATACACTGCCTTCCTTCATACATGACCTCCTACATACATGACCTCCTACATACACTACCTCCTGCATACATGACCTCCTACATACACTACCTCCTACATACATGACCTCCTACATACATGACCTCCTACATACACGACCTCCTACATACACTACCTCCTGCATACATGACCTCCTACATACACTACCTCCTACATACATGACCTCCTACATACATGACCTCCTACATACACGACCTCCTACATACACTACCTCCTGCATACATGACCTCCTACATACACTGCTTTCCTTCATACATGACCTCCTTCATACATGACCTCCTACATACATGACCTCCTACATACACTGCCTTCCTTCATACATGACCTCCTGCATACATGACCTCCTACATACATGACCTCCTACATACACGACCTCCTACATACACTACCTCCTACATACTGTATTTTTTCTCGGATTTTTCAGCCCAGATAAATCAATGTAAACAAATATCGGTTGTTGGTTTGATTTGCCAGAATATAAATTGTTTGTGCAAAGTAGAGTGGACTTAGCCAACTTCTGATTTGGCATGGAAAGCTGTTATATTATAAAGTTGATATGCTTTTTGTCTCACAATTGTCATTTGCTATTGATTGATATTGATTGACTGTAGTCTTTGAGTATGAAGAGAGTCAGGTGGGAGTCAGGTGGCTGAGCGGTGAGGGAATCGGGCTAGTAATCCGAACGTTGCCAGTTCGATTCCCGGCCGTGCAAACTGATGTTGTGTCCTTGGGCAAGGCACTTCACCCTACTTGCCTCGGGGGAATGTCCCTGTACCTACTGTAAGTCGCTCTGGATAAGAGCGTCTGCTAAATGACTAAATGTAAATGTAAGAGAGGTGGTGTGGCGTGTGTGTGTGTGTGTGTGTGTGTGTGTGTGTGTGTGTGTGTGTGTGTGTGTGTGTGTGTGTGTGTGTGTGTGTGTGTGTGTGTGTGTGTGTGTGTGTGTGTGTGTGTGTGTGTGTGTGTGTGTGTGTGTGTGTGTGTGTGTGTGTGTGGGGTGTGTGCATGTTATTACTGTCAGGTGGCTCCACAGTGCCTGGCTGAGTTGTTGTCATCAAACATTTATCAGGCTCCGCCCTCGTCTGTGAGCATCCACACTGACAGATGGAACAGAACTGGCTTGTCAGGTTGTACACACACACACACAACCCTACGCTGTCTACCCTTTCCTTATCTCTGTGTTTTATCCATATCCTCTTTTACTACACGCCTCTTTTCTTCTCGCTAACCCTCTCCAATCCCTCTATCTTTAGGTTAGGTGTGCCTAACATAGATTGTTAGGCACACCTAACAATCTATCGCACCCTAAACTAATATTCTACAAACCTATTTTGGTGAGGCTGGATGTGTAAAAACTGGTGTGCTGTGGTTGATGAAGTTATCGTGCAGGGATCTAATGCGGCTTGGCGTAGAGTAAGAATGACTCAGGGCCTATAGCAGGCTGGCCTTTACTTATTCATGTGCTGGATGTCTCCCATGGGGTGGGGGTCGGGGGGGGGGGGGGGGGGGGGGTTGTCTGGCTGGGGTTATGATTGAAAGGAAGTCCAGGGGCCTGGAGGGAATCGCTGAAGCCGAAGAGAGATTTTTATTCCGGAGAGAATGGAGAACAGGGTGTCAACAGAAAGGGAGTGTTACCCCCCCCCCCCTCCCCCCCTTGAAAAACTAGAACGTTTTCTGTGTATGACGAAGGGATATCAGGGGAGCGGGAGGTTAAATGAAGGTGTAAATATCTCATTATAAGTTCCCAGTTCTCTCTCTCCTCTGCACCCAGAATGTGACTCTCGGTTCAGCCCCGATGAGCTGCAGAACCGAGCCAGGATCTCCTCGCTACGCTTTTACACTACACATAAAAACTTCATTCATTTTGTGATTGGGTTGTGATGAATCATTTTCATTAATATCTTGGGAACGGAGGAGGGAAGATAGGGAGGGGACAGAGGGAGGGGAGAGAGGGAGGGAGGGAGGGGGGAGGGGGGGGGGGGGGGGGGAGGGAGGAGGAGGGAGAGAGGGAGAGAGGGAGAGAGGAGAGAGAGAGAGAGAGAGAGAGAGAGAGAGAGAGAGAGAGAGAGAGAGAGAGAGAGAGAGAGAGAGAGAGAGAGAGAGAGAGAGAGAGAGAGAGAGAGAGAGAGAGAGAGAGAGAGAGAGAGAGAGAGAGAGAGAGAGAGAGAGAGAGAGAGAGAGAGAGAGAGAGAGAGAGAGAGAGAGAGAGAGAGGATATAGGAGGAAGGGCAGGGAGGGAGGGGAGAGAGAGGGGATATAGGAGGGCAGGGAGGGAGGGGAGAGAGAGAGTTTTCCTCGGCAGGTTCATGCGATGAGGCCATGCGAGGACAAGCCTCCAGGTACCAGCTAGAGTTTCAGGCTTATCTTATACTAGCCCGGTCGTTGCCAGGAGATGGCTGCCTTATCAACCTAACACACAACACAGAGTTTGCGGACCCTCACATGATTTTAAGAATAAGGTTTAAACGACACATACGGTGCCACTATTTGACTGGCCGGTGTCTATCTCTATGAGCATCCCTGTTTACATACAATTACACACAAGCGCACACACACACACACACACTTGTTGGACAGATGTTGCTGTCTGCCTCGTCTAATACACCCTGAGTTTATGGGGTTGTTTGTTTGTTTCTTGTTCGAAACGTTTTCATAACATCCTGCTTAGTACAGGATTACCCAAGCACAGAAACCTGAGAGATGGGACTGTGTGTGCTCTGTGAGAGACTGGGGACGCTACAGGACTAGATCACATGCTTCAACAGCCAGATCTTATCTACGGGATCGAAAATCTACCGCTGTTTACTATCAGTTTCAGTCACGGAGAGACAGCGATCTCCGTGACGACTGGTTATGGCATCCTGGTTATATGAGTGCAGGAGACGCTTTGACGGCCTAATCCGAAAATAAAATATGTGGATTATAGATGTAAAACCAGACTAAATTGTCACTAAAGGGTATCCGGGAGCAGACTAATGTTATACAGGACATACTGTATTTCTGTCTGTTGTCAAACAGCTGACGTTCACACATAAGCCCCTTGCTGTGATGCCTTTGTCTCACACACACAAACACACACACTCTCACACGGCTCTCACAAGCAGTTATGTAAGCCTTAGAGTGTGAAGCCCTGCCTCTCGTGCCTGGCAGATCACCAGGGGGTCACCACAACAGACACACACACAGACACATTTAATCTGATACTCATTCAAACACACACACACACACACAAATACACATGCACACACGCAACCAATGCCCGGACACAAAAGCAGACTTGGTGATTAACAAACAGATAAAGATGAAATCCTATTTCTAGTCAGGATCCTAATTTGACTTGCTCAGAAACCAACCGAACCACAAAAACATATTTGACTCTGTGGTCCAGGTCCAGGCCCTGCGCCAGGTCCTCTCGACTGTAACTGAACCAGACTACAGTTGATGATTGCCAAGGAACTGGAGGGAAAGTCAGTATCAACTACATGGATGAATTAAACAAGCTAGGTCAGGTGACAGGGCTAGTCTGACAACATTAGCATGAAATGATCTTAGCTAAGTATCCTTCCATTAAACTTTACTTTCAGGCACTCTTGCTTATCTTTAGGCTACCTCTCTCTATCCCTCTGAAAACCCCCTGCCCCCGTTCGGTCACAACCTACATGTTTTAACTCCATATTGCAACAGATGATGGTTTGAACTACAGTGCCTCAATGCCTCAGACTCGACCGATCACTGCCCCTGCATTGCGTACAGCTGAGAGGAGGAGTGTTGGTCAATGTGGCAATGCTAATTATAAAGCACTTAGAAAAGCCGCTGCGTTCTCGCTGTCTGGCGTGGAAACTGTTATTTAACAGTTTTTGCTACCGTAATAGTCTGGAATTCGCACGGTTGGTTTGTGAACAGTCGTCGTCGCCACCACACACATGTGCACTGCAGATAAGCTATTCTTACAGCATTCCGCTGTAGAACAGAGGTTCCTTTGGAAAGTTCCGTCGGCATTAGCTATACCAGACCTGTGACAGGTATGCATTTCCACTTGTCATAATTAATGCAGTAGTTTACGCGTCACTGGTTCTGAAAATCCAATTAACTACAACCGTGCATGACAAACACATCGACCAGAACATAGCAAACTGCCGAGGCGTGGGCGCTTGCACGCCAGGAATGCTGGTCAACTTCTGTCGAACATTCTCACAAGTAAACTTGATTATAGTTACCTTTCACGCACAGAACTGAACAACACAAATTGAGCATGTTTTTACACTTTAATTCCATAATTAAGTTCATGGCTATACGCTGAATGGCGCTACCGCTGTGTTATGTATCAGTGCCGGCGTAAAATCCCTAGTCTAGACATTGTTTATATAAATAATACTTGTGTGAGTCAATAGCTATAGCTTTTCACACGTGTCACCATTTTAGCATCAATTTTTCAATTATCTTAAATATTAGCTGGGTCAATAGCCAAACTAGGTATCGGTGGTACTTCAATATACACAATTCCTCATAGCTTTTTTTTTTGTGCATTGGCAATGGGTACAGACTTGCTACTATACTGTGTGTCCATGCTGATGTACAGTAGTTTATTATTCTTGGAGAATCACACTGCCCCTGAGTTTGTAGGTTGTTTGCATACACTTTAAAGTTATTTGAGTTCTCCATCCAAGTTAAACCAGTGACTCGCACACGGGGGGATTGTCTGAGTCTTGACTATGCATTGAGCTTAGGCCGGTGTCCGAGTCCTCGTCGTTTGTGTTGCAGGTCTTGGATAGACCCCGAGCCTGCTCCACCCACCCGCTCTTTTCCAGGGATGGCAAAATGTCAGCCTCGGTAACAACGGACTCCTCTTCAACAACCTCGGTAAGTTTCTCCTCCATTAAATCCATTGCGTCTACTTTGGCCATCAAAGCCGTTAGCTCTTTTTCTTTCGCGTCCCATAACTCCTGGCTTAAGTCCAAATCACCCCTAATAGCCTCTAAATCCGTGTTCAAACGGAGACCGATGTATAAACTTGTGTCTAGCTGTGTTTTGATTCTCTCCTCCTCCACTACCAAGTCGTTCTCCGATAAACTGTCAACATCTGTCTCCGCGGGCCCGGAGGTTGCGCCAGAGGACGGAGCTGCAGCAGCTGCCGTACTCAAGTCCACAGAGTCGGCTAAACTGTCTGTATCTTTGCCCGAGAGCTCATCCCGTCGTCGTTTCATCCACCTTTGGTTGAGTTCTTCTTGGATCTCACCTGTGATGCTCTCCATGAGCGCCTCGCGCTCAGTCAGCTCCTCCTGAAGCCGAATGACCTCTTCGCATCTGCGCGCGTACTCCTCAAATTGAGCGATGGCCTCCGCTGTGCACAGGATGTCCTTCTGTGCTTTCGAGACAGTTTCCGAACTCGAGTCCACCATGTATGTGTCCTGCACATAGTTTACGCCATGTCTTTTAATTCGGTCAAAGTGTACTTTAGCCTCGTACCTGTCGATCTCTCTGTCTAGTTCTGTGACCCTCTGGATCTGCTGGCGAATGGTGTGGTCCTGAGATATCACCAAGTGCACCAGGGTCTCCATTTTCTCCACAGAGGACTTGTCCTTGGTCACAGACTCTTCTTTCTTTTTGTTGATTTTGTCCAACTTTCGAAAAGCTTTTCTGACAATTCGCCGTTGCTTTTCCTGGGTGATAGCCATAGTGACCCGCGGCGCTCCTTTGAAAACGCACGGGCTGTCCTTGCTCTGAACGACGCGCGCCTCAGCACTCCTTGGTCCGTTGTTCGGTAACGACGCGTCCGTTTTCACCAGCACAAACCTCACGTTTTCCTGCTCATCCCCCCATGCGCTCCATAGACGGAGGATTTTCGTTTTGTTGGGTAAGATCCTCTCGAACCCTCTCCATTTCTCTACTATGCAGTAGGAATGTGGCGCGCCGGACAGCATCCCCGCGGACGCACCTTGCTGCAAGTTCTGATCTTCCAGGAGAACTTTCACAACATCGGCGCTGGTGGTGCGTTTGGATAGCCCGGAGACTAGCTTCTCCTCTCGGCACACCCAAACCGAGATTTTGCATTCGTCTGGATCCATACCTGGTCCAGGAAAGAGACGTGTTCAATAAATCCTTATTTTTTTCCCTCTTGCCTATAAACTCGTGGTCCCACTTTCCATGCCAGGAGGAAAACAGTTCACAGTTTTTTCAAAGAAGCATATCCTTCCCAATCCTCTTAGTCCTACATTGATTTCCGAGGAAGGCAGGGCGCCATCCGATACTTTATTGATGGGAACATCCCCCCCATTTTCCAATCCCAGCCGTGAGCGGTGAGAAGAGCGTCCTTCCTCGCCTTGGAGACGCAGTTCTATTCTGAGGCGAGAAGTTTGGAGCCGCACTCGAGTAGGGAACGCCCTCTGCGCGCAACGGGACTCTCTCCTCCCCAAGCTCTCCAAGCGCGCTCTCTCGCTCTTTCTCTCATGCCCAATCTATCCACGCTCTCTCTCTCTCTCTCTCTCTCTCTCTCTCTCTCTCTCTCTCTCTCTCTCTCTCTCTCTCTCTCTCTCTCTCTCTCTCTCTCTCTCTCTCTCTCTCTCTCTCTCTCTCTCTCTCTCTCTCTCTCTCTCTCTCTCTCTCTCTCTCTCTCTCTCTCTCTCTCTCTCTCTCTCTCTCTCTCTCTCTCTCTCTCTCTCTCTCTCTCTCTCTCTCTCTCTCTTGATCACATGACACAACAACTACTCGTAAGGTTTTTTTTTCTGCTCTGCTGCCGAAATATATGGGCATACCATTTTTTAACTGTAGGCAGTAGTTCACAATAGGCTATGCTAATACAAACAGCATAACTAGATTTGTAAAAATGAAATAGGAACAGTATGGCATTAAAAGGGGAATATACACAATTGTCTGGATCTCCTGTTTTCTATAGCACTCATGTGTTAACCATGATTGACCTTTGACTTTTTAAGTCAGGCTATTTCAAAGTATTTTAAGGTCGAGAATATATGCATAAAAATAAACCACAAAAAACGTTTTTCTTGTTTGTTTTTCCCCGCCGGCGATTGTAGAGCAGGATTGTTGTCCCAGTGTAGGCTATGTGTACATATTAATACCCGTGCCGGGGGGATTACCCTCCGCTGACCTGGCAGGAGGTCGGGATGTCAAGTTTGTTGATGAAATACGACTATATCCCCTGGTTAAAGGTAATCACACCAGTGTGTTCTCTGTCTCCTACGTCAAACCAGGAGATTTAGACAAAGAGGATTGACAAAATAGGATAGGATATGAATGAATCAAATTAATTCCGAACAACTATATTCTGGACGTGAGCACAGTGTTAAGTTTAATGTGTGGGCCTAACTGGTTGACAGGATTTTACAGCTCACCCAGGAAACTTCGGAACGTATGATAAAGGTGATATTCGTGATACCTCAACATAGAACAAGATTTCTGTGAAACAGAAACAGCAATTTCATAACAAAAACAATTAACCTGCCTCACATCTTTATAGGCCACCATTGTTGTTATTCATAAGATGACTTTTTCGTATTATATCGTTCCTCAAGTTCTTTTGGTACAAAGACGCCACCTGCTGTTTTAAACGAGTTTTGCGCATTTGTTGTGGGAATAGAAATAGAAAACAATTATAAATAAATTTAAAAAAGGAAATAGATCAGAACTGCCTGTTTATTTCAATTGGCTATTATATGCATACAAAGTTTCTAGAAACCTATAAAATAACTAACATTTTAGCAATGAGGAAAAAGTTACAAAGCCAAGAGCGGACCCTGTGCAGTGACAACACACAATTATTATCCTCAAAATTCCCACTTTCAATCCTTAAGAATATTAGAGATATGAAACATTTGTACCAAACTCTGAATACATTATCTTATTTATACAAAGCACCTTTTTAAAATCTTCTGCACACAAAATATACCGTTCAGAGGCAGACCAAGGGTCAAAACTCAAAATATTTACTTTGAGGTGCACTTGAAAAGTTCTCCCTCACATGCCAGAGCCAAGCATAGCTTAGCTAAGTCTTATATGTGGAACACATATTTGACTCAGGTCTGTCTTGAGATGTACACATGGAGCACAATCAAACAGAACCTGCTGTTACTGTGTTCATCAATAAATCTTACAGAGTTAGTGTCTGTCACAGGGAAATACCTCACAGCTATGGAACCAACTCGCTCAACATTTTCAGAAACACAAGGACAGACAAGTATACTTAGAATAAATCAGGTCCAGGACTGTTCTGATTGGCTGTTGGGTCTTAGTGTGGGGTGATAGGTTCATATAATGCATACATATGATTGTGACATGTCATTTTCCCCAGTAGTGACATTCTAGCAATTCAGGCCAAGTAAAGCCTCCTCTCATCTACCTCTGTGACATTCATATAGTGACGTCATAAAACAGCCACATTAGGAATCTGCAATTGGGGTTCAAGCCCAACGTCCGCAACATTATGAAATAAAACAACTCAACGGTTGAGATTGTTTGTGGTTGTCGACACTTACGCTCCTTCAAAACCAATTGAACTCAAGATGTAGCTATACTAGAATACAGTTCTACTGACGTGATGACAATTAAGACAATGACTGACAATTAAGAAGCCTGAATTGTTTTACTGTGACGGCACAGGAGAAGGCATTCTGGTGATCTCTTCCTTTCATGTCGGAATTTAATTCTATATTTGGTTTTTCCGTCCTCGTGTCTTTTCTCTCGAATGTGAAGTGTCCTGACCCAAGGCACATCCTGCTACTCTGCAGACCTGAACCACACCGACGCCTGCTTGTTTCTGTATTTTTGGTTTTTGATAGGCAAGGCAAAAGTATTTCTGTTGTGTACGTTATCCAGAAAAGAAAAACTCCTGTGAATTGGGTAATCGTCTTCTCTAGTCCTAACTCATCACAGTTGTCCCTTTTAAGGCTTGAAGTCCTGTGTGACCCACGGGCAGAGAGGCAGCAAGCGGAGTAAGGCTGGAGAGGCTCAAGCACTGTCGGTCACAGGTGGGTCCCTTTCATCAGCAGGTCTGGAGGCATCCATCGACTCCAGACTGAGTTGTTTTTGCGGAGCTGAGAGGGTATGGGTGGGGGGTGACCAGGGGTGTGGCAGTGATGCTGCCAAAACTCAGCTAATCACCGTTATTCTACACTACCATAGAGAGGAACCATCTAAGTGCTTTAGGACTCCTCCGCAGTACTCTATGTGCATGTGTGGGGATGCATCATGATGTCCGCTGTTAAGTTGCCTCAACCCAATAAAGTTCTGTGATTTTGAATTAGTGGGACTTTTAGCAGCTCAGAACAGAGATGGTTAGAGATCTCTGGCTTGCGCTGGCAGTGCTATGTGTTCCAGTGCGTCTGCTGAGTGTGTACAGTTCATGACTCTGACCGGGCAATCCTCCCAGGGCCTTCTCTCTGCCTTACCCAGAGAGAACTGCTGAATGGACCACCTGAATTTGCTGTGTCATTCATTTTTTCGGTCTGTTATTGTCACTGGAGTCGCAGAAACAATTACCAGCATCGGTCACAGTCTCATATTATGTACAAGTTTTACAGAAGTGGATGTCTGGACTAGTAATAAAATGTCAAGCATCTATTGTCTTTGGGATATTTTTTGTTGTCACATAGGGGTGTGACAAAGGCCAGAGGCCTTGACTAGTGTTGTGTTTACCTCTTCAAGAAAGGCTTCTTTAAATGCTATCAGCTTCTAGCAGTGATCTTGGCATTATACCAGACCTGGTTCCATATAGAAGGCCTTCCAATCACCTCATACAATTGTATTCCATGTTCTAAATTCCTGTTCTCAGTCCTTGAATGTGTGCTAGGTCACATTCTAGGCTGGGTCTACTGGTAGCAACCTAATTATGTACATAAAGAATCTAAACATAAATGTCACAACCACAAATTTACAGCTGCACTCATACACGTATACATTAAAAAGACAACAAAATAAAATAATAATTATATTATTGTCCATAATAGATTTCACCCCTATGTACCCACAGAGGGTATGGTAGTAGTCTGTAGTGGAGGCACAGCCTGTTGACACAAGGTTTCCAGTCTTTCTGTAGTGTAGATCCAATTCTTCAAGAGGTTGATTCATGTCTAGCCCACAAGCACGAACAACAGCAGCTATACACAGGTCATTCTGTCCACCAGGCCTCTTTATGATCACATACAGAGCAGAGAAGCCTCCCTTGGGCAGAGAAGTACCTCTCAGTCAATCATTCGGTCTGGATCGTGTGTGTGTGTGTGTTATTATTCCATGGCCAGCTGGTAGATGTGAACGTTCATATGTAGTGTTTATTACACAGAGAGAGAGAGAGTTTAATCCCACTCTGTGAGTGTGTGTGTGTGTGTTAATCCTTGACTAGCCTATAGATGTGGTGCTGGGCCCCGTGCTCGCTGTTTGACACCTCGAACACGCAGGCCATGCACAGCAGCGTCTCCTGGGTGTCTCTGTTGGTCACCACCTGCAACACAGAGAGGCAGGCATGAACGCTGCTACATGCTACCAGACAGTCTGTCTGTCTGTGTCTCAGTCTGTCTGTCTGTCTGTCTGTCTGTGTCTCAGTCTGTCTGTCTGTGTGTCTGTCTGTGTCTCAGTCTGTCTCTCTGTCTGTCTGTGTGTCTGTCTGTGTCTCAGTCTGTCTGTGTCTCAGTCTGTCTGTCTGTGTCTCAGTCTGTCTCTCTGTCTGTCTGTCTGTCTGTCTGTCTGTCTGTCTGTGTCTCAGTCTGTGTGTCTGTCTGTGTCTCAGTCTGTCTCTCTGTCTGTCTGTCTGTCTGTCTGTCTGTGTCTCAGTCAGTCTGTCTGTCTGTGTCTGTCTGTCTCTCTCTCTGTCTGTGTCTCTGTCTGTCTGTGTCTCAGTCTGTCTCTCTGTCTGTCTGTCTGTCTGTCTGTGTCTCAGTCAGTCAGTCTGTGTGTCTGTGTCTCAGTCTGCCTGTGTCTCAGTCTGTCTGTCTGTCTGTGTGTCTGTCTGTCTGTCTGTCTCTCTGTCTGTCTGTCTGTCTGTCTGTCTGTCTGTCTGTGTCTCAGTCTGTCTGTCTGTGTGTCTGTCTGTGTCTCAGTCTGTCTCTCTCTCTGTCTGTCTGTCTGTCTGTCTGTGTCTCAGTCAGTCAGTCTGTCTGTCTGTCTGTCTGTGTCTGTCTGTCTCTCTCTCTGTGTCTCTGTCTGTCTGTGTCTCAGTCTGTCTCTCTCTCTCTGTCTGTCTGTCTGTCTGTCTGTCTGTCTGTCTGTGTCTCAGTCAGTCAGTCTGTCTGTCTGTGTCTGTCTGTCTGTCTGTCTGTGTCTCAGTCAGTCTGTTTGTCTGTCTCAGTCAGTCAGTCAGTCTGTCTGTCTGTCTGTCTGTGTCTCTGTCTGTCTGTCTCTCTGTCTATGTCTCAGTCAGTCTATCTGTCTGTGTATGTCTGTCTATGTCTGTCTGGCTGTCTGTCTATGTCTGGAGTGCACACTGATGTCAGGACCCTGGCCCTCCAGGGTCGACTCACCAGCAGGATGGTGAAGTTCTCCAGCACGCTGTTCATCATGTACTTCTCTGGCAGGTGCTTGAGCTTGTGGATGAAGTTAATCATGTACTCGCACATGGGGGAACGGTTGAGGCGATACACGAAACGTCCGTTCTCAAACCTGGCGTACTCCGTCTAGGAGGGGGGAGGGGGGGGGGGGAGAGGGAGGAAGAGAAAGAAGGAGGGGGGGGGGGAGAAGGGAAGAGAAAGAAGGAGGGGGAAACGGCAGAAAACGGGGGAGGGGAGAGAGAAGGAGGGAGGAGAGATAAATGGCCGTCCTTCCGCTTCACCTTCCTAGTCTGCACGCAGGCAGGTGAACCACAATGCCGTGGCTCCACTCCTGGTCTGCCCTCCTCATGACCGAGCCCAGAGAATCTTCTTACCTCCACCTTCTCCACCACCTGCTTGCCAAAGGAGCACACCTTGGTGGAGCAGGTGATGGTCATGTTCTCGGAGCTCTCGTACTGGCTCGTCACGCCGTAGAACGCCCCAGAGTCATCCTGCACGTTGCAGTTCAGGTCCGCCTGGGGGGTCAAACACAGGTCAGGGGTCAGGGCACCGACAGCACTTAAAAGGGACAGTATGTATAAAAAAAAATCGATAAAAAAAAAGAAAAGTCCTAGGACAAGGCTGCCCCCAGGTGGCCAGGACAGGTACTCTAGCTTGACATTCAGAGAAATGTCAAACATTCTGTGAAATGTTTTTATAACATGTAATACTATTCAGGACGAGTCAAGGAATAAACAACATTGCCACCAAGTGAATCGTACCTGTAACTAAATAGATAGAATCGTAAATAGAAACCTCAACACTTGTCTAATGCAATGTTCTGTCACAGAACCAAAAGCTTCTCGGACATCAAGGTCAGTACACGCACGCAGGTCACGTCCATGTGAAAAAGCACGGGAGAGAGGAGAATACTAGACACTTCAAGGCTGAGTGTGTAGTATTCAGAGAGAGAGAGCAGTCACCCCGTTGTTGTTCGGTAATAAGGTTATATACAGTTAGGTCCATAAATATTTGGACATTGACACAATTTTCATCATTTTGGCTCTGTATACCACCACAATGGATTTGAAATGAAACAATCAAGATGTGCTTCAAGTGCAGACTTTCAGCTTTAATTTCAGGGTATTTACATCCAAATCAGGTGAACGGTGTAGGAATTACAACACATTTGATATGTGGCCCCCCCCTTTTTAAGGGACCAAAAGTAATTGGACAATTGGCTGCTCAGCTGTTCCATGGCCAGGTGTATGTTATTCCCTCATGGGAGTTCGTTATTTCATTGACAAGGAGCAGATAAAAGGTCTAGAGTTCATTTCAAGTATGATATTTGTGTTTGGAATCTGTTGCTGTCAACTCTCAATATGAAGTCCAAAGAGCTGTCTCCATCAGTGAAGCAAGCCATCGTTAGGCTGAAAAATCAAAACAAACCTATCAGAGAGATAGCAAAAACATTAGGTGTGGCCAAATCAACTGTTTGGTACATTCTTAAAAAGAAAGAACGCACTGGTGAGCTCAGCAACATCAAAAGACCCGGAAGACCACGGAAAACAACTGTGGTGGATGACAGAAGAATTCTTTCCCTGGTGAGGAAAAACCCCTTCACAACAGTTGGCCAGATCAAGAACACTCTCCAGGAGGTAGGCATATCTGTGTCAAAGTCAACAATTAAGATAAGACTTCACCAGAGTAAATACAGAGGGTTCACCACAAGATGTAAACCATTGGTGAGTCTCAAAAACAGGAAGACCAGATTAGAGTTTGCCAAAAAACATCTAAAAGAGCCTGTACAGTTCTGGAACAACATCCTATGGACAGATGAGACCAAGATCAACTTGTACCAGAATGATGGGAAGAGAAGAGTATGGAGAAGGGAAGGAACTGCTCATGATCCAAAGCATACCACCTCATCAGTGAAGCATGGTGGAGGTAGTGTTATGGCGTGGGCATGTATGGCTGCCAATGGAACTGGTTCCCTTGTATT
The DNA here is from genome assembly GCF_038355195.1 of Osmerus mordax. Taxonomy (NCBI): domain Eukaryota; kingdom Metazoa; phylum Chordata; class Actinopteri; order Osmeriformes; family Osmeridae; genus Osmerus; species Osmerus mordax. The sequence goes on from NC_090053.1 coordinate 18,015,565, forward strand.
TATCAATGATGTGACTGCTGACAAAAGCAGTAGGATGAATTCTGAAGTGTTTCGGGCAATATTATCTGCTCAGATTCAGCCAAATGCTTCAGAACTCATAGGACGGCGCTTCACAGTGCAGATGGACAATGACCCGAAGCATACTGCGAAAGCAACCAAAGAGTTTTTTAAGGCAAAGAAGTGGAATTTTCTGCAATGGCCAAGTCAATCACCTGACCTAAATTCAATTGAGCATGCATTTCACTTGCTAAAGACAAAACTGAAGGGAAAATGCCCCAAGAACAAGCAGGAACTGAAGACAGTTGCAGTAGAGGCCTGGCAGAGCATCACCAGGGACGAAACCCAGCGTCTGGTGATGTCTATGGGTTCCAGACTTCAGGCTGTCATTGACTGCAAAGGATTTGCAACCAAGTATTAAAAGTGACAATTAGATTTATGATTATGTTAGTTTGTCCAATTATTTTTGGTCCCTTAAAAAGGGGGGGGGGGGGGGCACATATAAAATGTGTTGTAATTCCTACACCGTTCACCTGATTTGGATGTAAATACCCTGAAATTAAAGCTGAAAGTCTGCACTTAAAGCACATCTTGATTGTTTCATTTCAAATCCATTGTGGTGGTATACAGAGCCAAAATGATGAAAATTGTGTCAATGTCCAAATATTTATGGACTTAACTGTATATAACCTTATTACCGAACAACAACGGGGTGACTGCTCTCTCTCTCTGAATACTACACACTCAGCCTTGAAGTGTCTAGTATTCTCCTCTCTCCCGAGCTTTTTCACATGGACGTGACCTGCGTGCGTGTACTGACCTTGATGTCCGAGAAGCTTTTGGTTCTGTGACAGAACATTGCATTAGACAAGTGTTGAGGTTTCTATTTACTTATATTTTATGATGTATCTAGTTCTGAGCATGTATACATGTGCTTCCTGACCCGGTCGCGGAGTGTGAAGGAGGTTGATAAAAGCCTTTAAGACAGCGTTAACTGAAGCTGTTCCGCTGGCTCTGGCTATCAAACAGATCCTCTTTTGTGAGCAACATCTGCTGTTTCACAGAAGCCCTAGGCACAGAGCCCCTGAGACATGTAGTAAATATTAGAGAGAGGGAGCGAAGAATAGAACGAACGTGTTTGTGAGACAAAGAGAGAAGAGTAGCGATAGAAAGTGTGTGTGAGAGAGACACACAAAGAAAAAGAGAGAGGTGGAAAGAGAAACAGAACAGGGAGATAGAGGGAGGGAGAGAGAGATAAAGCTACAGTGGTTTCCCATAATCTCACTCACCTGTCGAAGGGCAGGTGTTCAAACAAAGGCACCATCGTCCCCAACAGACACACACACACCTCACGCGCACACACACACACACACCGTCAGTCACAAACACACCCACACTCACTCCCTCACTCACAGTCACTCCCACCCCCACACACAGTCACACACACACACCCTCAGTCTCTCACACACTCACAAACACACCCCCATGGTCACGCAAACCTCACAAACACACTACACGCGCACACACACCGCAACTCACCCAGAACTTGATGAGGAAGAAAGAGTTGTGAGGGCCTTTCCCAAACAGCTCCTTGAGGCCTCCCTTCTTCTCGGGGAACTTGTCGTAGATCTGCCTTATGTCCACAGCCTCCAGCAGGGGGTCGCTGTATGTGTAGCTGGTCTGGCCTATGTGCACAAACAGGTGCTGAGGGGGGAGGGAGAAGAGAGGGAGGGATGGAGAACATCGATAGAGAGGAGGGAAAAGGACGAAAAAGAGCGAGAGGAAAGAGAAGAGAGAGAGACAAAGATGAAGAGGGAGATATTAAACGCACGCTCCATATTTGTGTTGGATTTTAGTAGAATATATGGTCCAACAATGTGTGGATGACATCTGGCCATTCTTGTATTACATTTTTTATCAGACACCTTGTTTGAAGACTACAGGGTTGTTTCAAAGTCACTGGTGCCTACACTAAGAATAACACCCACTGTCCAAGTATGAAAGATATGGTAAGATAAATGTTTGCTGTCTTAAAGATATATAAAGAAAAATTATAGCTTACAAACAGTGGCAGAATGACAGATTGCTTGTGTGGACTAGCAGCACATGTATACAGAAGTCAGTGTCTGGAGAACAGCCAAATAGACGTCACTGTTGTTTGTGCTCCATTCTCTCTCGTGTGTGTGTGTGTGCGTGTGAATGTGAGCGTGTGTGTGTGCATAACCATATGTATTGTATCTGTGTGTCAATCACATACGTGTACCTGTGTGCGTGCGCATCTCTGTTTCAGTACGTGATGTGTGTCTCTGTGTGTGTGTAGGTACGTGCTTACCTATGTGTGTGTGTGCGCGCACCTGTGTGTCCATGTCTGTGTTAATGTGTGTGTGTGTGTGCTGCTCACGTCGTCAGGGCCCCTCTGCTGCTCCAGGAAGGAGGAGAACTCGACCAGCCTCAGCTTGGTGGTGCCCACAGAGCGGCCCTGCCAGGCGGGGGCGCTGGGCGAGGGGGCGGGGGGGGGCTCGTACGCTGGGGAACACACACACATTAATACACACACACACACACAAATACACACACACACATTAATACACACACACACGCAAATACACACACACAAATACACACACACACACACACACACACACACAAATACGCACACACATTAATACACACACACACAAATACACACACACACATTAATACACACACACACACACACACACATGAACACACACACATTAATACACACACACACACAAGTAGACACACACACATGAACACACACACATTAATGCACACACATTAACACGCACACACATATATTAACACACACACGTATTAAAGGTTGTGTAGGCAAGTTGTGCGAAAGCGAGCTATTTTTGCTTCAATTCCAAATGTTTCAAACCATAATATCCCACCCCCTCCCTTCAAAGCGACTCCCACAAATCTATAGAAACGCACATTGAGTGCAGGGGCAGAGTGCGCGCAATTAGGCAGACAGACAGGTAGCCCGTCCAATCATTAGTCACGGTACGGCTTAATGATTGGTTTGTTTATTACAGTCTTGCGACACCCACAGATATCGGATTAATTTCATATTACTGTCAAACCTTAATATGTATTCCACACACACCCACAAAAAAAAAGAGCCGTAAATTCAAAACCGTTTTCGAACTCATGAAATCCCCAGGTCCCTAATGCCAGATCATTAGAGCCATCAGCCAACCGGCGTCCCTGTATCTGCACTGAAAGGCTGGCAGCAGGGCCCTGCAGGGACACGCTTACCTGAGATGGTGGTGGTCACCGCGGTCTGGATGGGGTAGGCCTGCTGGGTGAAGGGCTTGATGCTGAACAGAGAACACACACAGGTGATCAGCATCGTGACCAGGTCAGACCGAACGCAGCAATGGCTCGGTGTGCCCAGTTTAATGAGACGCCGTTGCGCGAGGCGCGCCGCGATTGGCGCTGGTCGCCGACAGCCCTCCTGTATTATCAGGGGGCTCTGTTCCCTTCTGCTCGCTTCTCAGGGGGAGGTCATGGAGAGTGCTTCTCTGGCCTCCACAGGGGGGGAGGCCAGGTCAATCAGACGACAGGGACTCGCTGTGTTAACAGTGGGTTACAGTGGGAACGTGCTGTCTTGTTGGGTGAGGTAATTTGGCCAGGAAGGCGATGGTGGAGGAGATGAGGTGCGAGGCAGGAGAGAGAGAAGGACTTACTCTTGTGAGGATCCCGGCTGTCCGGCAGACATCATACCCTGCCAGAACTAAACACAGAGGCAACAGAAGAGTTCCGTTTGTACAGGTTTGTTAAAGTACAAATACATTGGAATTGTTGTTCCTGCTCCTATCGGCTGTTTCGAGCTGTCTATCCTATGCGGTGGTTTCAAAGGTTCATTTCGACATGAGTAGAAATAAGCTTGGACGAGCTCTTCAGTCGTGAGCATTTAGCAGTGCATGTCTGCTCATCAGTCCTGCAAATCTGTCTTTTCTCTGCATGTTGTGTTTAATATCCTGTTGAACTGTCTCACAACAGACTGCACCCACAAAATGGTTTGATATCGCTCTTCTGATTATGCTATCATCTATTAATCCTGCAACTATGCAATATTGTATTTGAGACGTTTTTGTTGGACTGTAGTTGCAATATTATTGTTGTTCATCATGCCTGGTTGGTAAGATGTGGTTACTTGGCACTGTTCCTGGTAAATCCAGACTGTTCCGTGACTCTGTCTGATCACAGAAACACTGTTAGAACTATGCACTTCTGATCCTTGATCTTTTTGCTGGAACTCATTATGAGTGTGTGTGTATCAATTTGTGTGAGTGTGTATGTCTCCAAGTGTATCTGTCTGTGTGTGTGTCTGTTGGTGTATCTGTGTGTGTGTGTCTGTATCTGTGTATCTGTGTGTGTGTGTGTGTGTGTCTGTATCTGTGTGTGTGTGTGTGTGTGTCTGTATCTGTGTATCTGTGTGTGTGTGTGTGTGTGTGTGTGTCTCACCCCTGCTGCCCCAGGGAAGCTGGGTCTGGGTAGCCCAGGAAGGCCCAGCTTGCTGTGGATGGCCGTGGCCGAGACGATCTGGGCCGAGGACATGGAGGCCATGCTCTGGAGGGCCTTGTCCTTCACGTTCTGGTCCTGGACAACCACAACAACATCAGCGTCAACAACGAGCCGCAGGCAAACGAGCACACGCTTCTGCGGAAGGTCGCAGTCCCACGCACTCACAGACCTACAAGCAGGTGTCAGGTGGCTGAGGGGTTGGGGAATCGGGCTAGTAATCTGAAGGTTGCCAGTTCTAACTCAAAATGACGTTGTGTCCTTGGGCAAGGCACTTCACCCTACTTGCCTCGGGGGAATGTCCCTGTACTTACTGTAAGTCGCTCTGGATAAGAGCGTCTGCTAAATGACTAAATGACCTACAAGCAGGTTGCAAAACCCATGTTATTGATTGTTAGCAGCCCTCCAAAAACAACACAGGTTGGAGGACGGTCCACTGAGAGAGTGGGTCCGTTTTGTACACAAACTGGGCTCACACGCTGCTTATGCTCGGAAACCACGACCTCTGCTCTGATCCGAGGATACTTCAGTGGCGAACCTTGCCACTGCTCTCTGCCCTTTTGAGGGCGGGAGAGAACAGGTTGGTTTCTATAAGAACACAGGACATTTCCTTCCAGAGGAGCAGGAGGAAGTACTGTCATGCCGGGAACAGGAAGCAGGAAGTGAAACAGGGGCATGACCAAGCACGACTCCCGAAGACAACATGACAACCATCTCAACCATAACCAATCCCAGCAGGGCATCCATGTCGATTCTAATATGTTAATGAGGAGAGTCAAGATGAATGAACAGGCTCTGTGGCGGATGAAGCAGGGCGGGGCTAAGGTCAGTGAAGGCTGCAACTGCAGAAGGAAAACCTTCCTGTCTGACACACAGACAGGCAGACACACAGGCAGGCAGATAGGTGAACTGACACACGGAACAATAGATGGACAGACAGGTAAGCAAGCAGACACACAGGTAGACAGACAGGTAAATAGGCAGACAGACAGGGCAGAAGCCTAGGGAGGGTGGGGGGGTTAAATGAGGTCAGGGTAACTACTCACCATCCTGGTGACCTGCACACACACAGAGAGAGAGAGAGGAGGGTGCAGCTATAAGACCCCAGTAGAACACATAGGACCACAATAGAGATAAACACAGAGAGAGACCCTGCCAGTCAATTAGCATTCCTCGGACTGGGAGAGTGGGCACTCTTTTGTTAGTTACAGGAAGTAATTATGCCTGGAGGGGGGAGGGTGGGGGGCTGAGCGGACCGAGCCAATAAGAACCCTCGGATGTTGGTAATTAGGAGCCCTGGATACAGGAGTCACTGCGTCAGGCATCCTGTCCGTCACCACGGCAACCCAAACCAGGAAGGCGCGGGTACACACAGGCTGGGCAGTCTTTACCCATAATTCAACTGTCCACTACTGTTCATGCTTCTACTGTAGGTGGGCTCGACGGAGCCCCTGGCTGTGTTACTGTAGGGCTGTTTTACTGTAGGGCTGTGTTACTGCAGGGCTGTGTTACTGTAGGGCTGTGTTACTGCAGGGCTGTGTTACTGTAGGGCTGTGTTACTGCAGGGCTGTGTTACTGCAGGGCTGTGTTACTGTAGGGCTGTGTTACTGCAGGGCTGTGTTACTGTAGGGCTGTGTTACTGCAGGGCTGTGTTACTGCAGGGCTGTGTTCAGGGTTCTTGCAGGTTTCAGCAAGTCAAATTTAAGACCTTTTTAAGACATTTTAAGACCATAAAGATTGAAATTTAAGACCTACACGACGCATTACCCTAAAAAATATTTTAAAAAAATAAAATAAAAAAAATAAAAAATATTTCAATGAATTCAGTAATTGAAAAAGCATACATTTAATTTACAGATAAAACAAACACATTAGTAATTTTTGAATATTTTTTGGGCAAAGTTTGCAGCGAGTCTTGTACCTGGAGCTGGGTACCGCTTGTAACCAACAGCGGAAATCGCTGTGATCTAGCCATGTCTCGTTGAAAGTACACTTTCCCATTTTCCACACTTAACCGAACTTTAACTCTGAGGAAGCGCAGACGTATTTCGCGGGCAGGTATTGCATTTATGACAGGATTTGTAGTTTTATCACTGTGTACATACCAACACCAATATCCCCAGAAAGAACTACAACACACCGAACCAACGTTCTGAGGGCAGCGTTCTGCTGGTTTCGTTTGAAGAGCTCCGCTTTGTAGGCTGCGACTCAATACTTTTTTGCTACTTTGTCATAACTTTCTGCGGCCAGCGGTTCTGGAAATGAACGAGGGTAAAACCTTTTTTAGACCTGACTAAATTAATTTTAAGACCTCGGATCAAAATATGGCAGTTTTTAAAACGTTTTAAGGCCTTATATTTAAAGTTCCGAATTTTAGACTTTTTAAGACCCCGCGGGAACCCTGTGTGTTACTGCAGGGCTGTGTTACTGCAGGGCTGTGTTACTGCAGGGCTGTGTTACTGCAGGGCTGTGTTACTATAGGGCTGTGTTACTGCAGGGCTGTGTTACTGCAGGGCTGTGTTACTATAGGGCTGTGTTACTGCAGGGCTGTGTTACTGCACACGCAATCTCACCTTCAGTTTGGAGTGGAACTCTCTGGATTTCCTCCGGGCTAAAACCTGGATATGACTGGAGACCTGTTGGAGAGGGGGGAGGGAAGACAAGAGAGAGAGAGAGAGAGGAGCAGGGGAGGAGAGGGGGGAGAGAGGGAAACAAACAGTCTGTAACCATGACGATGAAAAGACTCCCCTTAACGGTGGCAAACAAACAAAACACACACACACACACAACACACACATCCCTTGAATATCCACTTCTCTTCCTGGCTATATAAACTAGGGAATAGAGAGAGAGCACCTGCAGTGTGGAGACATAGTAGCACTGCCATGACTCCTAGATCCCTCCAAGATAACTCCTAGATCCCTACTGGATCACTCCTAGATCTCTCCTTGATCTCTCCTAAACTCCAGGATCTCTGTGTTAAAGGGGTTAGGGGTTACTGCCTCAACAGAAACTCTGCCTCACCTGCTTCCTCGTCCTGGTCTTTCCTGTTCGGAGCTTAATGTATCTTGCTATTAACTCGTTGCGACCTGCAAGAGAAGAAACAGTGGATGACTGTTATAACATGTGAATGATTCAATGTTCACGATAGTTACAATTGCGTAATTTCCGGCATAAATATGCAAACATTAGCATACAGACATGGAATGTTCTTTTTGGTTGAAACAGGTTTGTGTGCGTGTGAGTGTGTGTGTGTGTGTGTGAGAGTGTGCGTGTGCCTTTCCTTTACAGGGTGCCATTTTGTTAAGTGGTGTCTGAACACCCTCTGACCTCGTCTGAGGGAACAGCATCTGGGGTTCTCCAGCCTTGTGACACCACTGACCCCCGCGACTCCCCCAGCCGCTCTCTCCAGCCCCGGCCTGCACTGTAATCTGCGGGCCTCCCGCCCCCTCTCCTCCCCGCTCCCAGTCACTCACACACTGTGTACACCTCACACCACAATACAGGCATTCAGGCAGACGCCTCTCCGCCTGATCAAAGGCCCGCAGACTACCAGCTGTAAGCATGTGCTTACTGCTGAATTATTCATTCATTTCACCAGATTGAAAACACGCTCAGCAGGACTTGGCAGGCGTGTTGAACAAGAGAGAGGGAGGGAGGGAGAAGGGAGGGAGATGGAGAGGGAAGGAGAGAGGGAGAGAGGGAAGGAGGGAGGGAGAGACGGAGAGAGAGGGAGAGGGAAGGAGAGAGGGAGAGAGGGAAGGAGGGAGGGAGAGACAGAGAGAGAGGGGGAGGGAAGGAGAGAGGGAGAGCGAGTGAGAGAGTGGGATGAATGGAGTGAGCGATAAAGATATTGAGGGGGAAGACAGAGAGAGAGGGAGGAAGAAAGAGAGAGAAAGTAAAGCGGAAAAGAAAAGAGGGGTTGTTGTTAAATTATTAATTTAAATCAAGTTTTAATTTAAATGTAATTTTTCAAGTTTTAATTTAAATGTGATTAAAATTATTAACTTAACAGACAATTTAGCAATCCACCAGTCCCCACGTCGCACCACCTCTGAACGCCTAACACACCTTCACACACAAACACACACCTCCAACTATGCTGCAAACTGGGATACGCAAAGATGCACTTTGACCTGTTGTTCTGCTCTCACAGACATGCTACAACGGTCAGAGAGGAGCAGGGACCTCTGGTTCTGGACAGTGGAGTGATGTCTGTTTATCACTGGATAGGAAGCTCAGGTCTCTCTCTGGCATTTAGAAGTTGGTGTGTCGAGGAGGGTTTTCTGATCTAGATTGAATATTCTGCCCCTTATCCGGTATCTGTCGGTTTCTCATCTGCGGCAGTGCTGTTTGACAGACTGAGGGGCATGGAGAAGGCCCAGCCCACTGATCCACTGTGACCTGTTTAGAACCAGTCAGAACCGGTTACGACCTGTTCTGCAGCAGTTATAACCGGTCATGACCTGCGGAGACGGAGGGACAGGCCCGTCGTTAACCACTCGTCTTCATACAGATTCGACAGTGACGAAGAATGAGTTGAATAGATGGTACAGTTTATGTCCCACCTGGAGAGCCCCTCTGTCCCTCTATCTTTCCATCCCTCCGTCCATCATTCTATATGCCACCGTCTCTTATCCCTCTATCTCTGTATCTCTGACCAGCATGTTCACATTAATCCTCCACGCTCCTCTCCACCCAGGACACAATATACCGGGCCTCAGGCTAGCCTTATAGGAGAGAGAGAGAGAGAGCGAGAGAGAGAGAGAGAGAGGAAGAGAGAGAGAGAGAGAGAGAGAGAGAGAGAGAGAGAGAGAGCGTGTGTGCAGCCAGGGCCCTCCTCCCAGTGAAAGGCTCCATATTGTGTCCAGGGTCTTTGTGATGCTAATGTGAGCCTGGGACCCTGCAGTCCTCCATCATGGCTGCAGGGACAGCCAGCCTATTGTCCAGAGGATCAGGGTCTTTCCTCCTCCACACACACACACACACACACGTGAGCAAGCCAACACAAGCCCACACACAAACCTGCATGCTAGTACATACACACATCACACTTGAACTACAATGTTACATTCTGCCACACACACACACGCGTCTACACACACCCACACACACTCGCACAGAGGTGCTTAACATATGATAGAAATACTGTTCTAATGACAACACACTCTCAGGCCCTACAAACGGACCAACTACAGTAGTTAAACATTATCAATGCACTGTTACCTCCTCTGGCCAAGGTTAGAGCACATTCATCTGCTGTGTGTGTGTGTGTACAGTATGCTGAACACTGTGGTGTAAAGTACCACTGGTGTTCTCAACCTGCTGTAGACCTTCTCTAAATCCCTGTGACAGCACAGAGATTTAATTGCCCCTGTGTGTGTGTGTGTGTGTGTGTGTGTGTGTGCGTGTGCGTCCGACCAGATGGTGCTGGCTGACCAATCCCACGGCAGGGAGATACAGGGCTTATAGTGATATGATCGCCTGCTCTATGCAGGCACTGAGTTCAGCCTTCATCACTCCTCCAAAGACAGCCATTCACACACACACACACACACACACACACACACACACACACACACACACACACATACACACACTTGGCTATGGAGGCTGACATCTGACTGCAGTCGACCAGCTGGCCATTCTAGGAGGCTTAACGGTACATTATGACATCCCCCCTCATCTCCCCAGCCCCCTCACCCCCCTGCCCCCAGGCCCATGAAAAGGCCCAGAGAGAGACCTCAAGGCCAAAGTCAGATGGCCAGAAACCGTGACGTGACGAGAGCTCCCCTTCTTATCAACGGACCAATGGAAAAACACGGGAGTACTTCCTCGTCTAGCAGCCAATCCAGACACAGCAAGCTGCTCTCTCTCTCTCACTCTCTGTTCTTCTCTGTCTTTCTCTCCCTCTCTCTACCCTCTGTATGTCTCTCTCTCTCTTTGTCCCCCTCTCTCTCTTTCTCTCTCTCATTTTGTTTTTCTCTCTCCCTTTTTCTCACTCCATTTCTCTCTCACTTTCTCTGTTTCTCTCTTTCCCTCTCGTTCTCCTTTTCCCTCTCTCCCTCTTTTAATATCTGACATCTGGAGAATGGCGATCTGGAAGAAAGTCAAACATCCAGATCCTAAAACATGTGATTATTTCATGCAATGGCTTTCAGATGTTTGTAAACTGCACAAGGCCACTACAGTGCCGGTTCACCATTCCAGACCACATGGGTTTAGAAGCCAAACCTTGGTGTAGCCTGGCAATCCTGTAGTGTTTGTATTTCAATAAGAATAAATGAAATGAAATCCATTTGTATTTCTTTTGCTCTTTTTACAACTAATGTCACAGAACGTTTTACAGCTGCCCATATTGTAAATCCCTTATTAGCTATGCTTCCTAATAAGTGTGTGTGTGTGTATGTGTAAGTCTGTGTGTGTAAGTCTGTGTGTGTGTGTAAGTCTGTGTGTAAGTCTGTGTGTAAGTCTGTGTGTGTGCGAAGCACAGGGGCTGGAAACATCACAGTGACATGCTGGAGTTCACACATGGGAAACAACCTCAGGTGACTGCAGCTACAGCTTAATCATAGCCTCACAGCCTCTCCAGTCTCCCGTCTCTCCGGCCTCACAGCCTCTACAGCCTCATGCCTCTGTAGCCCCACAGTACTCTGTCTCCACAGCCTCACAGCCTCTAAAACCTCCGGTTTGATATATTTCCCTTCTGCCTCCTGTTTTAGAGGCTGAACCCCCACAGCCTTTAAAGCCTTCCTTCTCAGCCTCTTCGAGGTCAGTATGTGGAGTCTCTACATCCAGGTCGTTACCTTCACAACCTCCCTACTCCCCATTGGCCACCCTCAGCCTCTAGTCTCCCTGACCCACCCTTAGAAAGTGACCTGTGTGTTTCCCCTTGGGACTTAGACTTGGCAGAAGCTGACAGGATTCTCACATCTCATCAACATATACTGTATTAATATAGATATACACGATGCAGAAATGTTTAGTGGCCTTTCACTAGCAGTGACGTTGTGTGTGACAGCAAGCACAGGCATGCCCTGCTCAAACACCTAACCCACAGGAGGTTTCCCTTTCTCTCCCCTCCCCCCTCATTCTCTCTCTACCTCTCTCCCCCAATTCTCTCCTCCTCCTCTCTGTCTCTCCCCTAAGTCTCCCCTTCTCTCTCTCTCCCTAATTCTCCCCTTCTCTCCCCCAATTCCCCCCTCCCTTCTCTCTCCTTCCATTTTAAAGCATGGCGTAAGCCGAGTTGTCTATGTGATAATCATCCACACAAAGTGTTTCCTGCCCTCTTCAGAGAGGAGCTCTTCCAGGCTTCCTACAGTCCCGACAACCTTCAACAACCTTCAGAAGCTCGGCTAGGAGGGAGCTAAGCTATCTGCCAGCGTCGCTCTCTATCTACGTCCCTGCTCCTCTCAGAATCCACCCTCTGAACCAACCGTCAAACTCTCTTTCCCCCAGTAAACTCTCAAACTCTCTTTCCCCCAGTAAACTCCTAGGCTGCTTCCAGACTCTTCTCCGTCACCTGCGTCTGCTGTCGGACAACACAGGGCCTGAGGAGCAACTGTCCTTTCACAGGAAGCAGAGTAAACCGGCGGTCCCCCCCCAAAACTCAGCTGTCTTTAGCAAGCGTGTATCCTAAACAGCAAGTATGAAAAGAACCCTTTGTCCACCATCCTGACACAGACAGAGGGGAACTTCCTGTTCTGAGTGACGAGACTTCCTCTCGGTAAAGGTAAACACATGGCGGGAGGGAAGACAACCAGTGCCGTGTGTGAGAGAACTTGTATCTTTGTTGCACTAGCATGTATGACCTTCCTAGTAAACTCTGGTGGGTGTAACACATTCATTCAACAGACCCTTTAAGACCCCAAACAAACAGTACAGGGGGATTTTGAACCTGCAACCTCTTGATCAGCAGTCAAACACTCTAGCCGCTGAGCTATACCCATTTGCACGTACGTCGTACTGTGAGGATGTGGACTCGAGGAAGGGTTGGTGAGTCGAATGTGCTTGCTAGCCTCAGGGAAACCCCAGAATGACTCCGACCTCCGACCCCTGTTCCCTTCCCAGCATGCTTTGAGACAGCCCGGAGGGTAATGATAGCAGGCCGTCTCTAACAGACACAGCATGCCTCAAATATCCATCACTCTGTTAGTCCTCTGTTTCAGTTACACTCAAACACAGAGGATACCAGAGGGAGAGAGAGAGCGAGAGCGAGAGAGAGGGAGAAGCAGAGAGAGTGAGAGACACAGAGAGGCAGAGATAGAGAGCGAGAGAGAGGGAGTGAGAGGGACAAGCTCTGCTTCACCAAGGAGGAAAACAGACATTGTTTACAAGCTGTAGGCCGTCGCCATGGTGACAGTTGCAATTAGCGGCATTGAGAGGAGGGAGATGAGGGCCGGGGGAGCACTCCAGTCGCTCCTCCGGTCCCTCCATCCTCCATGCCTTTACTCCCTGTAATTCCTCCCCTGCCTCCCTCCTTACCATCCCTCCTTTCCTCACCTCCATCTTCCCTTTATGCCCCGTTCGCTCCCCCCATCGTTCCTGGTACGCTCCCACTGTTGATCCATCCCTCGCTCTGTCGTCCCTAGTAACCAGATTCATCTCTGATTCCCAACCTACTCTATCCATCTTTCTCTCCCTCCGTCTCCCCTCCTATTTTCCCTCCCTCCCTCCTGCCAACAAACATGTTGTGAGAACACAGCCTCTGTGTCCTAATCTCGATGCAGCCGGGCGGACATCAAATTAAGTTGTTATTGAATCCAGGCTGTCTTTGGTGCCAGCTCCCCCTTTCTCTTTATCTCAGTCTTATTTCTCTCTGTCTCTCTCCCACCCCCACCTCTCTCTCTTTCTTTTTTCTTTCTTTCTTTCTCTCTCCCACTCTCAAATGTCCCTCTCTCTCTCTTTCTCTCTGACTAACAAATGCAAACCTTTGTAGTTATCTCAGCCAGTCATCTCTCTTCATCAGACTCAAGAACGTTCTTCATCAGAGTGAAGCACCTCTATTCCTGCTCCTGGGCGGTGAGACGACTGAGGGAGACGCTGGTCCTCACCGCAGCCCTCTGTAACCACCCCACGGCCTGCCTCACTAACCACCCCACGGCCTGCCTCACTGCCTCACTAACCACCCCACGGCCTGCCTCACTAACCGGGACAGCCCACAAACGATAAAAAGTTGTTCGGCGCTCGCAGAGAAATCTGGGTGTTTTTTTTGTGCCAAACGCTAACACCACCTTAAATTAAAACATGTATAAATAGAAATTTCAACGTTTAGGCCAAGTCACGTTGTTATGGCAACAAAAAGACAAGTCTGCCTGTTCTACCACAAAAGGTGTTCTACTTTGACTGTGCGGCTCCATGTTCCAGTCGACAGAGAATGTGTTTATAAAGGTAAACACAGGCAACAGTAAACCTGACTTTAGCAAGAACAAACACACCCTAACTCTTCACTACATGCACCTCTATGAACACTGACAGCATGGGAATAATAGAAAATTATATTTTCATTTAGCAGAGATTTGATCCAAATCGGATACAATAGAGTGGATTCAAACTTGTGACCCCTTGATCTACAGTCAAGGGAGTTATTGGTCTACAGTATGTTCAATCATGTCACAGGACTGGATATTGGTTTATATCTAATACTGTCACATAGCTGCTAATCATTCACACTCTGTACCACAGATGACAGGACTTGTCAGCTGTACAAGTCTTATGTGCCCTTTTTACAAGCAATGCCACAAACGGCTTCACATGTGCCCAAAGAACAGCACCTAAACCGACCAAACTGGACACACCAATGTTCTCACACCTATCCATTTGTCCGATCGATAAAACTCAAAGGGTGATGGGGTTCAGAGGCTTGGCTCCCGGTCTAGTTTGGTGTTGTTCATAAACCACCTGATCCTACGCTAGCAACGTCCAGCTGACAGACAGAGTGCTGAAGAGACTACACATCTCCTTATGGAAGTCTGGGGGTCTGTCACTTCTACAGAATTACACACAATCTCCCTGGCTGTCTGCTGTGTGTCTGACCAAACAGAACCGGACAGAGAAAGGGAGAGACAGAGAGACACAGAGAAAGAGAGAGAGGGAGGCAGAGAGACAGAGAGATGGAGAGAGAGATGGGATTGAGACAGAAAGATGGAGTGACAGAGAGAGATGGAGAGAGACAGAGAGAGAGATGGAGAGAGACAGAGAGCGATATGTAGAGAGACAGAGAGAGAGATGGAGAAAGACAGACAGAGAGAGATGGAGAGACAGAAATGGAGAGAGACAGAGAGAGATATGGAGAGAGACAGAGAGATGGAGAAAGACAGAGAGAGAGAGAGACAGACAGAGAGAGATGGAGAGAGACACGCTGAGAGAGAGATGGAGAAACAAAACACACACATCCCCCAGCTGTCCTGCCCCAGCTCTTGTACTCACCGTACATCTTGCCTTCGTCAGAGAGGATGATCTTCCTCCGGCCGCAAGGAGGGTAGATGGCCAGTGCCTCCTGGAAGCTCTGCTCGATGTCCGGGCTCCACACACCCTCCGGGTCCCCGTCCACGCCCTTGTCCCCGGATTCACTCAGATGCTCCATGTCCTCCCCAGTACTCTCGCTGCCACTCCAGCTGCTGTGGTGGTCCATGGTGACCTCTCTGGGTTGCTGAGGCTAACTCTAACAGGGTTGATGCTAATTGGGGTAATGCGAACTAGGCTAATGCTAAGAAGGCTAATGCAACTAGGCCAATGTGAACTGGGTTGATGCTAAGAAGGATAAAATTAACTAGACTAATGCTAACACAGCCTAATGCTAACCAAGCTAATGCTAGCAAGGCGACGGGTGCTTGACCAGTAGTAGGAAACCAGGAGTAGCAAATGCTAACCACAGTAGCAATGCTAACCCAAGTAATGAGGATAACAATGGTGGCTGGTCCAAGACCCCGGCCAGCAGGGAAGGAGGAGAAGGAGGACCTGGAGAAAGAGGAAACCACACAGAGAGTCAGCTGGTTAGTTGCTGTAGGCACAAGGAGCCCAGAAAGGAGAGCAGCTATTGTTTATGCTTCAGCCCCAGGCCTAGCTCTGGCGCTGAGGACTCATTTGGAAACAGGACCCAACACACACACACACACACACACACACACACACCCACCCTCCGCTAGAGGATGGAAGCAGAGAGGATGGAGCCGAACCATCCACACCAGGACCAGAACCAGAACTAAAGTCCAGACTGCTAGTTGGAGGCAGTATGAAGACCTGGAACTAACCAGGCACCTGGAGCAGACCAGACTTGGAGAGGAACACCACACACACACACACACACACACACACACAGTTAGTTAGAGAGAGAGAACAGCAGCTGCCTGCAGCATTGCCACATACTGTAGTACAGGCTGTATGGCAATGCTATCCTGATCTGGCTTACTGTGGACAAACCAGAGCAGGGAGGGAGTGAGAAAGAGGAGACAGGGAGAAGGAGAGAGAGGGAGAGGCAGAAAGAGAAAAGGAGAGAGAGAGAGACAGACAGAGAGAGAGAGAGAGAGAGAGAGAGAGAGAGAGAGAGAGAGAGAGAGAGAGAGAGAGAGAGAGAGAGAGAGAGAGAGAGAGAGAGAGAGAGAGAGAATCATGTGTTCCTGGCCGGGGAGCTGGCTGGCTGGCGCTGGCTGCTTGTCACTTCTACAGCAGCTCTAAGTTTAACAACAGGAGAACAGGGGGCCAGGCTTTAGACATGGAGATTAGTTAGCTGCTAGCTGCAAGTCCACATTTCTCTCCCGCTTAACATGACTGTATCTGAGTGTGTGTGCATGTGTCTGTGCGTGCGTGAGTTTGTATGTGTGCATGTATGAGTGTGTCTGTGTGTGCGTGTGTGTGTGTCTGTGTGCGATGGGATGGGATTGTTCCTGCCACTTCCTTACACCTGGGTAGAGAGTATGTTATCCAGTAAAACACAAAGCGCAAGCACAAAGAAGGGACGTGACAGACAGAGAGAGGAAAGAGAGGGGGAGAGAGTTAGAGAGAGAGAGGGAGTGAGAGGTAAAGAGAGGTAAAGAAAGTTAAAGAGAGGTAGAGCGAGTTAGAGAGGTAGAGAGAGAGGCAGAGGAGTTAGAGAAGAGAGAGAGGTAGAGAGGGAGTGAGAGGTAGAAAGGGAGTGAGAGGTAGAGAGAGAGAGGTAGAGGAGTTAGAGAGTAAGTAAGTAAGTAAGACTTTATTTATATAGCACTTTCATACAAGAATTACAGCTCAAAGTGCTTTACATAAAAAGAGGGAGAGAGAGGTAGAGAGGTAGAGAGAGAGAGGTAGAGGAGTTAGAGAGGGAGAGAGGGGTAGAGAGGGAGTGAGTGGTAAAGAGAGTTAGAGAGGTAGAGAGAGAGCGGTAGAGGAGTTAGAGAGGGAGAGAGGTAGAGAGGGAGAGGGAGTGAGTGGTAAAGAGAGTTAGAGAGGTAGAGAGAGAGCGGTAGAGGAGTTAGAGAGGGAGAGAGGTAGATAGAGTTAATGAGAGAGGGAGAGAGAGAGCACAAAAGCAAAGGGCTGAGGGATTGTGTGAAGGCTTGATGAACAGCTAATCCACCCCAGCTGCTCCCTCGTTGGACAACACGCACACACACACACACACACACACACACACACACGCAAACAGAGAGCTGTGTTCTGACTGAATCGTCAGATGGCAACTATTGTACTATGAACAAAGTGACTGTATAACAAATCACTCATAACTTAATTTCCATCAACAATAACGAAAAAAACGTATATTTTCCTATATAAGTGCATGACAAGTTATAATTACCTAACCCCTCTGTGGCTTTGTGGAAATCCACAGCTGCCCCCCGCCCCCCACCCCCCCCATCAAGCAGCAGCCCTCTCCTAAGACAAGACTCTATTCATCCCAGCACACTTTGTTGTACAGCGCTGCTCTCAGCATATGCTTCCTCTAGAATATCACGGAGGCGCAATGTGCGTGTGTGTGTTTTTAAGTGTGTGTTTAAGTGTGTGTGTGTGTTCAAAGTGTGTGTGTGTGTGTTTGTGAATGTCTATATGTTTAAAGTGTGTGTGTGTGCATGGGTGTTTAAGTGTGTGTATGTGAGCAATTGTTTGTGTATGTGAGCAATTGTGTGTGTGTGTGTGTGTGTGTGTGTGGTTGGGGGCTGCTAGTAAAGAATCACCCACAGTGCCGACATAGCTCTGACTAACTTTGGTTTTGTGTGCTAGCAACGCTGACTCTGCACAACTAACTCGTGGTCCCAGCGGTGCGTGTGTCTATGTTTGCATCTGTGTGTGTGTGTGGGTTCGCATTTCTGTGCATGTGTGTGTATGCGCATGTGTGTGTGCGGATTCCATTCTAACCACTAAATGACTCTGTTTTTTGGCATGCTCACTCGACCGGACAGGGAGTCACAGGGCTGGTGTGGGTAATGGTTTCCAGCAGCAGGATAAAGACTTCTCACAGCTGACCCTCACTCTCGCCACACACCTAGCTCCACTCCGCGAGGGCCTCGTGTCTCCCTCTGCTCCCCAGGCCCGGCTGCCCTCTCTGGGGCTGCGGAGCCGAGGTGGAGGGGGCGGATGGAGCTCAACCTCTTTCCAGATAAAACCGTGTTTGGATTTATGGTTGTATCCCAATACACAGCTATTCAGCAGCTGCTAATTACAAGAAATACAATTACACAAACTGTTATTTGGATCGTATGTCAAATGGTGTTTACTGGGCTATTTCTGAATATCTCTGATAGGAGCTTTATGTTCCTAGCATAAGGTCGTCACACTGTGTGTTTTCACATGCTGGATGTTGTTAGTATCACAGAACAGATTAAGAGTTAATCCTTACGGATTACCAGAAGATGAGTTGAGGAGTTAGAGATGCACACACCCGCACTGTCTCACACACGCGCACACACACACACAGTACTGTTAGTAAGAAAGTACGAAAGAAAGAAATGTAGACAGTGGCGGCTGGGACTTTGCAGCGGCCTCCCCGCAAAGTCGGAGCTCGAGGCTCCTCCCCTAAATCCACTCAAAATGTATGTCCATCTATAATCTTATACAACTGCCAATAGACTGATTGCTGTCTACCTTTAGCAATATATTCAGCAATGTGAGAGAGAAATAAAAAAAAGTTTAAAAATAACAAAAGCACAATTGCGTCAGCACAACAGCAGCCTATTTGTCATTGTTCAAAACCAAAGACAGCGCTATAGCCTTTTGATAGTTCAGCACCGCCGCTGAAATAACACAATCAATGGAGGGAAAGGAAAACATTCATTCTTGACATTAAGTAAGCAAGTATATTGGTTGCTGGTGAAGACGTGGTGCTGCTATCTACCTGCTGCTGCGGTAGTGTTTCGTCTGTGGAGATGCTGATGATAGCTTCCTCTCTGGCTGGTCTAAAGTGTGTAATCTTTGGGTATTTTGCTTGAGCTTGTTCAGACAACAGTTTATTGCTGCGCTTTTGAGCACCGCTTGCATATTTTCTTTTACTTAGGCTATGTCTCTACCGTCATCTAGAAAAACGTAAAGATTAGCATTTTTGAAATGTGCGCGTTCAATACACAACAGCCATTGTTGCCAGATTCAGGGATTTTGAGACTATTAAGCCCATGGAAGTGGATGAAGATCTGTTACGTTGCCTATATTACGGGATTTCTTTACCCGGTAGTTGAAACTTGGGGCTCTCAATGAGCGCCCTCAAAGTTTTTTACTTTTTAAAATATATATATTTTTTATATAGGCCTAGTCTGTTTTTTGCTATGCAGGGCGGGGGCTTCCCAGCCGCCACTGAATGTAGATAGAGAAAGAGAGTGAGGTAAAGAAAGAGAGAGAGAAGAAAAAGAGAGTGAGAAAGAGAGAAAAAGAGAAAGAGACAGAGAGAGTGAGAGAGCGAGAGAGAGAGAGAGAGAGAGAGAGAGAGAGAGAGAGAGAGAGAGAGAGAGAGAGAGAGAGAGAAAGAGAGAGAAAGTGAGAAAGAGACAGAAAGAGCGAGAGAGAGAGAGCGCGAGAGAGCAAGAGAGAGAGCGAGAGAGAGTCATTTACTCTTCCTCAGATCATCACCAGAACACCCTCATATCCCTCAACCACGGACACATCCCAGCATTTCCACAAACTTCAGAAAACATGTCATCTGTACAGACGCCCAACTCCTACAGTCAGCACTCAACACTTACTAGGATGGATCACCACAGACAGACAGGCAGACAGCCTGTCTGTCAGCGTGTAGTGGATGAACCCATCACCATCAGGTCTGGGGTGTTGCACGCCTGCACACAATGTGTGTCGTCCGTCCCCCCCTTCCCCGGAGTACAAGACCTATCCTCCGACCCCACAATGCAAGACAATGTCTTGTCGCTTGGCAACCTGTTCTGCCCCACTGCTTCAGGTCTAACGTGCTGGGGAGGGGGGTATTGGGGGTGGAGAGGGAGGGGGTGGGGGAGAGGTAAGGGAGTGGTCAGAGGGGGTAGATGGGGTGGGGAGGGAGGTGGCAGGGGGTAAGAAGGAGCAAAGGGGCAGTAGACTGCCGTGATTGGGGCAGTATGTCAGTGGGGCTAGGTGCTGGAGGGGCTGTGTGTGTGTGTGTGGGGGGGGGGGGGGGGGGGGGGGGGGGGGGGGGTTGAGAGGGCCCCTGGTGGCAGATGGGAGAGAGAGATTAGTCATGCAACACTCTTCTGTGGTTACTGGCGACTCTCTCTTCATCTGCTTCTACCCCTCCTTCCCCCTCCCTCCTGGCTTCTCTCTCTCTCTGCTTGCCCACCCTAGTTCACATCTCTCTCTCCTTGTTTTAGTCCCTGCCCCCCCCCCCCCTTCACAGCTATTACAGGCTTGAGTATTCTCCCTCCTCCTTGTTGCTATCTCTGCCTGCCTCAACCCCTCTGCCTGCCTGACCCCCTCTCTCCTCTCCTCTCTCCCTGCAGTCCTCCATCTCTCCTGGCTACTCTCTCCCTCCTGTCCTCCCTCCAGTGAGGGGACAGACGGCCAAACAAACACAATACTGGGATGGGAAGGGATCCATACACAGGGAGGAAAGGGGGGGAGGAAGGGGGAGTGAGCATACCATCCACAGCAAGCAGCTGTCTAACACACACACACACAGTCTTTTTCTTTCTACCCTATCCTGATTCCTGATGCCAGCCTGTGGGGCCTCCTCCCCCAGAGTGTGTGTGTGTGTGTGTGTGTGTGTGTATGCAGGTGTAAAAGAGTCTCCAGGCACATAGGGGTATAAGCACCAGCAAAAACAGAAGAGTATGCCAGAACAGCCATGTGTGTTGTAATGAAATGTAATGATATGTGTGTGTGTGTGTGTGTGAGGAAGCATCACCAGGGGGTTCCTGTTGGTGGCCACACACACACACACACATATCATGTAAGCGCTGGTACGCTGTCAACTCTTGTTCTCTCTCCAGGATGTCTCCAGGATGGAGGTTGTTTATAGTGGGTCCAACAACACACACACACACACACCCCTGGTTTAACCAAGGGCCTTCTCTAAAGCCAACTTTGTCACAGTCAAAAAAGACTGCACAGAAACAAGCTTATTTCACTTCACCTCCAACATTGTGGATTTGGTGTTCTGATGGCACGACAGGATGACTTAAAAACCACTTCTATGAAATGACGGCCACAGTTAGCGACAGATCGATGACCATTTCAATCTCTCTCCCTCAGAAATAAATGTAGAATCAACCATAGCCACTTTTTCTTCCAATATAAAACCAGTCTGGTCCACACACCTGATCCAGATCCAGCCTGATTATCGACAACAGAATAAACAAGTCTCTCCCTCTGAAGAGTACCCTGGATATTAAAGGAGGTCACATGCTTTCAGACCTTGCTATTCACACTCTTGTTCCTTTATCTGTCTGTTTTTTTGTCATTCCTCATAAAGGGAGAATTCAATTAGGCCCAGGCTGACAAGCCCTTTCAGACTGTTCTGAGAGATTTGTTAGCATCTAAATAACAGGTCATAAG
This sequence comes from Osmerus mordax, assembly GCF_038355195.1. Lineage (NCBI taxonomy): Eukaryota > Metazoa > Chordata > Actinopteri > Osmeriformes > Osmeridae > Osmerus > Osmerus mordax. The sequence goes on from NC_090053.1 coordinate 18,037,057, forward strand.
CTAGCGAACAGGGACTTCTGTTTCTCTGTATCTCAGAGTCCTGGCAGCCTGACACTGTGCCTCCCCCCCCCCCTCTCTCTCTCCTTTATCCTCTGTTTCTATGTCTTTTTTTTTCACTTTACCCTCTGTCCTTCTCCCCCTTTCTCTTCCCCCCCCCCCCCCCCTCTCTCTCTCTCTCTGAGAGAAAGGCTCGCTGAGTTACTCGCCTGTCTGCACGTCCACTCGTCTATTTACCGACCGCAGCTCTGCGTCTGGCTTCGACGCAAGTCTTTGTCACGCTGTGTAGTAATTGGAAGAACAAGAAGGAAGGGCTTGTGAAGTATGGAAGCAAATCGTTACCAAAATTCAAATGCAAATGCATTTCCAGAAAAGCATTTGCATTTTAAGTATGTGGCTGCATTATTTGACTCATAAATGAAATTACTAATCAATCATCCTATTTGCATTTTAATTTTCTTCTTCAAGAGTGCTCAATCTTTCACTTAATTAAAATGAAAAAGAAATAGACATTTGAGATTTAATTTTCAAAACATGCCCCAGCAAATAGATACCAAAATTAAATTTGAAATGTAAAATTTGAAAATTCAAATGCATTTCCAGAAATGCATTTTCATTTTAAGAACGTGGCTGCAAAATCGTGACCACAATTCAAATTCAAATGCATTTCCAGAAATGCATTTTCATTTTCAAGAAGGTGGCTGCAAAATCGTGAACACAATTCAAATTAAAATGCATTTCCAGAAATGCATTTTCATTTTCAAGAACGTGGCTTCAAAATCGTGAACACAATTCAAATTCAAATGCATTTACAGAAATGCATTTTCATTTTAAGAACGTGGCTGCAAAATCGTGACCACAATTCAAATTCAAATGCATTTACAGAAATGCATTTTGATTTTAAGAACGTGGCTGTAAAATCGTGACCACAATTCAAATTCAAATGCATTTGCAGAAATGCAAAATGAACGAAAAAGCATTCTGAGCGGCGCAGCAGAGTGACGTCAGTAGCCGCTCTTCTTCAGCTCCCTGCTGACCGAGCTACCCATCTTGTTCGGTAGGGAGCGGTGCGCACATCTGCATTGCATTACATTGCAAATGTGCCGGGAAATTGATTGAATTGCCGGGTCTTTAGAGGACGCATCACAGACTGAGCAACTTGATGTCAAACAATGACTAAAACAGTGGCAGAGCTACTATTAATGTGTAAATCTGTGACGGCAGAGTATGCAGCCAAGCTCTCTATGACTTGTTCTACTCGGTCACGGGCATCAGACTCAGATATATTATTAGATTCTACCTGTTCAGCTAATTCTAACAGTGTTTGCACAATTTAAAGGAGCGCCATGGTCTGTGATGCGTCCTCTAAAGCAGCGGTCCCCAACCTTTTTTGCGCCACGGACCGCTTTCATGTAAGACATATTTTCACGGACCGGCAGAACGGACTGGGAGGAAAGATAGGCCCTGTATGCATGTACATTCTGGGTTTGATGTGATCCTAGTTAGTGACTTCCACACTTAATGCGAGCGCACGGAGCGCGCGAGAAAAATAGTTTAGCTGATTTGAGCGAAAAAAGGTTTTGGGAGTTTTATGTAAAATAAACAGCCGTTTTTCAATTGACCCATCTTTAAGTTTCTTAGCCTGGTTTTCCATCGTTATATTGTTACTAGCTAGCTTTCGATGTGTCAGTCCCACTGTTGTGTGTGACTATAAGCTACGACAGTGACACCCGAAGTGCGTTCCTTATATCCAGTTCAGGCCTATTCCATAATTTTGTTTGATTGCTGTCACGGCAGAAAATCCCGCTTGATGTTGGAAATGGAAGCAGGGTTTTCAGTGCTTTAGTGGCGATCTCAGGATAGCCTTCATCCAAAACACCGATAGAGTTGTTGTTTCAAACAGGCTTCATTGAGTGGTAACTATCACTTGTCATGTGTCAAGAGGAAGAGACGCGCATGATACCGTTCAATAAAGCCCACAAACTTGCTAAAAAATTAGTAAACACGCGTCTTTGCAGAGCTTTTTTTGCTCAGGGGAAAGGCCCGCGGAGAACGAGAGAATCAGGTCAGAATAAAACGTATTTCAGACTCTGATAATCAATTAAAAGGAATAATGTTATTAATTATTTTTTGTGCGGCCCGGTACGAAATGACCGGTCCGTGGACCGGTGGGCACCGGTTGGGGAACGCTGCTCTAAAGACCCGGCAATTCAATCAATTTCCCGGCACATTTGCAATGTAATGCAATGCAGATGTGCACACCGCCCCCTACCGAACAAGATGGAAGCTGAAGAAGAGCGGCTATTGACGTCACTCTGCTGCGCCGCTCAGAATGCTTTTTCGTTCATTTTGCATTTCTGCAAATGCATTTGAATTGTGGTCACGATTTTACAGCCACGTTCTTAAAATGAAAATGCATTTCTGGAAATGCATTTGAATTTGAATTGTGGTCACGATTTTGCAGCCACGTTCTTAAAATGAAAATGCATTTCTGGAAATGCATTTGAATTTGAATTGTGGTCACGATTTTGCAGCCACGTTCTTGAAAATGAAAATGCATTTCTGGAACTGCATTTTAGTTTTCAAATTTTACATTTCAAATTGAATTTTGGTATCTATTTGCTGGGGCATGTTTTGAAAATTAAATCTCAAATGTCTATATCTTTTTCATTTTAATTAAGTGAAAGATTGAGCACTCTTGAAGAAGAAAATTAAAATGCAAATAGGATGATTGATTAGTAATTTCATTTATGAGTCAAATAATGCAGCCACATTCTTAAAATGCAAATGCCTTTCTGGAAATGCATTTTCATTTTGTTAACGATTTGCTTCCATAGTGAAGTGTGTATCTTCACAGGCTGACTTGTGGCTTTGCAGCCTCACGTAGTAGCAACTGAGCATGTGGATGGTGAATATTAAAGCTTAATATAATATAAACACATTTCCTTCCCAGCCAAACCCCGGAACGTACACTCACACTCTCACACACACGCCTAAATGGGAAATCAATTTTGAGTGCATGAAAGCAAAAAATCTTGTGAGGGTTTCTAAGCAACAGCTTTCATTTACGGTGGGTTATTTATGTCCCGTAAGCCGAAATAATGTTCGAAAAAATAATTAAGCTAAAATAAAGCACTTAGGCCTGGTTGGAGATTCAACAATCAGGTGGATACAGCATTAATCGGACTCTCATGCCATGTTTAGAATGTTGACAGTCTTACACAAAACTGAAACACAATCGCAACATAATTCCTTCATGAATCAGGTGACCTAAAGCTTCACGTGGGAGATTCTTCATCCTAGACATGCCGCGAGATTTCTCCAGAGGTGTCAGTTTACTGTAACGAAAAAGTCAATACAGCTCCATTCATCGTCTGGTCCACGTACATCTGGACTGTGGTGTCTCATGTCACTTGTCAGGTTTCCTGGCAGTGTATGTGTCCAGTCTACTGTGCTGTCCCCTGGTAGTGGAACATACAGCTGAGTCAGACCAGTATTGGCTGTTTTCCTAATACGGTACCCACTCCCCCCACCCCCACCCCACCCCCAGGAAACAACACCACGAAACCAGGAAATGGAGGCCAGGGGGGGTCAGAGTCACATCAACACACTCTAATAAGTGTGAACCCAGGATCAGTCTGTCGAGTGAGTGTGTGTGATCCCGTCTCGACGCCCAGCAAGGAGAGGGGCTGGAGGGAAGAATAGAAATCTTCTTTCTTTTCCACTTCCCTCTCTCATCTTCACTCCTCGCCTCGCCTTTATTCAAAAAGCAAAATGAAAAACTCCACCCCTGACCTTCCCAGCCAATGGGAGCTTTCAGAGTGAGGGCGAGAGAGAGAGAGAGAGAGAGAGAGGAGAGAGAGAGAGAGAGAGAGAGAGAGAGAGAGAGGGAGGGCAAGGGAGACTTTTGTGATTCGGAGTGTGTTCAAAGCATCTTTGACCCCCGTCACCAGAGTTCCAGTGTACAGTCTGAATGAGGGATGGTGACCCTCCCTCTCTCAACCACCCCCCACCCCCCCCAGAAGCCAACAGAATAACCTCTCTGATTGTGTTTTACCTCCGCTCGCGTTGAAACTCTTTCAACGCTTTTCCATTCCAGACCCACGACCGAGCTGTTGCAACCAGGGCCTCTCGTGTGTTTATATCTTGACTACTTTTACTCAACTTTATATTTTGTTGAAAAAAACATCAGGCAGGAAACACAGAAACCTCACACCTGAAATGAGTTTTTTTCCCTCTCACGAATGATTGGAGACATTAAGCAATATGAAACTTTCCCAGCACCCCCTTGCTGCGGTTATCCCACCATCAGTGTGGGCACCACTGCACTCTGTTCAAGAGGGACAGGAAGTCGTTGATGACAACACATCCTGCTACCAGCCATCGCACAGAATTCAGGAGTGAGCTTTTGTTTCGGGATCTTACTCACAAAATCACAGAGGGATTGGATAGTGCTATCATGTACTGTGAGGGATTTGGTTACACACGTCCACAGGTAGACACGCCCCAGCGTGGTGCAAACGGTGTCCCGCACTGCGTGAGGGGCCAGCCTGCTCCAGCCAGGACTGGCCTGGTCTGGGAGGCGAGGCCAGCTCAAACACCCAGCACCGCAACGCTTTTGTGACGTCAGGTCTACCTTAGGCCATGGGTGGGTGGGCATGGGGGGGCGGTGGAGGGGGCACAGACCAGACCAGGCCTTCTGCAGCCAGCAACACCCCCCCCCCACACACACACACACCCCTCCCACCCCCCCAGGAGGACATCCATTGTTTCCCTGTTCCCCAAACAAAGCCTGCCCCCCCCCACCACCACCCCCTAGCTACGCCCCCACACACACACACACACCAGCTCCACTGCCCTATTGTCGGCCTAACAAACCGGCTCCGAAATGTCATTACATGTGAGTTCTCTTTCTTCTATCACACACTCCATTGGCTCTCTGCTGAATTGACTTCATGAAACACAATCTTTCTCAGAGCAAAATCTATCCTTTTCCTTTATATCTCTCTATCTCATGCTGTCAGACGATCATTTTCATCCAGAAGACGGTGTCTCCGTCTTAGCAACCTAAACCATAACAACGTAACACTGACTTTAGCACTGTCACCTCTTCAAAATATAGATATTTTTTACACAAATAACAACTTTGTACGACCACTGATTCGCAGTGAACCAAAGCAGGGACATTTGATTACAAGTGAGTGAGATCAACGACTGTTTCACCTCACCAGTCTGTCGTTGCCACACGGACTGAATCATCTGTAATCACAATACCGTATGCCTCTCCTTCACTAGAAAGAATGATTACGTCTCAGCTCTCTTGAGTGGACGGCCTACTCTTCCTCCCTTTCTCTCACGCGCAGAGTAAACAGAGAGAGAAAGAGCGAGAGAGAGTTAGGGAGAGAGGGGGGGGGGGGGGGGGGGGGGAGAGCATACGGGCAGCAACTGAAAACTGCCAAGTTGTAATGGCATTGATAAGCAGGGCGAGCAGTTAGCTAGATGTGAGCAATGCACACACAGGCCATATGGTGCCTCCGCCACCGCCGCCTGTTGCTGCAGTGACAATAGAGAGGTCTGGACACACACACACACAGGCTGGCGGGCCAACACATGGCCGTATGTTAGTTGCCGGGTCAGAAGGCAGGCTTTCCACAGTATCCAAGCCCTGAGCAAACGACTGGATCTGCATGGGTTTCCTTCCTCTACAGGTGCTACGAGTCCCCGAACAGATGCCAACTGACGGGGGAGAGCGGGAGAAGTGGGCTGTTTGCTCCCTATGCGCACTTACACACACACACACGTACACACACACACACTCTCCCTCGACCCCCTCCTCTTTTACACCCCCCCCCCCCCCCCCAAAAAAAATCCTCCACTCATCTGGAAGTAAAACTATCTGCTGAGCTTTCTTTTTTTCCCTCCACTTTCCTAAGATCAAGAAAGGCTGGGGTTTCTAAATCATCCAGAACGGATGTAGCCTATACATATGTAAAATAACAGGTGAAAAAGGAAAAATGTTTGGTTCATGAACAAAACAATGTGTAGGTGTCAATGGGTAATACAGTAAATATGAATATAAAATTATGACTGTTACACATTTTTGTCTGTACAGTGCAAAATTCAATATGAATAACAATCAACTGCTTATACTCTAATATTCGGTTCCAGGTAAACCAACCTAAATGTAATTTGCCGAAGAATAATTACACAATGAACACGTTTTAATGTCTCAATTTGTTTCTTAAAATAATTGCCTTTTAGTTGAACAAATTGTTGTTTGTATGGATTGTAATCCCTTAATGCTAAATATCCGTTTTAAAGTAAAAAAAGAAAAAGAAGAAAAAAAAGAGAAAACAAAAAGAAAAAAGAAGACCTTTACAAAGTTTGAAAGTTCTCTTTCGGGGAATAGCCAAGCTCGTGTGATCCTCATGAACAATCTCAGTAGTTAACCTACTGCCCTTTCATATCCTAGTTATTACACAAGACTATTAAATAAATCATTTATAAATCATTACTCAAACAAAACAATAAAAACATGTCTTCCGTACTTCTTTACTCTCGGTCTACGTTAGGCAAATCACTTGTACACTAGCTAGGCCATGTCCTTTTATCAACTATTGAGAGATCTCCTATAGGGGGGGCATGCTGTTGAGCAACGAAATCTAGACCTACATGAACTAAGACTCGGCTATCATGACACAAGATTAAATATTAGGTTTGCTGGAAGGGTTATGGTCTATAACGTTCACAAGTTTAGATTAAGTAGATAAAATAGTACTTACAGATAGGTTTATCGACAGAAAAGCCTCCTGATGCAACAAGTCCTTTGACAACGGGCTTTGTTGAGCTCGACAGGAGACGGGGAATACTCCTGACGGCAACTCCCTGCCTGTAAGTATAGGGGGAAACTGAAACATTTAACCGTTATAAGAGTATCTTACCATCAACTCTCCATTTAGTAAAATTGATCACAAGTTTTTCGTAGTTGCCATACGATAAATAAATAAGCCAGTGTTAAGTGAACGCCGACAAACCGGCAGGCTATCCCAAAGCTTCGCCGGAAAAATTTAAAAAATGTCAAAGATTTTCAAGCTATGTCGAACGTGGAATAGGTACCTTTTCGTAAAAGCGGCAGTACCGCTCCGAAGCCAACACTAACGTTCACAATTGCAATATTTGGATAAATAATACAATATTACAATATAATAGGCTACATTGCTTGCCATCTACGTTTAAAAAGATTAAACCAAAGTAGCCCAAGCAGTAGGCTAAAGACAAACTCAAGTAACAAGTAACTAACTTACCTTAAAACGTATTAAATAATCAACTGCTGCAAAAGTTATTCTTGTTTACTTTGTAATAAGGTATGGAATTTCTTTGTAAACTGCCAAGTAGATTTTTTTTTGTCGACCGGCTGTGTGCGTAATTCGTTTCGTATCTGCAGGGATGCGAAATATGCGCGGAATGAGAGCAAGAATGAAATGAACGCAAAGATTGAGATTGGAGGGCGGAGCGTGAATGGCGTCATCCAGAGCTCCGCAGCCACGGAGACAGAAGCGGGAGAGGAGGGCCACAGGGAGGAACGTAGCCTCGTAGCTCTACTTTATACCGAGGAGCAGTAGTCCGCCCAAACCAAGGCCTAAACTCCGATTCAGAGGACAAGCCGTATCTGTGACGGTGGTTCATGTCAAAACAATAGTTTGGAGAAACATAATGACTCATGTCAAATTTCAAGCATGAGAATGACATGACACAATACACGCATATGACTAGCCTTAGTAGGCTATCTGTAACTGAAAAGGACCTACATTTCGTGGAATTTGCTGAAAGTTATCATCGTTTTTGTCTGTGTCTAAATGGAGTGACATTTTTCCAAAACAGTCGGGGATGCGGTGATTTGACTTAATAGTTGGTAGGCCTACAATTCCTTTACTAATGATAAAACAAATACATTTTCAACACATAGCTGATTTCATTACCTGTGTCACGGGCCATTCTTGTAAAACGGAAATTAACTGTTTAACCTGATAAAATTATGAAGGATACCAAAATGCTGTGACCCTTGATGAAACATGGTCAAACTAAAAACATAAAAGTTTTGTCTGTGCAGATGAGGTGTAGGTTGCACAGAAGCAGTGTTTTTGTCCACAAGGCCAAGATACAGGCTCAGATCTCCTCAAACATGCTTTTTAAGAAACGAATCACAGAGAAGAAGTGGTTGCCTAAAACCCCAGCTCCTTTCAGTTTTCCCTCCCTAACCCCCTATTAGAGCTCTCCAAGTGGAGGCCAGCGACTGAGAACAAACACAGCTATCTCTGGGTCATGACCTGAGAGTACACACACACATAAGTCCTAACCTGACACCAGGACACCCTGACCCTAAACTGCTTCCCACCCCTCTTCTTATCCACACCAGCTTGATGATAAGATTGCTAGGGTGGTCTCAGGTTTCTCAAGGTACAGTTACAATCACACACACACACACACACACACACAGGGAAATAAAGCACACTCAGGCAAGAATACACACACAGGCAACACTTTAATTCCTTCCAGGCATCCCAAAGTACAGTATTCAGACCAGCAACCGACCGTAAATTAGATCAGAGCATATCAACCGACGCCATCTTGTGGTCGGGGTAGAGCAGTGTTGACTGGGAGAGCACAGGGACAGGAAGGATAGCGGCCTGAGCTTCAACAGCGAAATGCTTTCAGCTCGTTGGCAAGTGGGCCTCAAGGACCTGAAATGAGATTTTCTGCCGACTCTGATTGACAATTATGTCTCCAAAGCAGTAATTTGGTTACGGGCCTGTTGATGCTAGTGTTATTATTGTGTCAACCAAAGGGAATCGGCATGTTTCTGCTCAGTGTGACAGTTCCACTACAGCTCCTCAGCGTGAAGCAGAATGAACTAAAAAGGGACTTTCTGTCACATATACAACCAACACACATACATATTAAATTGCAGTTTTTCTTTCTTCTTCTTGTTGTTTAAGAGAAGCAGTCGTTGCCATGCTCACATTGCTAAGGTCATTCAGATAGGCCACATGCCTGAGGAGGTGGCTTTGATGTTCCGGCTGACTGCCCCCAGCTTTGATGTTCACTAGGGTCTCCCAGGTCCAAGTGAGGGAGAGAGACAGGAGAGAGACAGGAGAAAGCCAGAGACTAAGATAGAGGGACAGAGACAGTAATAGGTGGGGGGCTGTGCTTGGATGACATTTGAAACCTTCTTGGTTAAACCATGCGTCAAACTATGTTATTGCCGTCGTTGTGGCTGAATCCAGCACCCTTTGGGTGTTTGAAATATTTGGAGTGTGGTACATCTGGTGCTTGCTTGTACTTGCTCATTTGCAAACACGAGACCGTGGTCTGACACATTCACTATCAATGCACTGGTGGCATGAGGACAGGTAATGAATGAAGAAAGATACAAAGAAAGAAGAAACATTTCTGAGAGAGAAAAAGAGACAGATAATGAGAGAAAACGTGTGAGAGGGAGAAAGAGAGCTGGAGAGACTTAATGTCTAATGGTGATGATGCAGTGTTATATACAGGGTATCAACTACACACACACACTAGTTGTAACCTGACACCAGTGTAACAACCGCCTCACAGTGCCAGTAGACTACAGCCTAGGTGTCCCCATCCTTCTCTCCTTCCCTCTCTTTCTCCATCTTTCCTTTTCTTTCCCTTCTCTGTCTCCTTTCCTACCGTCTCTCCCCTTCCCTCCCTTCCTCCAGGCAATGAAAGACCATAACACTGCCAAGGATTTTATGAGAAACCCAACCATGATTTAAAGGGCCATTCTAGAAAAGGAGATTTAAATAAGCTTAATGGCAGCTCAGCTGTAAAACACAGGATGAAACTATGTAGTGTCCTCTGTTAGGCATGCAGCCTAACTAGCGATCTGGGGGCCATAGAACATGGGGTCTTGTTCAACTGATGAAGTTTCCTGTGTGGTCTGTACAGTTAAGCAGGGTGCTAGCCAGTTAAGCAGGGTGCTAGCCAGTTAAGCAGGGTGCTAGCCAGTTAAGCAGGGTGCTAGCCAGTTAAGCAGGGTGCTAGCCAGTTAAGCAGGGTGCTAGCCAGTTAAGCAGGGTGCTAGCCAGTTAAGCAGGGTGCTAGCCAGTTAAGCAGGGTGCTAGCCAGTTAAGCAGGGTGCTAGCCAGTTAAGCAGGGTGCTAGCCAGTTAAGCAGGGTGCTAGCCAGTTGGCCAGTTGTAATGAAAGAGTTGTTCACAGTCTGCTGAGCCACCAAGACCTCATGTGACACAGATTAAGTCAGAGGAGGGTCAGTTGGAATGCTTTATTGTTCAAAGATTTGGTAAAAATTATCATAAAGATTTCCTGAAGTATCTCATTTAGAATAGCGTAGGTGTCCTTTAAGTGGATATAAACCACGGTAGTCGAGTTTGAAAGAAATAGCTTAAGAGATCTCATGAAACCCTGACCTTGTCCACACAAATAAAGACACTTCCATATAACATGGAAAGTACAACATTTGTTGTTGTTGTAATGAACATATACAATATGTTGTCATAGTCTATTTATGGTCACATTTTTCATTTATTTTAGGACTATATTTTAGGTTTAGATGAGTATCCATTAAGACATTTATTTATTTTATGTTAAAAAAAAATCTAACATTTGTTATGAGATATATATAAAAAAAGACTGAATAGATTATTGATTAAACATTCTATATCACAAAATGTTTGTTTTACAATCAATGATACTGCATATCTGAATAAGATTTTCTGTTCTTTTACATGCAACTGTTCACATGACAAAACAAGCCGTATCAACTTCTCTCAAACATACATTAGCGAAATAAAGACATTGGATAACAGGAAGTGGTCCGTCTCTCTAAATGTGTCCCCTCCCCCCGCTCAGTCGACATTTCTGTATCGGGTAAAGAGGTTGTAGAGAACCCTCAGTGTCGACTTCAGATCACAGTTCACTATATCTGCAAGTGGAAAACAAACACAAACTCGTTATCTATGCTTTATACATTTCCAAATGGGAAAGCAAGAAAATGTGGCTCTATTCTCGATCCAATGGCTTAGAATTAATCTGTGTAAACCATTATTTAATATATAAATGGTGATATGAAGATATCAAGGTTGGCACCTTCCGGTCTGGGCTTAGGTTTCTCCAGACCGCCATCTTGCATCAGTTCGAAAGAGAAGGACACGTTATGTACCTGAACAAGAGACTCACAATCAGTCACACTACTTTTCAGAACAGTCCCTTTCACTCACACACACACACACACACACACACACACACACACACACACACACACACACACACACACACACACACACACACACACACACACACACACACACACTGATAAGGGAACTGCTCAGCAATAATAACACCTTAACAATTCGCTCTATTCATGTGTCATTAAGAGTTTCTCCAGCCCTTGTCCTAAGCAGGGCAGACAGCCAGCAGTTCAGTGCAGCAGTAAGCTTGTCCCAGCTGGGTAAACACCGCTAACCCACCACATGCTGGGGGAGGGGCCGGGGGAAAGGTTCTGTGTGTGTGTGGTTGAGGGAAGGTGAGGAGTGAGGCTAGGAGTAGGGCGGGGAGGGGAGGGTCGAGGTGTTGAAAAACACCAAGAATGAAGCACAGACCAAACTGGGGGAGCTACCCTGAAGCTAAACAACAACTGACTATCCTTAGCCTAAATTTCCTACGCTTTTCCTACCTTCTCCCGCTCTCTCTCTCTCTTTTCTCTCTCCCCTTCTCTCCATCGGTTGTCCCTCCCCCTCCCCCCTGTGTAAGAGCTAATCCCCGTGCCACTTCTTAGTGCGCTGGGCTGGAGCAGATTACAGATGCTAGTGGGCATGTGCCCACTCGGCTTGGCACTGGACCCTGGCCAGGACCCAAGCCCAGGGCTGACATGGCGTCCCTTCTGACTGCCTGCTCAGAATGACACCAGCAGGCAGCAGACTGGGGCCAGGCTGACTCTGAAGACTAATCTGCATACATGAATACCAGTATCAAATAAACATGGAAGAACTTAAAAGGGATTATCCCATTTAAATGTAACTGTAATGATGCACATTATGGACAGTACACTGTGTTTATTTTTTTATTTTTTTTTGTAGGTTAGGAACGGGGCCCAAAACAAGACTTCCGACTTGTCTGAGTGAACTGAATTCTTGCTTCCCTCTGGATAATTAGTGTCAAACTTAAGTGTTTGGTCCCCCCCCCCCTCCTTTTCCCTGTGTGAAGCGCATGTGTTGCATCCTGGTATGAAATGTTTTATATAAATAAGGTCTGATTTGATTAGATCTCTTGGCCAAATTGGGACAAGACAACATGTACGTATTCATTCATGTATTCATTATACAAAAAACTGGGAAATGTACCTTTTGGTCAAAGTTCTCTGGCGTGAGGAAAAAGTTGTACAAAGGAACAAAATACCCCTCCAGTAACCCCATCAACAGCACCAGGTAGACTCCATCTGCAAACTACAGTCAACAAACAAAAAACTTTCACAGTATGAAATCCTGTGTAACAACAATATTTTACACCAGATCATTAATGTCAACCTAAGGTTGAAAATAGCATACATGCTATATTGACAGCAGAACAGCCCAAAGCTGATTGTCAGTGGCGTATCTCACCTGAGTGTCTAGTTCAGATACCTCCAGGTTGAGCTTGTTCAAGTGTTTGTTCACAAAGGTGATGAGAGTCTGAAGGAATACAAAACATCTCCATTAAGGTTTGGAGACACACGCACATCCCGACACACGCACGCACACACTCACACACACACACCACACACACTCACCCTCACACACACATACACCGCACACACACACTCACTCACCCTCACACACACATACACCGCACACACACATACACACCCTCACACACATGCAGCCACACACAGTCCTACAGTTTAGAAGTAGACATTACCTTCTTCACAACACTGAGCTTGTCAGGAGCATGGTCGAAGAGTGTGTCAAAAGCGTCTCTTTCTGTGCAGATGACAGAAACGGTGACTTACTCAGTGACAGCCAAAACAAGCGTCCTTCTGTCCTTTCAGAACTTCGATTCAATACAGACTTTTTTTTATATATCCGTACACATACCATGTCTCCCTGAAAGAGCTCTGAGGATGAAAAAGAAAGAAAGAAATCAATACAGCAGGTCAAAAAGACTGGTTATTAAATAATTGTCCACAAGGCCATATTATCAACTTTCTCTGTTGAAAAGAAATGCGTCTGGTGTTAACTGCAGTATGATAGGGTGCCTTCACATGTAAATAAAGCATATACAAATACTGCAAGAATACACACAATATTCATGCATATACAGGCGACCTAGAGATTAATTAAAAGGACACTAATGTGGGCATGCTTCTCTCTGTCAGTCTCACGTTGCCCCTCTCTTCTCTCTCTCAAACACACACACCCGTCTTCACGGTGTAATCTCCTGTGACAGTGGCAGGTCTGGGCAGAGCTCCTGCTCCTGTTATAACCATGTTGCAACCGTGACCATGTGAACTCCGACCGCTTTATCTCTACAGCTGCTGTCAGCCTGCTGGACTGGGCTCCATCAGCTGGGGCGGAGCTGAGGGGAAACGCTGGCCCCCCACCACACACACACACACACTAGCTCCCCCACCACACACACTAGCTCCCCCACCACACACACACACACACTAGCTCCCCCACCACACACACACACACACACACACTAGCTCCCCCACCACACACACACACACACACACACACACACACACACTAGCTCCCCCACCACACACACACACACTAGCTCCCCCACCACACACACACACACACACTAGCTCCCCCACCACACACACACACACACTAGCTCCCCCACCACACACACACACTAGCTCCTACACCACACACACACACACACACACACACTAGCTCCCCCACCACACACACACACACACACACACTAGCTCCCCCACCACACACACACACACACACACACACACTAGCTCCCCCACCACACACACACACACTAGCTCCCCCACCACACACACACACACACACACAAGCCCCCTCCCACCCAACTACAAACTACACCACCAATGCCAAATGCACACAAACACTGAATCCCACACTAGCCCCACTGCAGGCAGACATACTCAGTGTTCCCGGTGATATGACATACTCAGTGTTCCCGGTGATCTCCTCCTGGATCTGGTGAGACTGCAGGATCCCTTCGCGTTTCTGCAGGAGGAAGAATAGCACAGTTCTAGAGAACATACCTGAACTCCAGAGAGCTAGAGAGCAGAGAACCTACCTGAACACTAGAGAACCTGACTGAACACTAGAGAACAGAGAACCTACCTGAACACTAGAGAACCTGACTGAACACTAGACTAGAAAACAAAGAACCTACCTGAACACTAAAGAACATAGAACCTACCTGAACACTAGAGAACAGAGAAGCTACCTGAACACTGTAGAACAGAGAACCTACCTGAACCACCACCACCTGGATGGAGACATGATCGGGCAGTCGGATCGGGGCTCGGAAATGCTGCGCCAGCGCCACCAACAGGTGGAGGATGGCCACGATGCTTTTAGCATGAACAGCTACGGTTCAGACAGGAAACAGCATGTAAAAAAACACGATTGTTGAGGTACATTGTCACTTCAGCATGACTAGCATGCGACAGAGATGGATTAAAAACTCTTGTGTTACGTAATCAAGGTGACTCTCGTCTAAGTCTAAGAAAATCTTTCACATTGTGTTCGAAAGCGGAGTAGGTACGCCATCCTGAAGTCATTGTGTGAGAAAGGACAGATGGCGAAACGGGGACTGAGTGAGTGACATTTCTAGAACAGTCCGGCACCTGAGGTAAATGCCAGGGAGAATCACATTAGCTTTGAAAAAGTAGGGCAACGGTTAAAGCAGAAAAAAATCAATTCACTAGAGAAACCTTTTTTTCTTTCACACGGGCCAACAGAACAGCTACAAGAAGTCAACTAAAAGCATCTTTTAAATGTCTGTTTGATCCCCTTTGCATGCTGGGAATGACGTCAACTCCCTAAAGTGCCCACCCCCACCCTTCCTTACCCTCCCCTCCCTAACCCTTACCCCCTGGTTATTAAGCAGGATAAAACCGGGTCACAACGACCCACTGTATATCCCTCTACATTTTAAGTGGTTAATTTTCTCGAAAGGTTCCAGCACATGTAGCATGTGTCTGGTTAGTGGGTGGAGGCCGCAGAGCTACGTGGTTGTAGCAGTAGAGCAGTACAGAGCGATGTACGGCGTGGAGGCGTTCTCACAGTCCACGTTCCAGCGGATGCTCCGGGAGGACAGTTTCAGGGTTTCGTTGATGCGTTCTAGAACGGTCTGCAGCTTCTGCTTCTGGGCGATCTCGGACTGCGTTACCTCGGCAACGTTCAGCTTCTCCCCCTCCAGGTTCTCTACCCGGAAAAAACAGTCAGAGAGCCAATCACAATCCCATTGAATACACTGTGCTATGTTAATGCTTGGCTTTACACTGCTCTTTAGTAAGATGTGAAGAAATACAAATCAATCAATGTATCTATCAACTGTTTGTAGGTAAGGTTAGCATTAGAATACTTGAACGAAATACAACAGGAAGTTGTGTCTGCCATACAAGAAGCAGGAAATGGTATCTCTCTGTCCCTCACCAAAGAGTTTCTGCAGGATTTGGCCGTCGTACAGGTCCTCTGCCAAGTCTTTCACAATGATCCTCTCTCCCACCAGTACATCATTGATCCAGTCGATCAGGACCTGGAGATTACAGAACAAGATTCATGTTTCAACACAACACTGATCAATAATGTGATAATAACAGATTATCTGGGTCAGAAGCTGAAGTAGAAGAATCAGAATGGGATTTATTTGCCATGAAAGTTTGCACAGACAAGGAATTTGCTTTGGCAGGAAGGTGCATACAATAAACATATAGGGACCTAAAATTTAAATATGTGGACTATCTATACTAAGGGTACATAAACTAGCAGTACTAAGTGGGATTAGAATTGAATTAAATGTACAATAAAATAAAATATAAGTTGCCGTAAATTACAATATAAAAATACAAATATTACAAAAAATACGAATGTACAAGATACAATTTTGTAATGCAGTGCAAAAAGCAGTGTTTTAAGCAGGTAGTCATTAGAGACAGTGTGGTCCCTTGGCCTTGTTGAAGAGGCCAACAGCAGAAGGGAAGAAACTGTTTTTGTGGCGTGAGGTATTGGTCCTGATGGACCGCAGCCTTCTGCCTGAGGGGAGTGACTGAAACAGGGAGTGTCCAGGGTGGGAGGAGTCGGCCACAATCTAGTGTGTGTTGCATCGCACTGGTTCAAATTATGTGGGTGTCAATGGAAGGGTGGATGGATATTCCAAAAGATGTTCCCATATCCAACCTTCATCAGCTCTTGAAGCTTTGGGTCATTCTTTGAGTTTGGGTCCACCATGGTCCTGGCCTCGTTCTCCTCTGTGGAGAGACAGAGACCAGAGTCATACACAATCCTATACACACATGCACACAGAATGCTGGATACACATTTACATGCAATCCTAAATGTACATGTCAACACAATCCTGTAAACACATTTACACCATCTTAAACATATATACACACAAAGTCCTGTTTAAACATATACACACACACACAATACTATATAGCTAACTAGCAAGGTGGGATACTGTGAGTTTGAGTGGGTGTGTGTAAGTGGGGAGAGAAGGAGAAAGACAGAGAGAGAGAGGGCGCGTGTGTGTGTAAAGTGAGTGCAGTGAGATGTGGGATGTATATCCAGTGATGTCAGTACTGACCCAGCATGGTGTCCTCTGGGTCCAGCTCATACTGGGACGGGCTCAGAGGCAGGTTGATCGCGTTGATCCCTTCTTCCTGGAGCTCAGATACTGGCATGGGCAGAAACTGCATCAAATGTCGTTCTTACACACAAGAAAAGCCGTCAAGACTTGGTGATGTGCCTTCCTAGAACCAAATGTTTGGTTTTGTCTCTCCTCAGTAAGCACCACTGCCCCCTCCCCCCACCACAGTGATTGACAAATACTGTTTTTTTCCATTCAGCAGTTGAACACACTTTGCACGGTAAAAAGAATGTTGTCAGATGTGCCACTCCAAAATAACTACTGGACTCATAAGCCCACTACAAAAAACATTTTCGGCCTATGCCACTTGGTAAACACACACAGGGTCAGAGGAGCAAACCAGGCTGGGATCGTCTAAATCACAGTTCCCCATTCCATAAGGGCCCAATCATCCCGCAAATACAACAGTCCTGGAGATGTCTTAAAACACTTCCCAACCAACAGGCCCAAATAACGGCTCTTACTTGGTATAAGAAAACCAAGCCAAAAGGCTTCTCCTGGATAATAATATACTGAGCTGTGGAGTGGTTGTGATGGCAGGCCTTTTAAGGGGTTTGCATCTTTAACCCCCCCACACACACGAAAGAAAAAAACAAAGCTTTCTCTAAGTTTTTACGCAAAATGGCTTTTCCGAAGAGACACAAGGCCAGGCTTCTGAATGGAGATGGATCTTTGCTCGACAACCAGAGCCTTCACCATTACCCCTTTGCTTGCTGTCCTTTTATAAAGATTCCATGGTCTTAGTATAGAGGTAGAACAGTAGGGACCCCCTAAAACATTGGCCAAATGAAAGTCAGCCTGTCTTTCTTCATGCTAAAGAAGAGGATAACCGCACCACAATTTAAAATGTCAGAGCTCTCTAGAGTCAAAATGTCAAAACCATCTTCAACCTCTACCACTTGAAAAAATACTAAATGTGGTCAATCTTTCAAAATAAACATTCTATTACTTTGTTTCCTTAAATCCTTCCATCTCTCGTCATCTTTGCATTCCTTCTTTCTTTTAGAAAAGGGAGGTGATATATAACCAAATATTCTTGATATATAACAACTAGGTTCCTTCCTGTTTTCCAGAAACCTCTGTTTTGTCCCAGCATGCAGTTCACCATGCAGCTCACCATGCAGCTGTGTCGCCGTTGAGACACCAGAGGAGGCGTGAACACCCAGTTCTGGCTCTCTCCACCCCCAAGCAAAGACTACATCCTCTTAATCAACACCATCACAGGCAGCCCCACACACACACAAACACACACCTCGGAACTGACACATACACACACATGCACACACACGCTTACATGCTCACACACACACACACACACACACACACACACACACACACACACACACACACACACACACACACACAGCCAGCTTCTGGTCCCCTTGTTACCATCATGCAGAGATGTATGAGAATAACCTGACAGTGTGACAGATGCCTTTGCCTCTCCTCTCAGATAATTGGCTGAGCGAATGTAGCAGCCGCTGGTCCTGCTGAGACAAACAGATGATGTACCCCCCTGCTTCCCCTACACCCCCCACCTCATCTGGAGCAGACACTAGCCAGGGGATTCTACCTGGGCACATCCCATGTCTGAGAGCCACATATCCAGGCAGCACCTCTCCCAGGGCTCCCATGCTCCTCCTGCTTCCTCCCCCAGTGGTCTCCTGCCAGGCCTGCTCCACACTGGCCTGGGTGCCTGAACAAGCCCGCCTCTTCTCTCCCATCCCCTCCCCGTTTTTTAGGGGTCCCTCGCTCACTCTCTCTAGGCATCCAATCAGCAGTCTCGTTGAAGGCCGCGCCCCGGCTCTCCTGTACGGAAGTCGTCCATGAAGGAAACGTCAGAGAGCTTCACGTGAAATCTGCCACATGGGACTCCAGCAGGCTTTTCATCAAATCACTGCGGACATTCTGGTCTGAGTGTGTGTGTGTGTGTGTGATACACGTGTTGTTTCTGTACGTGTAATAGACGTGTTGTGTTCTGTATGTGTGTGTGTGTGCATGAGTTGTGTTGTGTATGTGTGTGTGTGTGTACATGAGTTGTGTATGTGTGTGTGTTGTTGTCTGTATATGTGTGTGTGTGTGAGTTGTGTCCTGCAAGGCCGTAATCATAATACATATTGGAGGGACACATCCCCCCCAATATTCAAATCTGGTCAAAATGTCCCCCCCAATATATTGATATAAAAATATAAATGTGCTACGCTACGACAGGCAACTTATCGAAATTATCATTAAAAAAAAGAATTGTCTCCCCCAATGTTGACTCCATGGCTACGGCCTTGGTGTCCTGTATATGTGTGTGTGCGTAAGTTGTGTTCTGTGTGTGTGTGTGTATGTGCATGAGTTGTGTTCTGTATGTGTGTGTGTGCGTGCGTGTCACTGAAAGCTTCCAGGCACTGCTGTGGCCCTGAACAATCAATCAAAACAACACTTAGAGAAGAGAGACCAGAAAGAGAAGGACACTGAGAAGGAGAACATTTTTTGAGGCGATTCACACTCCAACATAAAGAAAAGAGAGGAGACACAACATATTGAAACGCAGCTTGTGTTGCATCCATCTGATAAATATTTGAGGAAAAATTAGAAAATCTCTCACTTGGAGGTAGGCCTATGGAGTTGAGGCAAATGTTGGGTTTGATATTGAGCAATATGTTTAGCTAAGGAGGGCAGATTTTACATGCTTGCACTGGCAGTGTAGTTGCCGGCGGACCTGCTTGCTCATACTTCATTCCTGAGTATTACAGCACTACGAACACAGCCTGCATGGATATAGCCTGCAGCTACTGACTACGAGGCGTCCCAGGAACCCGCAGGCTTTGTAAATCAGACTACAAAGACGGTGAGAAGTGGTGATCACTTTGACATTGTTACAATTGTTCGATCAGTATAATTTGAAACTGTTGTACGATAGTGTTGCTCGGGCGAAAAGTATCCATATAGACGACTACATTTAGCTGCAAAGTTCAAATATTGTCATTGTGTCTAAAATGTATTTGCTATTGATGCGATTAAATACGTTAAAGGTGCAGTTCCAAAGCAGTATTGTTTAGGTATAATCTGTTTACCTTCTTTGGCTTTTTTCCTTCTCACCAAAGTTCCACCAAGTTTTCCCAGGAACGAATCATCTTTCTTTCGAGAAGAAGGGGATTTCGGAGTTGGAGATTTGGGAGAGGACGGCGATTTAGGAGAGGACGGTGAAGCCATTGGTCCTTCGTATCCGGTTCACTTGTATGGAGAAAAAGTTACGAATCTGGAATTGAAAATAATTACGATCCCAGCCTACAAAATCATACATAGGTTTACTCCCAATAGCGGAAGCGGAATTCCAATCATTTGCCCAGAACGCCCCGATTCCATGGTTCCTCCCCTCCACAAACTACAACCAAGTTCTGACAAGTGCAAAATGGTTAGGCTACGTGAATAAGTTGAGTAGGCCTACTGTAAGCGCTGTGAAATCCCGTTTAAATACAACTGTGAGGTAATTACAGGTGTAGTCTTATATTTTACCATCACTGACCACTTGCGTCTGTTGAGGAGGGCTGACAAACGCCTTATAGCGGCCGAAATAATGGCAAATAAGTTCGCAATACAGTTCGCAATTAAACATTTTATTAAATAACTTTTTTTTACCACATAAATATAGACCGATTTCGTATGTGCTGTGCAAAATAAACGTTCAGTTATATATTTTTTCGTAAAATTTAGATTGAAGATCATGTTGACAAGTCAATTATTCTCAACTCTTACACCCCTGACAGTCTGAATGCATACAAGGGTAATCATTTACAAAGAGTCACAACAAATACACAATACAAAACAAACAAATCCAGAATCACAGATCATTTCACAAAGGAAAATCCTATTTAATCAATCCATGAGAGGACCTTTGGGCTAGTATATACCAGTCCGGTTTAAACATGCTTTCCAGTGGATCCAACATAGTGCTCTAAACGATCCCTCCTACTTCAGTCCTTCCTGTCATAAGGCCACAGGCACACTGAGGTGGTTTTGGTTAGGTCGTGTTACACCATGGGTGTACATAGCAGATTCACACCAGTCACCCTGTAAATAAGTGGACAAAATGTAGTCTGTTGAACTTTCAACAACTACAAGCCCAAGTTTATTATTGCCTCATGTCCCAACCCGCACCCTCCCCCCCCCCCCCCAACCGCCCACCCACCCCAGACCCCAGACTTTGCCCCAGGCACAAACTCTAGTCCCATGCTTCTCCTCACTCGGAGGCCCAGTGGAACTGGTATCCCTTGGACAGCACCAAGCTCTCCAGGTCCCTGTCCTCGGCCCGCTCCCTCAGCCTCTGCTGTTCCAGCTCGCTGACCAGGGTGTCCCTCCTCTCCACCACGCCCATCATCTCCTCCAGGATCCGCTGCTCTGCCACCAGCTCACTGGCACTCTTACTGGTGTCTGCAACAGGTCGCATCCGTTAGATAGCATTCATGAGGTGTTTTCCGCCGTCTAGTCGGTGTGTGTTTATCTGTGTGTGTTTGTGTGATCACCCATGAATGCATGTGTGCGTCCAGACATGTGTGTCATCACTCATCACCCCAAAATACATTTCTGTGTGCTATAATGCGTGTGCACGTGTAACCCCTACCGTCGACGGCCATTCTGCGTCGTAGTTCCTGCTGCAGCCGGCTCTGTGTGTCCTCCAGCTCCAGCTCCTGAGCGCTGAGCAGCGCCACCACCAGAACATATATACACACACACACGGAATGAACAGGAAAAACCTAGCAGTTTGGTTGGACTGAATGATGAGGCTTTTTTTTTTTTTACTGTTAAATGTTGTCGGTTCACTTCAGTGTTTGCGGTTCGGTGCTTACAAAATCATGAGTTCTGCCTCGTATCGCTCTAGTCTGTTCTTCTCCAAAACCAGAGTGAACCAGGACTGATAGAGAACGCCCTCATCTGACAGGCTGTCATCTGTATGGAGGAGATATAACAGTTTCTTGCAACAACAAAAAACAGATCTACCCTTTCAACATCTTTACAATGACAAACATTCCATTAGTTGTCAAACTGTTAGACCAAAAAGTTAACTTGCATATAAGGCCAGACACAGTATCGTTCCAAAGGTTTATTTAATTTCAATCTGTGGATCTCTAAAAGCACACTATCGCTGGGTATTGTCTATCTGCCTGCTACTCTTGGAGTGGGTAGATAGTGTAGGAGTGTGGGTCTGAGTTTGAACAAAGACTCTATTCATAGACAGAGTCCTCCTCTCTCAAGCCCTAATACAATAATCCCAAAGCCAAGCCTCCGACACACTCTCCAACACTCAAATGAACAATTCAGTTGAGTGCATTCTGTACATCGGTAGAACATTCGGTAGAACATTCACAAACACGGGCACACGCACACGCACACACAACATATGGATCGAACACACACGCAAACAACTTTTTCGGTAGCAATGGATTGGTGGAATAGTGCAAGGCCATTTGTTGTATTCAGCAATCTGTGTGTATAAAATACAATAAAAAAACTACAGATGTGAGCCCCCTCAGTTCTTCTAGTTGCATCTTACAAGGACAGAAACTGGACCCAACAAAGGTATTACTTTTCTTTCATCTGCTGCAAATGAAAGAACAACATATACTTCACGAACTGTTCGATAAAAAAAAAGTGTATATATATTTCTTCCTTTTGTTCCTGTGATTCTCACTTCTGTTTAAGAAGGGGCCTTGCGATGAGGATCTGCAGGGGTTCAGGAACTCCTAACAAGCATGCCGTCAGGATGTGTGAAAATGTAATTTTCAGCTTAGACAAACACAATTTCTGTCAGCAACAAATGATGACACCCAACGTGATCTGTAACAAGCTTGGCCGGGCGGACCCTGTTCCTCCAATCTTGACTTTATTGACAAGAATAATACTGCGTTATTAGCATTCAGCGGTGTAATGAGATGGAGACTGTCTTCGTCAGTCGGCTCATTCACGGCAGTTCCCACTACAGCCCATTCTAATCAAACTACCGCTAATGTTGCCATCTTGTCCAGAGGTAGCCTAGGAACAAGACCAATCTCCCAGCGCATGGTTTATTTGCTCAGGCAGACGGGTTTGACCGTCCCACTCATCCGACCCCCCTCCCTCCCTTCCTCGCTCCCTCCCTCCCCTGTCCCCCCCTTCCCCTTACTCACCAGTCTCCTCCCCTCTCAGGAGCTTCTCTATGGAGACCCCACTCTCCTCCAGGTCTCTCTGCTTCTCCCCCACCTCCTCCAGACCAATCTCCCAGCGCATGGTTTATTTGCTCAGGCAGACGGATTTGACCGTCCCACTCATCCGCCCCCCCCTCTCTCCCTCATCCGACCCCCCTCCCTCCCTCGCTCCCTCCCTCCCTCCCCTGTCTCCCCCTTCCCCTTACTCACCAGTCTCCTCCCCTCTCAGGAGCTTCTCTATGGAGACCCCACTCTCCTCCAGGTCTCTCTGCTTCTCCCCCACCTCCTCCAGCTGACGCTGAATCACCTGGGAAGAGAAACCCGCCAGTCAGCCTGCGTCTCGCCTGTGGAACATCTCGCTCCTCTGGTGCTGGGATAGATTGATGGATTAATGTACTGGCTGGTTACTTTATACCGACTGATTGATTGAGTGGTTTGAGGTACCTGAGCTCTATGGAGTCTCTTGAGCTGTTCTGTTTTAGCCTGCTGGGCCACCATCCTCTCCTGCCTCCTCTTCAGCTTGTCAGGACAATCCTGAGGGTGTGTGTGTGTGATGGGGGGGGGGGGGGGGGGGCATACACACTGACGTGACCCTTCACATCCCAAATAACACCACACCTATCCCATGACAGGATAGAACTGCCCAAACATCCAGGTCAAACATATGCGAGTACATCTCCCAGCATGCTTGGCGCGAAGGCGCTGTACTGACCGTCTGAGTGGCCAGGCTGTTATCGTCATCACTAGAGGAGCAGGACGCGTCCAGCTGCTCTTGGCTGGAGGCTGTGGACCAAGACACAAGGAAAACTAGGTCTGATGGGGTCGGATGACTCCCCGGATACCCCAAAATAGCTACTTTCCACCTATAAAATGGGTTTAAATCATGTAATAAATCTCCTACTCGTTACCCTTATTAGACCGTATATAATTAACTATCCACACTTGATGTTGGATGCACAAATCACACACAGCAACAATGTTCCCTGACCTTTGTTCCGGATGTTGGACAGGATGGTGCGGATGTGCTGTCCCTCCCCCGCCTCTCCCCCTCTCCCCTCCCTCTTCTTCAGACGCAGCGAGGAGAAGAAGTTCACCCTCCTGGGGGGCAGGGAGGCCATGTCGTCCGTGAAAGCTTCGCCCCCTGGCTGTCCTCGGCCCAGGGACACCTGCTCCAGCAGGGTGGTGAGGTCGCCCCCTGTTGGCCTCCGCTGCTCGCGCATCCTCTCCTCCTGCCCTGGAGGCCCGGACCCAAACATGGAGCTGTAGTTGAAGGCTCCTTCCGACAGGGGCCTCTGTCTGCGGGGGCCCGGTGACCGCCTGGTGACTGCCGTGGTTGAAGCGGACGCAGACATTCCCAGGGACTTCCTGAGGGCATTAGCCAGCTGCTGGAAGGCCGTCGGCAGAGGTCCCTGGCTGGGGTCTGGGTGGGTTGGCGCTGGGCTTAGCTCAGGGTCTGGGTCTGGCCCTGGCTGGGGCGGCTGGCTCTGGGACACTGGGTTACTGGTTGTCTGTTCACCCAGTGCCCCTGGTAACCCTGAGGGCTCCTCCAGAGTGCCCAGGTTCCAGTCTAGAAGCTTCTCTTTCTCAGACACAGAAATGATCAGTTTCTTCTTGGGGCTGGACGAGCCTGTGATGTCCTTTCCGGGAACCGGACACTCCTCTGAGCCTGGCAAAGCATTCTGGGTAGTAGGAGGCCTTTCAGCAGCATTGTGGGAAATCTGAACAAAACAGAACAACTATGTTAAACTAAGATATAATTACAGAAGCCTGTTTTTTTTTGCAGGTTTCAGATTGTTTGGTCAAATGATATGGGAACTCAAACAATTCAACACATTTCCATAATTTAATCAGGTGTGTTAGCATGTTTTACAGGAAAGATAACCTCCTTGTACAGTATATGTAAGAGTGTTAGGGTATATTTAAGAGTGTGTTAGCATGTTTTACAGGAAGGACGACCTCCTCGTAGTCAGAGTCCGCCTCTGGGATGGGGGTGGACTCCTTGTCTGAAGCTCTTCCCTTCTGGAAAGTTCTGACCAGGATGAGAGGCAGGGCTGCAGGAGGAGGTCACACACACACACGCAGACACACACACACACGCAGACACACACACGGACCACATAACATTTCATACACACACATATGTATGTCATAATAACCATTGTGCTTTATATAGGTTGAGGCCCATCACGCATCACTGACTGAGTAGCGTGGGAAAGCAGAGAGTCGTTTAGGAACCCTTGCTGTGGAAAATGACTATGGTTGGACTACAGTGAAAAGAAAGACACACTCACTCATACACAAGCACACACACACTCGTGTTGAGAATTACAGACCAAAATCACGAGATTCTTTCTGAGAGTAAACATCACCGCCTAGTGACAGAGCAGTGATACTGCTAAATCTTGCTCAGAGACTTGTTGCTCTTGTGGTTAGTGGTAACTGATTAAAAAAAATTGTACTCGCTGTGATATATTGTTTTTATTATTGTTGCCATGCAAAATGACGTTGTGTCCTTGGGCAAGGCACTTCACCCTACTTGCCTCGGGGGAATGTCCCTGTACTTACTGTATGTCGCTCTGGATAAGAGCGAATGATTAAATGTAAATGATACCCACATCCTACATTTCTGTCGCATCAACTTCTTGACTGCTATACTTTACAAAGAACTTGGGTTTACGAAACACTTTAAGGCATGAACGGAAAGTATTAGATATTCTGATTAGAGGGATAGTACTTATTCATTTATTTGATCAGCCAGGCTGTGGCCCAGGAGCTTCTCTATGGAGACCCCTCTCTCCTCCAGGTCTCTCTGCTTCTCCCCCACCTTATACTCATTCATTGATTTTATCAGCCAGGCTGTGGAGTCGTACACAATACGAGTCCAAAGATGAGTGATGAATTCAGCAGGCCGGTGATTAGTCCAGTTTAGCAGGGTGTTATAAATAGATAACTCCGAGAGAGCCTAAGTGCTTGTCTCACAATGGGATTGTCAGTCACAATCACACATTGGCTGACATTCTCAAACACACATACATACACCAGCTGGGCTTCATACATACATACATACATACATAAATACACATGTAATGATTGCCAGAACTAAAGGGGACAGGAAGCTATGCTTTCCCTCTTTTTTCTTGTCAGGGCAAGAGCTGAATGTAGTTGCTAAAGCAAAATACCTGGGCCACATCATCAGGGATGATTTTTGGGATGATGAAGACATACAGCGCCAATGCTGTAAATGATATGGACAAGAAAATATGCTGGCACGCAAATTTCATATGTGTAATGACGAAGTTAAAACATCTCTTTTTAGAGCATATTGTACTCCACTGTATACAGCTCACCTATGGTGCAGCTACAGTAAAGCAAAGATACATAAGATAAAAGTGGCATACAATGATGCACTTTGAATTCTGTTGAAGGGTCCAAGATGGACCAGTGCTTGCCATTTGTTTGTGACGAATGATGTTCCCACTTTCCATGCTGTACTGAGGAATTTAGATTTATGTGCCGATTAACAGTCAAAGAATACAATTTTAACTGCCTTAACCAACCCTGCACTTAGTGATACCAGATATACCTCCCAACTTTGGAAACACTGGAAAATGCATCTATACTTGTTTTAATTATTGTGCATATGTATGAGCTATATGTATGTTGGTATGTATGTATGTTTGGTATGTTCCCTTTATGTAATATGTGGTAGTCAGTATGTCTGTATGTATTTATGTTTGTGTGTTTGTGTGTACCCCTCTTGTAATATGTTATGTGTACTTTTCTATCTGGACCTTGCGTCTGCAAAATAAAGTTATATACATACATACATACATACAGTCACACACACACACACACACACACACACACACACACACACACACACACACACACACACACACACACACACACACTCACTTGCACGGATCCTTCTCTTCCATCGACTGCTCCTGTCTGCAGACTTAGAGACATCTAGAAGGCAGGGACAGGGTGAGGGGCAGCAGGATGACAATTACGGACAGCAGGATTTAAGCACTGATCACACATAAGGGTTGTATATCTGTTTAACACACATACAACTGCGCATATTAGGAGATCAGTGGGGACTGTTCATAGATATAGTACTTTTTATTCCATCCACGAGGGGACAGCACTCTTCAAACATTAGAGTAGAGATGAAGGCAAGGCAGAGCAGGGGAGAGGAGTGGGGCAGTACAGGACAGGAGGCGAGGCAAAGTACAGTAGAGGAGGTGAGGCGAGGCGAGGCACAGTACAGGAGAGGAGGTGAGGCACAGTACAGGAGAGGAGGCGAGGCACAGTACAGGAGAGGAGGCGAGGCACAGTACAGGAGAGGAGAGAGGCACAGTACAGTAGAGGAGGCCAGGCGAGGCGAGGCACAGTACAGGAGAGGAGAGGGGGCGAGGCCCAGTACAGTGGAGGAGCTGTTTGTGGTTAGGAGGGTTTGTGATGTCTGGTACGTCCTGTGTGATTTGACTGGAGAAAGTTGTATTCCGTCCAACAACTCGGAGCTCAGCTTCGAAGATAAACAGCCAGATAGGGTGGACAAGTTTGCTCCACACATATCTCTTTCTCTCACACGCACGCGCACGCGCACACGCGCACGCGCACGCGCACACGCGCACACACGCACACACGCACACACGCACACACGCACACACGCACACACACACACACTATATTCTCACCTTTCTGATCCTGTGCTTTCACTTTCATGTCAACAGAGTTTTCATTCTTTCTTGAGTCAGCTCTGAAAAGTGTAATAGAATTGCAGCAATTATTAGTGGTGTGTGTGTGTGTCTGCTCATGCAGGGGTGTGTAGCTAGTTGTATGTGTGTGTGCATATGCTTGTGAGTGTGTTTGTGCGTGTGCGTGTGCGTGTGTGTATGTATGCGTATGCATGTGTGTGTGGGCGTTTACGTACCCTGTGAGGCCATCAGCTATTTCCAGAGTCTCCTCCACCACATGTGGAACCAGGCCCTTCCTCGGGGTCCCAACTCCCCGTCCTGGCTGGGCTCGGGCCCTGGCCTGCCCCCCTGGAAACAACACTCACATTACCCCCTGGGAGTCCACACACGCACACACGTTTGGGGGGCGTTTGGAATATGTCTGTATGCATGATGGTACATTCCGCCCTACTCTGAACTTGTAAGATGCGTCAGAAATCGAAAATTGGATCGAAAACGTCTGCTGAGCTGTGATCTCTGTTCATGTTGTGTACCTGTACCTGTGCCTGTGCCTGTGCCTGTGCCTGTACCTGTACCTGTCCCTGTCCCTGTCCCTGTCCCTGTCCCTGTACCTGTCCCTAGCTACAGTTGTCATACTATCACATGGTTTTCTCATGGGTCACATGCTGGCACAGTCAGTTTTCAGTCAGTAAAACTTCCCTGGGGTACACACACATACACAGTTTCATACAGAGACTTCTACCGTGCCATTGGGTGACAGGCACCACGGGTATACATGGTTATTATTATTATTGAGGAATAACATAGCTTAGTCCATTAATCAACATAACTATGGGCATTTTGAACCCTAATGTCTCCACTTAAATGGGTGAGTGCCCTTAATTAAACAATATAAATGTCAGTCATATATAGAGACATTGACACCTGTTGGCAATGACACCTTTGTTTTTTAAACCATCTCTGTAAACTAGGAGTTACTTGACGATTCAGTCCCATGAATATGAACATGCCAACACGCCACGTGTGATGCTAACGGGGGGCTGACTGACCCGAGTGTTCCAATGCACTGACTGAAGGACAACACAGACCAGAGAGGACAGGTCCGAGAAACGGGGGAGCAGAAGGAGGAAGAGAGAGAGAGAGAGGGAGAGGGAGGGAGGAAGAGGATCCCAGAAGGACTGCAGAAAGACAACAGGGCTGAGATGGAGCAAAACGCGACAGCAGTAAGGGTTGAGATGCTGCGTCGGGTCCGCAGGTGTCGTTACCGTGTTTAGTGATGAAGTGGAGGGCCCATCCCGCTGTGAGTCTGCTCAGCGTGGACGGCGGTTAGGCTCGTGATGGGTTAAACTGGGGAGGTTCCCGTGAAGGTGATTTGGTGCCTGGGAGGTTTTTACAAAGCCGCTGAGGCCCTTAGGAGGTTAAATGTGAAAACTGTGAGAGTTGTGTCTGATGCCGTGATCGTCGTGGATCGACCCTGACGCAGCTCGTGTCTAAGATCTAAGATCTCTCGACTGGCAAATTTGTCAAATTTGTAAATTTATTTTTCTTTCTTGTTTTTTTAAAAAGGAGGAGGAAGCCGGTTTATTTATGTAATCAAATCAATTTATTTATACTTACAGCTTTAAATAGCATATATTAAGCAACAGTTTATTTCACTGCATGTGGGAGAGAGAAAAAAAAACACGTGTTCTGCAGGCGAAAGGATCACAGACAACAACTTGAAATGGACATAAAAAAGTGGATTTGTGCGAACAAAGAGGGAATTCCTCCTGCACGTAGACTGGGAGGGGTGGAGGTGCGGGCAGAGAGAGAGAGGATGGCAGAGGCCGGGGTGGTGGTGAGGGGGAATGAGGCCGGTGGAAGGGGGGGGGGGAGGATGGAGGAGGAAGAGGGGGCGACTAGGACGAGCAAGAGAGTGCTCTGGAGAGGCTGTGAGGGGCCCCAGCCGGCTGGTCTCTGTCTGCAACACAGAAACCACAGAGAGAGACGACAGACGGACAGAGACAGAGAGACGGGGAGGGATGGCCGTTACTTGCGGGCTGATCACGACGACGCGGGGGCTGCAAGACGCATGCACGGACACTGGGGGGCAGGCTAGCCTGGTGCAGCGCAGCAAGGCCGGTAGTTAGTGGGTGAGGAGGGGGGCGAGGTGAGAGGGGGCGCCCGGAGGCGCACGGTGGAACGACTACGCTACTGAGCAGGTCGGTGTGCGTGTGCAACCAGGACACGCTCGCACCTGGTTGGTTAATAGGGGTTAAGGAGCTACGGAGGCAGCCAATGTCAAGAAATGCAGCTGATCACATGACCCAAGCAGCAAACTAATCACCTTGCGGCCTTCACTGCTCAGCCAATCAGAGGGTACAGCGTTGGAAATAGACTACAATGTAAAGATGTAAAGAACACAAATGAAATAGTAGGAGGGATGGAAAATGAAGAAAAGTGTCTGGGAAACACAACACAGTAAAGTTCTCATGTTGCAGCTGTTTAGTCTTTAGATGACAACAAGTTTGAAGTGAACTTTGAACTGAATTCTGAGTAATACTGACAGTCATAGTGCATTAACAACAGTCAACAATGTCAATCCAAGCCCAGGTACACAGGTTGATCTTGTAGATTGTATCTGTTTTGTAAGCATTCACAGCACAGAATATGTGCATTAGTCAAGTTCCTACAAATGTTCTTTCTTTGGCAGATTTTGGTCGGCCATGTTTCCCCCCCCAAACATAACGTAAATATATCAGCAAATGACAACATTTAGTAAACAAATCTTTTTTTTTTTTTAAAGAAAAGCAAACTGAACTAAATCTTCACTTTTACATTAGAAAACAACCTCTTGAAAAGAACTGAGAAAAAAAATACTGTTTGGCTTTTCAAATCTCTCTAGTGCAATGAATTCAGACAGACTAGCAGGCTAGCCCATGGGTTTCAGTACAGATCAGTTAACGAGCAAGCAGTTTATAGCTAACATACTGTAGCAACACGGTTCGTTTTTCATTCTCCACACAACACAGGCACACCAGGCAGTGCATACTCCTGCAATCCCTCCAGGTCCAGTAAAGTGCTTTTAGTCAATCCTTAGCTGCTCGTCAGCTAATCATCATAATTATCCTTCAAAAGGTCAATTTCAGAGGAGAGGAACAATTCTCTCATATTTTCAAGTACTCTCTAGATAAGTGCAATCAGGAAGCATTTTTGCACTTCTTGGAACATGCAGAGGGCTAAATGACACGGAATGATTGAAATTGCAGTCATATTTTGAGTCTGTATCAAGATATGTAGAGTACCAGACAAAGTACAGACTAGATTTACGTTTTAGAAGTAAGTGCTTGAGCTACAGTACAACTGCATTTAGTTGGCCAAGCCCCAGGCTTTCCCTCACCAGGACCCCAGCTAAGGATCCCTCTTTCGGGCCATCCCCCTCCAGGCGAGACTGAGGCCTCAGTGCCCTAGCAGAAGTCCTGGGGCTAGGGCTGGGCCCAGGCCTGGCTGTGGGGCGGGGCCTCCAAGTAGATCTGGGCCAGAACCTCAAGCAGCATGCAGAGCAGAGGCAGGCCCAGGCTGAGGAGCTCGTACAGGAAGAGGAAGTCCTCCCAGCGGCTCCACACGCCAAGCCCCGCCTCCCCGACCGCCCCGGCCGCCCAGCTCGTCAGGCGGCCGGGGGTCCCACACACCGCCCGCCCCGCCGCCAGCGGCCAGCGCAGGCCGCACCTGAGGAAGGAAGTCAGGGTACCTGTGGACTGGTCTGTCTCGTCGCCCGAGGTCGTCACACGCCCCTGGTCATCCTGAGGGACACAGGAGGGATGAGAGATGCCTGAATGTTTGGGGGGGGGGGGGGGGGGGGGGAGTTCCTGCTGATTCGTGTGTGTGTGTGTGTGTGTGTGTATGTTTAGTAGTGAGAGATTGAAGACATGCATGTAGTTGTGCGTTTCATGCATGTGTATCTGTGTCCGTCTTGACAGTAGACTTACCGCTCTCTTCCGGAAATTGACCTGAGCAGTGCTGGGTCTACGCTGGGAATAGTGCATCTTGCAGTAGAACTTCCCTGGGGTACACACACACACACACTGTGTTTAAAACTAGATTCTGATGGGTAGCATTATGAATGAATTGATAAATGAATGACAGACTACAGCAACTGGGTGAGTGAGTGAATTAAGGATTGTGACTGACGTGAGGTGAAGTGAGGAAATTATGTCCAGAATGAATGAATTAATGACTGTATAAGTAACTGGATGAGTGAGTGTATAAGTGAGTGGATGAGAGACTGGATGCCAGGCCTACCCTGCTGGGAGTCGAAGGCGTGCCCCCCCAGGCGCAGCGTGCAGCTGCACACGTCACAGCGGAAGCACTCCCGGTGGAAGAAGAGCCCCTCTGCGCCCAGGCGCTCCATCACGTACACACGCTTCCTGCAGAAGTGACACGTGTCGCTGCCGCCCAGGGTCTGGGGGAACTCCCCTCGCCGGCCCACACACTGCAGGGGAGACACCAGGCCACAGTCAGGGGCTTCAACAGAGGCGGGGGGTAGGGGGCATAAGAAGGGGGTACTGCTAGGGGTAGGGGGCTTGGGAAAGGGGTTTGAGGCAGGGGATATGGGCTAGGGGGCAGGGTTAGGATGAAGGGAACAGGGTGAAGGGCTGGGGTTAGAGGGCCGGGTTAGGGGGTAGAGGGTGCAGGGTTAGGGTGAAGGGGTCAGAGTTAGGGGCAGGGTTAGGGGGCAGGGTCAGAGGTCAGAATTAGGGGGCAGGGTTAGGAGGCAGTATGGAGATTGTGAGTATAAAAATGTCAAACTCCCCATCACAGACCATCCAACATCAACCCACAGCTGGGTTGAAAACCAATTATAGATTATTTATTGATTTACTAATATTTAGTATTATGTCTCCATGGTGATGGGGTCACAGGCAGCCATAGGTGTAACTGACAGAACCTTCCTGGTACCAGAACCAACAGAAGCTTCTTGGTAGCAGAACCAACAGAACCTTCCTGGTAGCAGACCCAGACAGAACCTTCCTGGTACCAGAACCAACAGAAGCTTCCTGGTAGCAGACCCAGACAGACCCAGAACCTCTCTGCAGACCCAGACACTTACCACCTACATACCCAACCCCAACCACCCCCGGTCACACACACACACAGAGCCAGGTCCGAGCTAACCCTGCTTACCGGCGAGGAGTTGGGTCTGTGGTCTGTCTCATACAGGATAGCCAGAGTCTCAGCCTTGGCCCCTATTACTGATGACACTCTCCCCACTGTCCGCTACACACACCACAGGCAGAAGATGGAGGGTGAAAGAGAAACAGAGGTGTAGACAAGGACAGACAAAAGGGACGAGGGAAAGAATTGAAAGGAAAAAAGCTCCATAACAATATATCTCAATCTATTTTGGAAAAGGGCATTTAGACCAGGAATGACTGACAGCTCGTCCATGTTGAGGTGGTGGACTGGTACCTGTTTGTTGGACTGAACTGCTACAGCTGGGCAACTCTCAGAGCGAACTATCGTCTTTCCAATCATTTTACTGGAGGCCGCGTTCCCACTGCGCTATAAAACCCAACAATGCAAGAATCACAACCAATCCTGGACAATGCAGCTATAACTGTGCTACACACCTCTGAACTATCCATCTAGAAGCTTCCATGGCATGCGAGTCAAGTAGGTTCTGCTGCTCCCACAGTACCTTCTCAAGAGCCACGTCCTCAACGACCTTACGGACCTCGGCCCCGACCTTGTCCGTCACCTTCTCTTTGACCTTGATATGGACTTCGTCCTTGACACTCTGCTCGTGACCCCTCTCTTTTAACTTCTGGCCCTTTTCTGGGCCCTGAAGAGAGCGAGGCAAGAGGGAGGGGGAGGAAGAGGAGGAGGAGGGGGTGAAGCCACAGACAGCAGCAGGTTCTGGGACCGGATGGACCACGGGGCTTTTAGGAACGGAGGGGGGAGGAGGAGAAGAGGAGGGGGAGAAGTCCGTGTGCAGAGGGAAAGTGGAGTGGACAGTCTGCAGATGAGAAGGTGTCACACACACAGAGAGAGAGAGAGAGAGAGAGAGAGAGAGAGAGAGAGAGAGAGAGAGAGAGAGAGAGAGAGAGAGAGAGAGAGAGAGAGAGAGAGAGAGAGAGAGAGAGAGAGAGAGAGAGAGAGAGAGAGAGAGAGAGAGAGAGAGAGTAGAAACAATGATATGGACATGATGGACATGATGATCCCTATTCTAGTCTTCACCAAACCATGCAATCTAGAGCGAGAGATGCAGAGAGAGAGGGAGGGGGCGGGGGGAGGAAAAGAAAAAAGAGGATTCAAGGCGTGTCAAGGAAAGAGGTCACGAGAGAGGGAGAAAGAGAAGGAGAAAAAGGAAACAAAGGGATTTGCGGAACTTGCGACAAAGTAAATAGAAGTCTAATTAGTTTGCCCTTTGAGAGGAAGTCTCGTCTAAACAAACAGAATTTTCCAGTAGTGATTAGAGCTGACCTCGAGTGGCAGTACATGGCTGGACCAAATAGCCCCAACTGCTGTTGTCAGTTTGTTTTCAAATTTGACGCATGCACTGCTCTAAAAAAGGACCAGACTAATGTTATCACTAGCAAGGCAAAGCAAGAGTAATGATAACACACCTGTTAGAACCTAGACATGTGTGCACATGTAAGAGTATAGGATAGACAGGCAGACACAGACAGGCAGACAGGCAAACAGGCAGAACTCAACCTTCAGATGAGGGATACTGGAATCAGGAAACATGGAGGACAGCAGAACAGCTCTCTCGCTGATGCTCTTTCTGCAGAACTCCCTAGCGGAGCCTCTGTCCTTCCTCTGAACACCCACACAGAGACGACAGGAGGAGGCGAGAAACAGAAAGACCAATGCAGCAGGGCATGAACACGGTGGAATGACTCATTTAGATCCTTCTAGTCAATTTCAAAACAGGATGCACACATTCATCCATACTTGGGATGTTGTTTTGAGGACAGCATTACTGCGCAGACAAATACACTGAATTAACAGGGCGATACTGAGAAATATTGTGTTGTAATCCAATGACGGTAATCCACATTTAAACTGAATGATAATCTGTCACTAGA
Source organism: Osmerus mordax (assembly GCF_038355195.1). NCBI lineage: Eukaryota > Metazoa > Chordata > Actinopteri > Osmeriformes > Osmeridae > Osmerus > Osmerus mordax. Next base: position 18,071,883 of record NC_090053.1, read on the forward strand.
ACAATGGAGCCCTTCTCAGGTTCTTGTTGTTGTTTGTTATGGAAGGTTAAGGCCAGCCTAGGTAACGCAAGGCTTAGACTCCAGTACTGAGATGTGGCTGGATTAAATGGGCTGTCTGCTCTGTGTATGTGTGTGCGCTTGTGTGTGTGTGTATGTATGTGTGTGTATTGTGATCTGAGCCGTATGAGGCGGTCTGCTGTATTGTGGGTGTCAGACTCTGTCTTTTGACTTGGTGAAGTGGCTATCCTACTGTACGCCCCTAGTCACAACCTCTGACACACGGGTGTGAACTACCACAAAGCAGTTAGACAACAAGGTGTCTTCAGTATACAGGCAGACAAACACACAGACAGAGACAGACAGACAGACACCAGTTCACCTGGGTAATGTTGTCTCCTGGCGTTTGAGCCCCAGATTCAGACACCCTCCTTAAACGGAGATGGCTGGGAGAGGTGTATTCTGGGTAATCGGCGTCACCAGGACACTCTGGGCTCTCTGAGAACGGTGACACAGAGCGGAGGGGGACAAGCTCAAGGGGAGGGGTCTTGGGAGTGTACTGTAGACTGATTGGCCGAACTGTAGGATCCTCCAATAGGCGTAAATAGATAGACGGCTGGAAGCAGGAAGGAAGAAGCAGGAAGCAGAAAGATAAAAGTTGACGATGAAGCCTCTAAGGACAGAAACGCATTTTGTTCCCCTAGCACCCCCTTTTGTGCTAGCTCCTCCTCCAGAGAAGCTGACCAATCAACACTACCTGCCACTTAGGCTGAGGGGGCGGGGCCGGGGGAGGGGGCGTGTCCTTTGGCTTGGCGAAGCGAGGGTTCTCAACCTTGTCTGGTGAGGGCGGGGTCGCAGGGTCCAGGGGGTCGAACTCAGACTGACCAATCAGAGGACAGGTCAAAGGTGACAGAGACAAGAGCGAGAGAACAGAGAACAGAAAGACAGGCTAAGTAAGGCATCAGAGGACTTGAGCGAAAAAGATTAGGAAGGTCTACTTTAGACCATAGGAAGCAGTTAAAAGACGAAAAGACAGGCAAGATGAGCTTGATCTGAACATTCATGCTGTAACAGTGTTGGAGAGTGGTGGAGAGGAGGAGGATTTGTGACATGCCAAGGTCTTAACAACACAAAGACCTGCATTCACACAGGATTTTAGAGGAGTCTGCCAGCCTGCCGGCATCCATCTAACACCCAACATGGTTAACAGTCTCTTTTCCAGTCTCTTTCTATAAGAGCTGTGTGGAGAAAGACACTCCACCACCACATTTCCTCCCGGCTGTCTCCATGGCAGCACACACCGAGTTACGGAACTTAGCTCCACTGAATGTCGCTTTGGATAAAGACGTCTCCTAAATAAAATACTTTATTATTATTAAAGCTGGACAGAGAGCACTTAAGTCGTAGTCTGTTTCAGACCTGACGATAATAAACTGGTGTGTGTGTATCTACACAGCAGAGTGTGTGCACTGTGCACGCAGGATCCCTGGCAGATGCATCACAGTGGTAGAAAACAGGACAGCAGGTCAAGAGGTTGCAGGTTCAAAACCCCCCCGTTTTTCGCCTCAGATAAAAGGGAATTCCTGCTTCATGAATCCCTTCCTGGACCTTCCTGGGTGGAGCTCTGTCTCTGTGCTGACTCGCCTTGCTGC